>NC_071405.1:61937426-62250759 GCF_017976375.1 Cuculus canorus | reverse complement strand
TGAAGAAAGACTAGGGGTAAAATACACCAGTCTGCATCATTTTATTGGTTAATTAATATTCCTTTTCATACATAACATTTTATTTTTAAATATTTCTTTCAAAATTCAAGATTTTCCTACTGTGACTATGATGTTAAAATAAGCTCTCAGAATTTCATATGGATACTACTATCTTTTGTAGTGTTCATTGGTTATCCATTGCATTTCATCAGTCAGTTGATTATAACTATTGCAGTGTCTAGATGTGTACTCAGCGTATAGAGCTATTTCCTATTTCTTTTTAATTTTCCTTGATGAACGACTGTTATATCTGTTTTAGAAAACCTTACCCACTGAAAAATCTAAGTTACATAAACAAAATAATTCTGATCCTGGTTTTTACAATAATAGAGATTCTTTATCTTACTTCAGTCACTTCTTACCTAGCGAATGAAAGAGAAGTCAGAATTTGATTTGGTAACTAATAATGCTTCAACCCTTTTATCATTTTCTGTTTTTCTGTATGCACACATATATGTAAAACATATAAACTTGGGACATTAAATTTCCAGTTTGTTTTACTAACTGTTGTCTTTTCATAGAATGTCATTTGTGTGACTTTTACTGTATGTGCTCAGATCATTGAAACAATGACAACTGAAAATTGTTCACTTATTAAGGTAAACGTGTGAACTAATTTTATAAGTGAACGGCTGCTCCAATAGTCAGGATTATTTTCAGGATCAGTTTTCTTTTTCTATGTCTCTACACCTCTGAAAGTTTGGATAGTATTCTTGATAGCAGCAATACTAGCCGATGGTTTCAGCACATGCTACCCGATGTATTAAGTCATGACCACAGATAAACACCTCTGTTATGACATTCCTGTTCACTTCAAAGGTGGGCAATGGCATAGACTGTGAGCTGATTTAATGTTGGGAAAGCGGGTTTTTTTTTCCACTGGTATTGATTTTTCAGTAAACCTCCACTACACCATAAAATGCAATAGCATGTAAAGAGAAGGTTCAGCTGCTTCAGTCTAAAAGCTATGTTTGCTAAATTATTTTTGATATGTGATGCAAACAATTGCATTGATATTTGTGTCTATTTGTGTTCAAGGTAACACAGATGTTATCTTAAATGCATTTTTTTTCTATATGAAGACAGAGGAGACAGATCTTAACTCTTTGCTTAGATACATTTTCCCTTTAAACTGAGAATAATTTGATTACATCTAGACTTTTGTAGCTCAATGCCCAGTTGAAACAGGTCTGTTTCTGGTATTACAACTCTTTGAAGATTGATTCTTCCATTTTGATGCCTCAGGAATGAGTAAAGAAAAAAAAGTACGTTTTTGAAAATATAATAAATTGTCCAGCCTTCTTTTCCTTGGAAATCAAGAGGAGTTTGGATGAAAGTTTAAATGATATTTGAATCATTGTCACGATAAGTAAAAGTAATTCATATCATAGAGTGACATACTGCAGGTTTGAGTACAGCTAAGATATTTAAATCAGAGAAATTTTTACATATAAAATTAATTTGACCCAGAAAGAATTAGTACACATTAATATAATGCAGATGAACAGCTGTTCCTGTTGTTCAACAAATATGGGTGATAGGGGCTTTAATTTAATCATATTTCTTCTTTCTCTCTTACTCTAGCACCTGACTATGACATTGTTCTAGATTTGGATGTAAGCTGTGTTTTTCCTGGACAAAATCTATTATGATGTACTATGTCACATTATTTGGCCTTTAAAAATATTTTGCTTCACCTACAAAAAAAGAAAACAGACAAAATAATCCTATCAAATCTTTAAAAATCCTAATTTTATAGAAAATAAATCCAGTATTCAAAACCTTACTGGAAACTGTGGATAGTGTTGGCAAGCTATGAAAATTTTGTAGCCAAATACTTTCGTCCTCTATAATTCCTACTAAATATTTAGTCTTTTAGAGAGAGGTTTGTGGATCTCTCTACCCTTCTTTTTTTTCCCTATTATCTTACCTAAAGCAAACTCCATTACTCACAAGAGGGGTGTGAACATCTTGTGAGATTTTCTACTGATATAGAAAATCTACAAAAAAATCTGATATAGAAAATCTACAAAAACTATAAAAACTATAAAACTAAAAAACTACAAAACTATAACGGGCAAAACCACATGCCCTTGTAATACGTAAGTGTGAAATTATCTGTACTGGTGAACTATTATCCTTCATCCTGAAGGACAGTCCTATGTATAATAGCAGCACTCTTCCAAATTATTATCAGGAATGTCTTATGGATAGTTCCAAATGGTTATTTTATTTTGTGTGGAAGAGAGGAAGGGAGGTTGGTCATATTCTTGTTAAGAGAACGTAGAGCAGCATTAAATAAATATGCAAATCAATACAGCTAGTTGTCTGTGACTGTTACCACCTTAACTATGTAGCATAATGTTTGGATTCCTTTTCTGATTTTTTACTCTCCCTTTACGTATAGTTCTTATATATATATATATATATACACTTTGTGAAGTAGTGTCTTTCTGTGTACAGCTTCCATAACACATGGAAACTCTTCTATTACTTAATCACAATAGCAAACGGTTGAATTAGGAGGACAGGGAATTTTAAGTGTTCACAACACAGTAAAGGTAATGGCTATACCAAATAATAGTCAGAGTTCATATTGAAGTAGAACTCTGTTATTGAGCCTTGAGGAACTCAAAATATTACTGCATCTTCTTTAATTAAACCATTTGGTTTGCTTAATAAATGAGTAAAATGATGCATTCAAGTTACATATCTCAGCAAATGTTATAAACAAAATCTGTAATGAAGCTGAGAGTGGCAATCAAGAACCCTTAGTCTCCAGCCCTGCTGAAGACATACTGCAGTCTTAGTCAAGGTGCTTTATCTCGTTAAATGAAATATAATCGGACTATTTCTAGTCCTTCCCCAAGAGCAATAGGAGAAATAATTCAAAATCAATTACAGCCCCAAAGTCCTACAAGCAAACCTAAGGAGAGGTTTGCAATCACATACACTCCAATTGTTTGAAATCATTAAAAACATGGTAAAATATTGTTTTAGAAATTCTGGATTCTTTTGTAGGTTTTACATTACAATGAAAAATTAGGAATATCCAACAAATTTAAGAGTTTGTGGGGCCAGAAAAAGTACTCTAAAGGAATTTGAACCATAGAAATACTGAATCCCATCTAAAATAGATGTATGACTTAAATTTGAACCCAAGTTCTATACATTCCTTCAATAACTACGCATTTCTTATTCCCCTTTGCAGATGGATGATGCTTTAAATGAACAGGTTAAAAAACCCAAACTGAATTATTGTCTTTGCCATAGGCCACCTGATACTACAGATAAATGTATACGACTAAACTGAGAAATCCATTACTTTATTTTGTATCTATATGGGCCATATTTACACTGCAGTTTTTTTAAGAATAATTTGATAGAATTAGTCAATTTAGTAGCAAACAGAACCCCCTCACCCCAAAAGTTCCCTGAATTTGCTTTGGACAACAGTTGTTAGTTATTAAAGTGATTGGATTCTGGGAAGATGAAAATAAAAAGGTGAATGCTGTATCTTTCACAGCTTGCAATGCAGAATCACTAGAGAAACTTGTGTTAAATGGGAAATTCCTGTCCAAGACAATATGAAAAATATGTTCAATGATTTAGAGTCTATCCAGTACATTTTAATATTTAGTTTTATTTCCTAAGACTAAAAGTCTCCATAACTTTTTGTAGCTATTCCAAGAAGAGATGTGGGGAGAAAGGGAAAATATGAAAGTGAACTTTCATACCACCATCAGAGGAAAGCAGCAAAATGTACTTCATTGACTATAATTTTAATGTGTTATTTCTTTTCTGATTTTCTTTCTTTCTCTCAAGAATTTGATCTTGTTATTAGGTTAAGGATCTGTATAGAATGATTGCCAAGTGGCCAATTTCTGAGTTATAGGCTTCTTGAAGATGTACAGGAACTGTAGATGTACAAGTTAGGTGACTGCTTTTTATACCCTATTTTCTAACCCAGCATGATTTTTCTGACAGTATCCAGAAAAAAATACTTAGGGAAAGATGGTAAGAAGTAGGATGATTCTTGTCCTGTGATTGCCTTCTCCTATTGTGTATATTCAGTGGATTTCCCTTGAGACAGAAACTACCACAGAGTCTTCTCATGTAACAGTTATTGTTGGACCTGTCCTACACAATTGCATCTCCTAACTAATTGAACATTATATTCTTGGACTCCGCAAAATTTAGTGACAATATGTTCTGCAAAATTGTGACATAGTGAGTGGGGAGTCCAAAAATCACTGGACTTCTTTGTTTTAGATATTAATTCTTCATTTTCTCTTTAGTTCCTTCAATGTAGTGACATTATATGTAAATAAAGAAAAAATCTTTACTGATTCATCTCTCCAAGCTTTACAAAACTCAATCATGTTTTTATCCTTCCTGTTTTTTTAAGACATTAAATTGACGTTTACCTAATCATTTTTTAAGACGTCATTTCATGCTTTTGATCATTTGTAATGCCTTTCTCTGTACATTTTCAAGTGTCATTATACAATTCTGAGGACAAGAACTATATTAAATCTTTACTATACATGTGAATACTAAATTAAAATGGAGCTATAAAGTTTCTCTCTGTGCTTTCCTAGTAATTGCTAATATCTTATTTACTATTTTGACAGCTATTGAAATCTTGACCATTTTAAAAGCTATTGAATCCTGAAATTTTCTAAAAACTATCCTCATTAGTCCCAACATCATCTTATTTTGGGGTAGCAGATAACTTAGAGCCTGTAATTGAATCTCAGCAGTCATTTTACCATCTAGCTATACATAAGTTATCATGAAACATTTTTGTATTTCACTTCTCTGCAGTTAGCTCTGTATTTGATTTTCTTTAATAATTTCTTTTTGTGCAAATTTTGTTGCTTCAGTATTCAACCTCTTTTCCAGCTCCATCCTGTATATATAATATATAAGCCTGTGTAGGAACAGTATAGATCCCTGGGTGACCTGATATAGTCATCACCCATATCAATCACTGTGAAAATTTTTCTCTAATGAGTTCGCTATCTTTCAAATATATCTTTTAAATCCCAGGATGGCCCGCTGTTTTCAAAGCTTTATTTCTTTCAAAGAGGGTTCTCGTAAGAGTTTTTTTTGAAAATTCAGAAACAGTCAAGATAGGCATTTTGCTTGCTCTGCACGTTTCCGTGCTGTGATGCGTATATCTCATGCATTTGCATTGCAGCACAACTTCATCCCTGGTTCATGACCTGTGTGCCAGACACACGTACTTGCCCAGACCTATGAACATCTGTAACTAACCTGCAGAGTAACCAGTCAGAGAGAAGTCATAGGATTCCAGCTGCTGGACTAAAAGTGGAAGATAGGACCTTCAGAGCCCCCAGTTACCACCCTTCCAAAGGCTCATTCCCAAACAACTGTGTAATGTCTTATGTTCTCTCCACTACAAGTGATTCATTAGAGTTCACTGTACCCTCTGGTTTCACATGGATCAGTATTCTAAAACCAATATGTTGATATTTAAAGTGACTGAGAGTCCTAAATATATGCACAGAAAATGAATAGCCAAAAATATTGTAAATATACTTTTTTAATGCAGGTTTCTTTATTCTCTCTCTGTGAACTAATTAGGAGAATACCTTTATCATACAGTTCCACTTCCATACGTCGATTAAATCACTTTAATAACAATAGGTGTATTTGGGATGGTTACAATATTTCCCTTCCATCTTGTACTAATCTTCCAGTATAGTCTAGTACAGCATGGCATAAGTTTATGAATGTCACACACCCTCCTTGGACTTATCTTTGGCCAGACTATTAATAATTGTAAAGGAATTGTGAACAAAAATGGTATTTATCTTTCTGCTAACACATTATCTTGACTCACAGTGCCACAGATAATGCTGTCTATGTTTCATTTTGAGCATTCCATATTCACCTGTCTCAAGGTCAACAGGATGATACAATAATGAGAAAATAGAACAAACATTGTCTAATGGAAGTAGCATTTCATAAAAAGCTGTGATGGCAACTCTACAAAGACAGCAAAGGAATGCAGCTTTTTAATTGAGCACTACCTGACAGATTCAATAATCAGGGGAAAGCCTTAATTGATGACATTTCATTAGCATAATGAGTTGAAGCTGGGAAAAGAGAGTCTCTTATTAATTAATCAAACAGAGCACAAACTGTTTCAGTTCCTTACTCTCTGCCATTTTCTATTAATCATAAGAATGTGTATTAAACTCGTTTGAATTTGCTAGCTGTTGAGTATTTGTGGGAAAAGTATTGGCAGAGTGACATGCTAACGTGAACACACTTATGCAGGTATGAAACACATTAGAAATTCATGTTTGTGAATTTAAACTCTCATCTCTGCGGGAAGTGTTGATAATATTTCTTCAAAACACATCATACCTCAGTAGCCACTGGTATAGAGATGAAAGCTGCCTCCTTTCTAATGATCTGTTACCTGACTGCAGGTGTTTAATCCATCAAGGTGAGTTTTTAGTACAACATGAAATGCAAGGGCTACGCTGATTGCTGTCAGTATAACCTTTTGCCAACACAGTTTGCTATACATTGGACAATTTTTCTCGTTATTCGCAGCAATATTGTCTCTGTCTTTTGCTTTGCATTTTATATATATAAAGAAAGGTAAAAACGGGGATATTCAAGAGCTCAGAGGGGCTGAAGTTCTCCTCTTTGACTGTTGTTACATTTCTTATTTTCTGCAGAACCTTTGCAGGTTGTGATGGTAACTGCCTCAGTAAATTTTTGGTAACTTGGAAAATGGCATAAATCAGGAGCCTTCTGTGTTCTAAACCTTTTTCCTTTGCACCTGTAGGGTACCTTTCCATATGGGAAAAAAAAAAAAATCTAAAGACCAGAGAGAAGCACCCGAAGACTTTGTTTCTTTATAACAGTTAATATCTTGGAGAAGAGAGATATTTTGAAAGGCTGCATATTCATTTTCTACAGTTTTCATTATTAAATTTATTATCAACTTTGTGAAAGACAGATGTCCTTCTCTTTTCTTGTGCAGCTGGTTATTCTAATCATAGGCTAGCTAATCATGTTCCTTCTCTTTGAATCTTGAATTCTTTGTTAAAACTTGCTCAGATTCAGTAAAACAGAAAATAACTTCCTGCAGAGACCCCTTTGCACTCTGAGTTTCCACAAAGATTTCATTGGATTGGTGATGAGGAGGTGATTGAATAGGTCAGATACAACTGGAGTACCTGTTAATTAATTCATATGTTTTGGAGAAAAATGACCACTGTCTTTTTCTCAATAAATTTTATGTCTTGTTTGTGTTTTGAATAGAGATTTCTCCTTCATATACATTTTCTGTAAGCTCAGCCAGAGGATTGGGCCTTTGAGAGACTGCAAGTAGACTCTCACTAGATTTTAGTAGTTGCTCAGTCCTTCCAAGGTGGCTGCAGAGCTGTGAAACTTTAGACACATTAATGTTTTAATGGTGAAAACTTTGTTGCAAAGAGGGTTGAGGGCTTCACAAAGTTTTCAGATTTGGTTGCCTAAGCTCCTTATTCAAATATATTTTCATGTCTAAATGCCATTGAAAGTCTTGACCCAAATATTTCTCTGCTTGCTGGGTGACAAATTTAATTTCTTTTCCATTTGAAAATGGAATCAATAGCTTAAGAGATTAATTTCTGATAAAACTCACATTTATTATATTGAGGCCACAGAAGAGAAGTATTTAGTGGTGATGAGGCTGCAGGGTCTTACCATTGTCGCTGAATATTATTGTAGAGATAACAAACTGAAGAAAAACTGATAAAGTTGTTGGGTTTTTTTTCATACAGAGCATCAATTATTTTAATATTGATGGGTTTCGTATGGTAGATAGGCATGCTGTGCAGTAGCTAAGTTTTTATTCACTGGTAAGGTTGGTGCACTACTGCAGGTTTACAGAGTTAATGCACCGCAGTATAGAACAATAGAAAAATTGCAGTGCTGAACGCTTTTCTGCTTTTCCTTTTTAGCATCTTGGTTTTAACAATTTTTTCCAGTGCTAGAAATGATGCGATTTTAGTGAGGTCTTTAGAGCCACTGTGGAACTGTATTTTTTTCTTTAATTTCAAAACTTCTATGTTAAATTTGAACCTTATTGTACTAGGACTTCAAATTATATGTCTGTGTCTTTATATGCATAACGTTCTCATGATTCGGGCAGAAATGAATGATATTCACACAGCTAGCGTACAACACCGTTTTTAGTTATACTGTCAGTGGAAGTGAAGCAATAATGAAGAGTGTATCAATAGACTTAACACTTTTAACCATGGTTAAAAAAATGAACCAAGCAAGAAGTATTACTGTACTCAAACTCTGTGTACATTTAACATGGTCCTTAATCTGGTCAAGGGTCCTCAGTGAAGTCTAAGTATGATTTAAAATTTGTTTTGCTTAGTATGCATCCAAAACACAACTAATAAAAAATACAGATATTTTTTCTTCTAATGACATAGTGTAAGAGAGCATGTACTCAATTTTTCTTTATTTATTTACAAAACATTTTATGGTTTGTAGAAGTGCATCTGACAAAAAAAAAAAAAGCAAGCTGCATTTAAAAAAGCAGACGTTCATTTGTCTTTGAATATTCTAATTAGAATTAAGCAATAATTAACAGTTTAGTGACCTCTAAAGCTCTGTCCATTTTTTGTCTAATACCTCAGGGTTAAGATTTTGTATTTTATTATTTAGAGCTGCATAAGAAGAGAGTGCATATGATTATTTTCTGAATATTTCTATTGCAAGCTTATTAAAAATCTGTCAAAGCTTTGTAATTAAATATCCAACATATTATAGTATGAAAAAATTAAATATTCACACTTTGTAAATACGGATTGGTACTACCAATGAATACTAGAAAAAGTAATACTGACAGGAATGTGAATATTTTAGGAATGAAAACTACTTCCTGAAAACTGATTTTCTAGAGGTAATTCTAACTACTACAGAATCTGTGGAGGACTACAATAAGATCAAAGAAAAAAAAGCCTATATTTTCTTCATTTGCACAGCAGGTTTCCCTGAGACTGCAGGAAAGTTATGTGGCCATTTTGTAACAGGGCATTGCAGATGTTGTCCATTTAACTGTGCTAATGGCCGTATTCCAACTCCAACCTGAACATAGCATGTAAAAATGGTGCTGATTTGAATTCAAAAGTAGATTACTGAAGTCTTGTTGAAGTGAAAAGCTACAAGGAAATAAAACATACAATAAAATTTGCCAGACAATAATGAAAGATGTTTATCTGGAGAAGGGCAGGGTTAGACTACACATAAAGAGGAATTTCTTCACTCTGAGAGCGGTGAGGTGCTGGCACAGGTTGCCCAGGGCAGTTGTGGCTGCCCCATCCTTAGAGGTGTTCAAGGCCAGGTTGGATGGGCCTTGGGCAGCCTGGTCTGGTGGGATGTCCCTGCTCATAGCAGCGAGGTTGGAATTAGATGACGTTTAAGGTCCCTTCCAACCCAAACTATTCTATGATTCTATGATTCTATGCTTATAATGTCCTTTCAGTTAAAGTTCTTGATCATGCTCAGGAAGGTGAGTTGCACATTTCCCTGTTTGTGACCAGTTAACAGATGCAGGAAAGGTCCTTCCCTCTATTTCATTCTAGTGATATCTCCCAATTCCTAAGTAAAGGATCATCTAATTTGTGTGTTTTGTGGTGACAGATCAGGACAGTCCCCAGAAAACTTTGGAAAGACATGATTTCACAAGTGTAGTGTACATAAGGACATAGAAGTAAAAAGGTTGGAAAAAAGAGAATGAAAATACTACAGAGAGCTGAACTTGAAAAAGATTTAGGACACTTGATTGTATCTAGTGGCAGAGAGTCAGGAATCTCATGAAGTTTTTCTAATTATTCACAGTGTCTACTCAAGGACTGAGATTTTAGGCTAAATCCCTCTTGTAGATTCAGCCCACAGTAAGACAATGTTTTGATTGTCCCTGTGAAATGCTGCACTAGCCATTTGTTTGTAAGGCTTGTTGTTGTAGTGAATTTAGATTAGACATTGGGAAGGAATTTTTTACTGTGAGGGTGGTGAGGCACCGGCACAGGTTGCCCAGGGAAGCTGTGGATGCCCCATCCCTGGAGATGTCCAAGGCCAGGTTGGATGGGGCCTTGGGCAGCCTGATCCAATGGCATGTCCCTGCCCTCGGCAGGGGGATGAATCTAGATGGTCTTTAAGGCCCTATCCAAATCATTGTATGATCCTGTGTAACCTTATTTTTTGCTCTTTCTCGTAGAACTTATTTGGAATTATTCTCCCAGCCTTGCTCAATGGGCTTTTATGAAAATACAGTCTGTACAGTTGGCTTTCACACTAAATATAAATGCAGACATTAAAGAAGAAAATAAATATACTTAAAGACAAATGTTGCCAAGAGGTTTAATTAGAGAAAGAAAAATAAAGGCTATGTATTATCCCCAAATCTGCACATCCTGTAGTGCATGCTAACACATGCAACATCAATTGCTAAAATCAGTGCAAGATATCAGAAATGAATTTTTTTTATATCGGAGAAAAGCTGTTTCGTTCAGGAACCTCTGAGAAATCAGATAGAGTTGAGTAAATCACCAGGTTTGGTATTAGAGGTTACATCTCTTGTCACATGTAGTATGAACATCTGGGCAGTAGCACCACATGAACATAGTTGGATTTCTTTATGTTCATACTGTATTATAACCCAGGAACAGGACTAACATCTCTAGACACTAATCAAAAATGACACATGGGGTGAGGGGTTATTCCCAAAGAATTCCTTAACTAAGATAATTACTCCAACAGTGTAATGCAGTATAGAAATAGTGAATTGAGCATATTGAGAATTTAAAAGTAAAGCTTAAACATTGCAGGCAGAGATTTCTTTTCAAATTGCCATATTTCAACTTCTCATAATAAAAATAATTTTTATAAGTTAATTTGTAAAATTTTTGTCTAAAAATTAATTTCTTAGGCAATGCAATTTTAAGTATGTCTTTGTGGTGTATTGAATTTATTTTCTCAATGTACAATGTACAATTTCTGCAGAATGTATAATATGTGATAAAACTGTTGAGAATAAGATTTGTTTGAAGCAGCACATAATTTTAGACAACTTGTTTAGAAGCCAAATTAAGTAAAGAAGAAATCACCTTGCTCTTAAAAAACTCCTTACCATAACATAAAATTCAAATATTTCATGTACAATTATATTGAATTAAGCAATATCATAGGTGAATGTCAGAATAGTTGAAATAGCCTCTTTAAAAAGAAAGAAATTTTTCTACTTAGTAGTTTGATTAATAAAATCTAATTTGAATTCAGAGAAAAAAGAACCCAACCAGCAAAAATAGAAATAACAAAACAGGTGTAAGCTTGTATTTTACATGAGGCGTAGTGCTCTGCAGAATCTTTACCTCATCAAAATCAGAGGAGAATTTTCAAGTTCTATTTTTACAAGAAATAAACGCTCTTCTTTAAAATTTCTATGTGATACATGCATTCAATAATCTATTGTAAGATATTGCCTAAAGTATATTTGTTTTCCAGTTTTCCACAAAACTGTTATAGGTATTCAGGAATGCTGCAGAACTTCTGATAAGATCTGCCTTTATTAACACGTGCAAGCTATTTTTGAAAGCTGAGAAACCCTCTAAAGTTTCTATATGAAATCATAGCACAAAAAATATGTGTGTGTAGGTTGTGCTCATTCCTAAATCATGATTGACAGCAAGTTTTATGGTCCTGAAAATCCTACATCAATAAACATAGGAAAATTAATATAGATTTTCTCATAAGAAATTGTTTCTGCACTGGATGCAAGATGATAGTTGTTTTCACTTGACAAAAAAACCTAGGAAATATTTAATATATCATGTAAATATATCATGTATACTCTTTTCCCCGTTTAGCATTTAAAATTTTCCTAAATTAAAGCATTGCTGCTTTAGTTTACCTAAACTCTGATGATGAATGTGAATCCAGAAACTATACAGAGTATTTCCATGTAGGCAGTTTATTCTGTGAGGGGAAAAAAAAGGAAGGACAGAAAAAGCAGATAACTTTATCCCCAAAAATACGATGGGCATGTCTTGTTCACCACATCTAGTGGACCTGATAAAAACTACAAAGATTATTTGAAGTAGAAATTAATAAAAATGAGTAACTATTATTTATTACTTACACAGAGCGAAATGCACCATGTAAATCCCATTTGTAACCTGACCACATTCTATGCCAGTCTTTTTCGTGACTTGTCAATGTTTTTACATGACTTCAACATATAAGTTTGCAGCAGCTGTTGCCTGCTATCACTGTGCTTGATAAGACAGACAACTGAAAAAGTTGCCTCGCAAATATTTCTAACGTAAATTTGGCAGTGCTCTCTTTTATTTTTGGTTGTTATTGTGATAACCACTTACCAGGATTATATTAGTTTGATTTTATCCAGATTGTAAACTCCTAGAATTTTTTTTGTCATATGGTTAATTCTTTCTACCTGCTTATTTACCAACATTTCTGTGACTCTAAGACTCAAAATTGATTACACTATTTAATGATTCCTAAATATTTCTGCACATTTTTTCTGACATAAAAAGTTAAGCTTTGCCTGATCCCATTTTCTGTATATAAAAGCCTGAATTAGTTGTGAGGTTTTATCTCAATTATGCTGTTAGTAATTAAATGTTTTGAGGTAGAAAAGATGATGCATCAGAGTTATATGACAAAAATTCTTTTCATAAGGGCATTGCATTGACTAAAATTTCACACAAAACGCCGAGAAGGATTTTTTTTTAGTAGATCTCACATATGCTGTGAAAGAAAAATGGAAAAAAGCCAGACTCTCGACTACACAGATGATTAATCTGAATATTCTGATTCTATATTCTAATCATATTTCTAACTATATAAAAAAGTTCAACAGAACTTTCTACCTAAAATCATGGCAGAGTATGAACAAACAAATGAAAGGGAACAGAATTAGTCTTTCATGTTTGGAACACAATATGGAGAAAATTTTGACAGCCAGAGTGAAAACCAGACAGAAATCACTTTCATGTATTCTCTATTCAACACATCTGTGCCTTTCAAATATCAGCAACTATCAGTGTATTATGAAAGGAAAGGGATGAAATCCTTTCTGTCCTTTGAATATGACACTCCCCACTGTCCCGGCCATCCCTAGTTTAACACTACCTTGTAGTCGATAGATACTTGTTTAGGGACTCTATAAATATAACTTACTAATTCTGTTCTGCTAATGTGTGCACACAGAGCTTATTCACAAAGTCAAACGTAGCTCTAATATCAGTGACCTCTATTGACAGTAGCTGACATCTCTTCAGTTATTTTACAATCTCTCCATTGCACTTACTAATTGAATAAGGAAAATCAAATTCAGGAAAGTAAAATTATTCCTTAAGATCGACAGGAATATTTAACTAGTAGTAAATGTCTTAAAGGATATGTTTCCTAAACATATCCTCAGAGTGGAAAGGATTTAAGAGGGATGCATGTTAATCACCCTTTTCCATCTTCTGTTCTAAGTCTGGCTGTACTCAGGAATTTTTTAACCATTTCTGATATGTTTATTCTTCCTCAGTTTTTAGTTTTCATATGTAACGGGCTCAGAGACATCTTCTATAAAATACCTTTAGAATACATTTATTCTATACATAAATGCTTAATCAATGCACTCAGCGTTGAATAAAAATGACCAAACTAACCATCTGTTACAACCATTTCAGATGCCAGCTCCAACTGGCATATTGACTAACACTTTGAGAATGACCTTATGGTTAACACAAAAACCTTGTCAAGAAACAAGCTATTCCCAGGTATCTCAAGCGTATCTCAATCTCTTTATCAGAATAAAATAATAATTTTTATGGTCCTCAAAGGCACATTTTACGATGCTGCTTAGCGCTTTTAATTTTAAAAACTGTATTGAGAACTCTGAATGATATATTTTTCAAGTTCAACATTTTTAAAGTAGATATTTTAAAAGAAATGACAAGTGCTTTTTTCTTCTACGAACTTGGCTTGTTTGTTATATACTGTACCGGTAGTATCTCTAATTATCTCACTTTATCTGTGATCTTTTCTGAGTGGGTTTGTTTGGTTGATATGCAGCTTTCTTCTATTTATTCCCCATTAATTCCTGTTAATGGATATTTAGACTGATCTCCGCATGTTCTTGTTTCCTTTGTTTTCAATTTAATTTCCTAAGCCGCTAAGTGAAATACAGTTTCACTAAAATTTGGTATTCATGATACTTATTTTTAGAATATTTTATCCAGGATAGATAAAAGAATAATTTTTATTCTCCTATGAGACTTATGCAAGATGGATAAAATAGGTAATTGGTTGCAGGTAAAATAGGTAATTAGTCCTTTCGTATTAGCGAAACCTGATCGATAGCTGGCTTCAATGGCTCCTTAGCAGTCTGCTTGTGTCTCAGTTCCATCTCACTGTCCTGATTTCAGCTGAGATGTAATTTTCTTCTTAGTATCCTATATAATGCCGTGGTTTGGGTTTAGTATGAGGATAATTTTGATGAGACACCGATGTTTTCAGTTGTTGCTAAGTAGTACTTACACTAAGTAAAGTACGTTTCAGCTTGCCATGCACTGCTAGTGAGAAGGTGCACGAGAAGCTGGGAGAAAGCACAGCCAAGACAGCTGACCCAAACTGGCCAAAGGGACATTCCATACCATACGATGTCATGCTCAGTATATAAGCTGTGGACTTTGCTGGGGGAAGGTGATTGCAGCTTAGGGATGGGCTAGGCATTGATCATTAGGTGATGAACAATTGTATATCACTTGTTCTGTACATTATTATCACCATCATCACCGTCGTCATCATCATCATCATATCTCTTCCTTTCGCTGTCCTATTAATCTGTCTTTATCTCAACCCAGGAGCTTTATTTTTTTTTTCATTCTCCTCCCTGTGCCACTTTGCAGGGAGGAGGATGCGAGCAAACGGCTGCATGATGCTTAGTTGCTGACTGTGGTTAACAATGACTTAATACAAGGAACTTGTCGTAGGAAATGGCTGCTTTTCCCTGAGAATATTCTCAATAAACAAGCCGTGCCAGTTTAGTCCCTTTTGGCTGGCAGATAAACAATAGACAGCTTCTTTATCATCCTGTTTCCCCCACCTACCCGGGGAAGGGGAATTGGGAAAGTAAAAGAAGACCAGAAGGTTGAAATAGAAGACAGTTTTAATAAAACAATAAAAACAAATGTTAACACTGATACTAATGATATCATGACATACAAAGTATAAAATATACATCAAATACTCAGCCAGTCATGGAACGCATGCCACAAGCAACGGTTGCCAGATGGTGCACACTGCAAGCACAGCAGTTGCAGCCCAGGTGGATGTCACAGCCCTCACAAAGAGGTCACAAACCCCAGAAATGGACTCAGAGCAGCAGCTGAACTCTAAGCAGCATAGTGAGTGAGTCCTTGAGGGACAGCAACCGTGAAGAAGAAAAAGACCATCCTGAGAAAATTTCTCACTCCTAAAGGCAGTGTGATGTTTATGTTATGGAACAGTTTCTTTGGTTAGTTTTGGTCAGCTGCACAAAATCTGTTCCTTCTAGAATTATGCACCTGGGTACTTTGAAGCTGAAAAAGTCCTTGGGTTCCATGGAAACAATAGTACATGCCTTAACACAAAACTAAAACAGAACATCTTATCATCTTTATTCCCAAAGTAAATTTTGAGATGTAGCTAATGAAAAGTGCAATTATTTAGGAACGTAACTTTGTGAAAAGAAAACTGATTCTATCCCAGCCCCAACTAGGACACAATCAGTACTACTTCAGCTTTATTGCATTAGAGACTTCACAACCCCTGCAGTGCAAGGACAGTTTGAGGCCACCAGGTATGACCCTAGAATCATAGAATGGTTTGGGTTGGAAGGGATCTTAAAGATCACCTAGTTCCACCCTCACTGCAATGGGTAGGGGGATCTCCCACTAAATCAGGCTGCCCAAGGGATGGGCAATCCACAACTTCCCTGGGCCACCTGTTCCAGTGTCTCACTACTCCTACTGTGAAGAATTTTTTCCTAATGTCTAATGTAAATCTTTCCCCTTCCAATTTGTAGCCATTCCCCCTTGTCTTATCACTACATGCCTTCTTAAAAAGTTCCTCCCCACCTTTCCTGTAGGCTCCTTTCAGGTACTGGAAGGCTGCTATAAGGTCTCTCTGGAGCCTTCTTTTCTGCAGGCTGAACAACCCCAACCACTTTCTGCCAGTCCTCATATGAGAGGTGCTCCAGCTCCCTGATCATCTTCTCTACCTTTCTAATGTTAATTAATCTGAGACATTACACAATAAAAATCATCATCTGCTATAAAACTAATGTGATTTGAAGTTGACCATCTCATTTAAGCAGTTACTCTTAGGAAGGTGTTGTAAGGTAGAATTTAATGGAATACCTGCCTGGCTTTCCTCCTTTTCTTTTTTTATATATATTTTTATATATATATATATTAAGGATATCTATCTAAAAATCTCTTTTTTTATTGACTGTCATTGATGTATGATCATTCTTTTTCCTTCTATGCAAATATGAAGGATTTTCTTTTTTTGCTCTCTCTCCCCACCCTTTCCATTGCCTCTTTTTTGCATTCCTGATCCTGGTTCTTCTGTCTCTCATCAGATAAAGCAGCAGTGAAATCTCCCTCAGTATCCTTCCTGAGCGAAACTCAGAACATTCCTAGTCAGACTGAAAAATTATTTGTGTTATTTTGAACTTCTCTGTGTAAAAAACTAACATCTTTAATTTTACATGTTTCCATATGCATGGCTACGGTTTTACTCCTAATAAATATTGTGAGGTTCACAATAATACCGTAAGATTTTCTTTAGAGCAACCATACACATTGCACTACATCCAAGCATGATGTAGATGTAGAAATATTTGTTAGGAAGTGGTTACACCAGCAAAAAAGTGTGAAGGGAACTGAGAAGGGACACAAGCCGCACCTGGACTACATTGGATCTTGCAAATTCATCCCTGTCTGCCTGGGCACAGAGTTAACCGAATTCCCCCTGCATGTGCAAGACTGGATCAAGAATGTGCTGATCATCCAGTATGAATGTCATGAGGATAGCAACCTGCTGACTGAGAAGCAGAAGCACAGTGAAGAACTTTGGTGGTTAATCAGTTATTAATCCAGTAGTCCTTAATAAGTCAGCTTTTCAGTTCAGTTCATATGATTTTTAGTGACTGTTAGGTAAAAGAAAAATTTTGATTGGGTACTGGAAATAACACTACAGCGTTATAGACTTCCAGCGTTATAACTGGAAATGTATAAAAGAAGTTCATAGGTGATGCAAATCAGTGTTAAATTCCTTTGACAACAGTGGTGAATTTGAATTTGCACTACAAAAATGCTTAAATTACAGTATTCATTGATGCAGCAGTAACTCTGGATATAGTTCTTCCACATCATTAATTTGCTTTTAATGGTATTGTTTAGCTGATCCTAAATGTAGTATCGATTCAAATACCATTACTCCTATAGTTACTTACTGTAAGTTACTGATCATGGTTGTCACAGAAAGCAATCTAAAAGAAACTAGTTCCTGTTTTAGAAAGAAAATAAAATGTTCAATTACAGTCTGATTTTGAAAACAACATTTATGCTATTGTGAGATCTCCTATATTGCAGTTTATAGATTTCCTTCAATGTATTTCAGTTTTAACTTCATTTTTTGTTATACACACAAAAATCTCCGTCAAATTTCAAATCAATTCAAATTTTGCCAGTCAGAAGGCTATATTTATTATCCTGACTTCTCCATCTTGCATATCATATTTTCATAATGTGAACAATTAAGAGGAACCATGTGTTTACTCAATTTGTAAGCTTAACACTTCTTTTACATACTGAGAGATCTGGTTTGATCCTTTTATGGAAAACATTCCTATATGCTTTTCCTGTGTATTTCTGCATGTCTGTACATATGGTTAACAAATCTGGTTGAGTTCGTATTTTATTCACAACTCTACAGTATTTTAACATTTACTATGCATATATATTTGTATGAGGGGAACAATCTGGATTGTTATATCCTAATGCCTCAACTTAACCAGAATGCCTGAAAAAGATAGATTAAAGGTATTGCTAGCAGTTGGTGTGGAAGTCATGCTGGGAAAAGTATTGTTACACAAAATGTTGGAAGAGAAGCAGTGCCAAAAAATAAATTGTGACTAAGTCCAGAGATTTCTAACTATCCCTAGTCAGAAAACAATGAGCTTGCAACCTCCCAAAAGGAGCCAGCCTAAACAAGAAGCAATTAAAAACACCATTCTTACCTAGTTAGGAAACAATTATCAAACACATCAAACAATGTTAGAGATGACCCTTTTCTTAATTTTGTGTACTACACTGGTACCTCACTGGTGAATTAATAAAAAATTATGACTTGACTTGTAATGTAGATGTTGTAATGTAGATAGAACATTCATTTTATGTTTATGGAACAAGAATAAAAGTAATATTACTCAGACTACCTTCTGTCATTGTAGGATATAGATTCAGTTTGTACATTTCAGATTAGATATGGAGGCTTTAAATTTTGATTCTAGTCTAAAGGATTTGAACGAACTCACTGTCAATGATAACAGCGCTTGTTTTCTCGGAAATCTATAAAAGACTTAAAACATCTACCATAACGATTCAATGAGAAGCATCTCAGAAAGTCTTGTCCTGACCTCCACTTTGAGATTTTCTTTTATTTTGACAGTCTGTGGCAACATCACTGGTTTGTTCACTGAAGTGTAGTATACCAAATTGCCCAAAAGGCTGTAAAGTTTGATGATGATTTTTCTTGTCAACGCAGATCTTTACATATGTGATATGTCCATCTTATAGATATTTCAGGACAGACCCTGTTAGTCTTTCCTTATAATCAGATACTTAAACAGAAGCATTTCAGGGTTCACTTAAATTCAGGAGCTGTATTTCAGCTATCCATATAAAAAATATTGCCTTAAAGTGGGATTTTTAAAAGATGATTTTCCAAGAACATCAGTTTTCTCTCTTCTGTTGCGTATCTCTTAGTCCAATCTTGTGTCCCCACAGGAGGCACCACAGAACCATTCTGTATAATAACTTTTGTTGCTTGCATTTGCCAATGGAACGAATGCCAATACTTCCAAAGCCAATACCTGTCAATGCCTGCTCTCCAGCTGGCAGAGAGCACCCTACTCAAATACTAAAAGGTTTGTTGGCTTCACCATCTGCTATAAAGCACCCTGATATGGAAGAAAACAGCTGTCCCATGATCGTGACCTGGAAACGTGCCATAACAACTCACTGAGTTAAAATCCCAACTTGACTGCTAGTACCACGATTCAGTCTCATGACTGTTAGTGAATGAATTGTAGAGTAGTCTTAAGGGGATAGAGTATAATTGATTAATTTCTAATTCTACATCTGGAAAATGGTCTGCACGTGAAAATCTTTACTGCATGCACAATTAACTCAGCTCTGACATTTTAGGTGTTCAGAAGTCAGAGAGCTCCAACAAAACCTTCCTAGTGCAGCCACACCACCTATCCTCTGCAGATACATGCCAGATGTTATACATGCTGGTAGGATTTGCTATTCAGTTGTCAGATACAGATTGTGATCTGTCCATTAAAATCTGAGACACACCAACACATAAGTCTAAAATAAAATGTCATGTTTCTTCCCAGAAGGCATCTTTCTACCTTCTTATCTAATCTGTGCATCCATTCAATACCATAATGTTGTGTTAAAATGCTTTGCTAAAGAATTTCATCCCAGTATGGCATAGCCAAATGAATTAACATATTGAATATTTAAGAAGATATACTACAAGACTACATTTGGGCCTTCAGTGGCTTTAATAATTTATTTATTTAAGTTAACAATAAGCTTTAATTTAAAGAAACAAAAATCTAGCCTATATGCCATAAGGAATGACTCGGGAACAATTTGTTCCTAGAATCCTTATAAGTCTGAAGGTCACCTATGAATTTTTTAATTCCCTGCAAGGTATTCTCAAACTAGTTCCAAAGAAGAAACTTTAGCTGAAATAGCTGATAGACTTCACTTAAAGAAATCTAGGTATACCTTCAGTAGTGTACGCAGATTGACAGAACATCAGATTGTTTGCTTTGACAAATTAGTTAAATATAAGAATTCTGAAAGTGGAAAAAATGCATTTTTATATGGATATCTATTTCATTTTTGTGTATATCTACTTCATCTCTGGTGGTAAATATAAGTTATGCCATGAGTATGCCATTTTCAAGTTCAAATATAGATCTAGACTGAAAATGAAACTGTATTTTTAGCTATGTTTACTGCGAATTTCTACTTTACTGTATTCAGTGACATCTGAAGCAAGTTACAACCTAAACACAGTACTCTTCAGAGCAGGAGCTTTGTTAGAACTCTATAAAGAACTCATCACTTATATTTTTATCACCACATAAGAAATACCAATGATAGTAATAACATTTCCTAAATATAAATATTTACAACCAGATAAACCCCTTCTTTAGGAAATAATTTAAAGAAATGTGTGTGCCATTTAGGACAGCCAATTTGTACTTCTATAGTTGCATACCTCTGCTGATTCAAGTGAGCATCTCGGGATTCCCCCAACCTGGAAAAAAATGACAAAGCTGTAATAAAACCCCAATAACCCAGTGTTTAACATGCCTAAGGGTCTAGGCCACAATGTTTATTTGTCTTTGAATATTTGTCTCTATTGTACAATAACATTAATAAAAAACAAATTTATTATCTAAGTGTCCTAAATATCACCACAGTTTGCTTACAAATTGTAACATATCTTTTTTTCTTGGTCTCCTCCCTCTCAGTGTCATACTCTAAAACCTCTTGGTGCAAAAATACAAAGTGGTTTGTAACTTATCAAAAAAAGAGGAAAAATGGAATGTAAGCAAAAAGTGAAAATAATAGTTTGATTCTGATCCTTTCAGTAAAAGATATTGAAGCAACTTTCATAGTATAGTACTGCCTGCTATGGTTAAGAATAATGGAATCTGGACTTCAACACAAACATATTATTTCTTGCTATCTGATTTGTTTGTATTTATTTACCCAAAAAGAAAATTTGTCTGATAACATTATAGATTTATACGAAACCAGAAACTTTGATCTTGAGAGAATATTCAGATCTCCAGACTCATTCAGTTCAACAGGCATGGAAGCCAACCAGGACTCTGATCATAATTCATGATTGCAATGCTATCTTATCAGCTGGTGACAGGCCATATCCAGCAGCCTGACATCTAGGAATCCAGAGCAGATACTTCCCATGTACGACACATAAAAAATCTACTGTTGTTCATAGACGAGTAGGACACTCTGCATACAGGATGAAGAGTTCCTCTGTTAAAGCAGGGTCAAAAGTATTTGTATCATGTTTGGATCATGTACATCAATAGGTACCTGACAAGACTCCATGGCAGAAGCCATTGAACTGCTTTCCTTTGAACTTTTCAGCAGTGTTTAGTTAAGCATTTGTTCTGGCGATTTACTATAGCACATTCACGAGTATTCTTTTGAATATTTGAAAAAATACAAAAATCTTGCCAACCAGAACTACTTTTGAGTGTGACAATTTAACTGCTAAAATAGGCATTAATTGCTAATAAGCAAAAATAGTAGTGAGATTTCTGAATGAAAAGAGATCTAAAGAATGTTAAAAATTAATAAATTGAACCTTTTACAATTATTTTTATGCTAAATTACCACACAGTACTTTACAAAGATATAGTTAGGGACTGATAATGCACAGACTATGCAGGCAAATGAAACTCCATTAAACTCAGTTGTAGTTCAAACACTGACCAAAGACCAGATGCTGCGGATGAGAAAAGAATACTGCATGAAATACTGAGATCCTTCCATAAAGATGTTCAGCAGCAAGAAAAACTACTCTGTTTGCCATACTAGGTACCAGCAATGATTTGTACTTCTGGATGCTATAACCTGCTTTATTTAGCAAATGGATCTTCATCGGTTGCCATGTAATAGGCTTTACTTTGAGGCTGGTATATTTTAATAGCACGTGAGTTTACGGTTCAAAAAACTTAATATAGGTTCATTATAGACGTCTAGATCAACATACTATTGCTGGAATTCCCATTAACGTTCAATACGCTCCCTTATGAAACTAGAAGACAACAAAATATAACCATGACATAAACCCTTTTAAAAATTATTATAATAAAATATATGTATTAAAAGAGCTGCAAACCCTAAATTAGTACATGTATAATTATCAATTTGCATCATGGAAGAATATGGCATAAAATTTACAGTGACATTTTATATAATATTTTTCAGAGTATTTTGGGGGTGAAATAATAAAATTTGCTTATAGTAAAAAGAATCATTCATGGAAGTCCATGGAAGTGGAATATCCATGGAAGTGTTGATACACAGTTTTTTATTAACAATTCCATCTTTTATTGGTGAATGATGTGTAAACTTCCAAAGAGTGGATATTTGTAAGAAAAAGGTGAGTAGATGGTGTTAATACAACCTTCAACC
Source organism: Cuculus canorus (assembly GCF_017976375.1). NCBI lineage: Eukaryota > Metazoa > Chordata > Aves > Cuculiformes > Cuculidae > Cuculus > Cuculus canorus. Next base: position 62,228,110 of record NC_071405.1, on the reverse strand, counting down.
ACTAAATGAAGGTGTTCAAGCTGTGACCATCCTCTCAATCCACTACAAACTGAAGTCTTCACTGATAATTTTTGAAGCAAGGAAAGAGGGTTCAAGTCATAGTAGAGTCATCAACAAGAAAGGGTCATGAATGATTTTATATTAAAATTTCATGCTGGCAGTGTTGAAAGTTATCAGCTACCAGATCAACAGACAAAAAGGCTGAGCCTTTTGCCCTGCACATTTCTAAGCTTGAAGAGAAAATCACAGTAATTAAAAAAACTTACAACTCTATTGGTAACAGAAGCCTAAATTTAACTATAAGCTAATCTAAAACATTTACATGTTCTTCCAAATAATATCACGTTACATATTGTACATGAAGAACTACCTCAGAAATAGATACTAAACTGACATGATAATAAATAAAAGACTTGACTGAATTTAGTCTGAACACTGGAAAAATGTTCTTACCTGTGAAATTTCAAAAATCCCTGATATGACTTGTAGTTCTTTCTCTGCCATTGTAGTCAAAACATTTCTTGTGGTTGGCAGAAAGAAAGGTGTGGATTCTGAAAGATAAATTCAGTCTACAGAATGGGTAATCTGCATTATATAAACACCTTCTGGTAATCCTCTGACACTGAAGATATTTCAGACTAACCTCTCACTTCCTTCTCCATGGAAATAATTTCGCTATCTCAAAACCAATGAAGTTTGCCATTCCTTAAATCTTGCTGTGTCCTTTTTTTTTTAATTATTTTTTATTCTCTGCTGAGAATTTTTAGGTTTCTCTGAATACTTGCAGCTTTTGGTACTTGTTAGTCACTTGCATGACACAGGCCACCCCTAATCGGAAGATCTACATGGCTGCAAAACTCAGAAATCTCTGGAGTAGTGGATGCTGCTTAGAGAGCAACTTCAGGCTCTCCAATTACAATTTAAAATTAAATCTGAGCTATAAGTGTGGTCAGATCAATGGACAGTACTGTATTAAGGGGGAGCATATACATATGCAAAGCACTTTCCTCACTGGCAATATCATTTTCAAACCTAAGTAAAACCTCAGCCAGACTACTGTAGAGCAAGATACAAATTCTGTGTAACCATAGACCCTTGCTGTATACAAATGCCCTCTATTTCTTTTGTCTTTTTCCTTCCATTCTGTTTCCAAACTGCAAGAAAGAAGACGTATGCAGTTTTCACACTCAAAGAATTGCATTTCAATGGAATTTTAACCCCAGTTTCTGACAACACTGGTCATACAACCACAGGCAAATCTCACAGGTTTATCCCAGCATACTTACAACACCTTAATCAAGATCCCTTTCCTTCATCTCTGTTTTTAATTTATCTTACAGTTTGTTTTTTCTAGTGATAAATGCACAAGACCACAAGTAGTGTTAAGAAAGGGGGCTTATATTTCAAATAATGACATAATTTTTGCTTTTGTCTTGTGTTCAGAAATATCTTTTGCATGTAGTGAACTTAAAAAACATACTAAACTCCTTCTTTTCCTATCTCCACATGTTTTCACATACTTAGAAATACTCTGTGCTCACTTGAAAACAATGTTCTGTCAAATTTAAAGGTAAGTTACTCAAAAACAAGGAGAGATCATACTTTTTCCTTCAGACTTTTGATACATAGATTTAATCTTTTGTTAAAATGTTATGCTATTATCTGAAAGAGAGATGCAAGTTAAAGCTTTTTTTTTTTCATTTTTTTCTCCTCCTACTATCACGTTTCACTTTCTCCTCTGAAAACACTACGCCCTTTATTTAAGCAGGTTCCTCAAGTTATTTGTCTATAATAAGCATTACATTTTCTTGAGCAGATCTTTATGTGGTATAAGTCTGTAGCTGTGTTGGTTTCATTGGTGCTCATTCAACGTGACGCAGCAGAACTTATACAGCACAATATTTTATTATAAGGGCATTCTCAAGTAATAGGCGTCTCATCAAAAGCCCTAAAAGTCTTTTAGAGACATTAACGGAACAAATTGCCAATGTGTGGTAGACAAGCATTATTAAATACTCTGGCATTTTCTTTATCAAACATTTGTTGTTGTGTTTATAAACTGTTTCAAGGGAAGGAAACTACTTTTAAAAGAAAGTAAATATTAAAATGTTGTGGTTTAAAACAACATTTCTAAAGTAATTCCTAAAGTTAACAGGAAAGTTCACTCAACCTTAACTTGTCCCAACCTGCACAAATTTCTACCTGACCACCTACTAAATGGCAAATGTAACATAAAAATTTCTCAATGAAGGAGGTTTGGCTAAATATCAAAAAGTTTTCTGCCTATTGCTTTTTACAATCTCAATCACAATCATTCTGTTGACCTAGACCCATCCAGGAGGACTGAAGATAGAAAACTACTCTTTGAAGGAGGAGTTATGTGATTTTATTTTTGTGTAAGGCTTACAGGGGTTTTATAAGCATATTTTAAAAGGATAATGTAGAAGATATCTATTTTAATGTAAATTGAATAACTGAGGAATGTCTCTGATCTTTACGACCCTTTCATAAACCAGGATGATGAAAAAGTCTCTTATCATGTCTAAAAATATGCTAACTACTTAGGAGTTCTTCCACTGTTACCACAAGTTACCGTGACACTGTCATATCTCCCAGGTTGCAAGGCCAATTTTATCGTTAAACTTGTTTCTTTATCTACCTTTTCAGGTTGCCTTGAAGATCAATTTTCTATCTATCTCCCTATCTATGTCTTCCTATCTAGCTATCATATCCTCATGTTCCCTATTTCTTCCTAAATAATCTCCTTTATGTTATCTCTACACGTATATATAAATATTTTTTTTATTATTTTTTCAGCCTCAGACCTTATCACACTTAAATCACAAACAAGCCAGAATGTAATCCAGTCCTCTCTAAGGAAATATTGTTAATTTACTAAGCAGTCACTTCTTCGGCCTGTTTTCTCCTTTATTTCAATGCTAGCAACTATGCAGTCTTAGTTTGCTCTGTCTTGTTTCAAATAAAGAATAAAGGTGCTATTTCTTATTTCGCTATCTTGTCTGCCTTGCTCTGAGGGCATGATTTTCCAAATCTCTCTAATACACTAGTTTCCTCTAGTAAAATTAAAAAAATATTTTTTGTTTTCTGAATATCTCTATCTTGATCTCTATTTTTCTCAGTTATTCAGTATTGAAGAATGATCACGTTTATCTTTTCTTCCTCAGATATATCTCTTTTCCTTTTTCTCACTCCCTTCCTGAAATAAAAGGATTGTAATGTATTCAAATAGTCTATTGCTTTGTAATGTGGAACAGTAAAGGCTATGTAACAGCCTGGCTAGTTTTCTCCCTTAATGGAAAGAAATTACTTTGCCCACTGAGATGCATATCCCTTCTCCCTCACCTAATCACAGCTTTTTTTTATTGTTTAACTTCACAGATTCAGCTCTGGACATATGACTACCATTCTCGATGTAGAAAATTACCAATTTGGGACAATATTGTATTGCATCTGGTCAGTGAAAGAGACTGAATATATTTTTAGGCACTGCTTGTTTATAATCTGATTTTTTCTTATTGCTTTAGAGGTGACCTTGTTTTAATAACCTTCAGCACCTGATGTAATAAAAGTGAAATTCCTTTCAAATCCCTTCTGTTAATGTGTTCCTACTCTGAAACAAATGCAAGACAACATTAACATTCTTCCCACAAAATACCTGCTAATTTGCTTGCAGTGAAGATAGAAAGCTTTTCATTACATATCACAAACTTCATTTATGTGGAATGAATCATGAGGCCTTCTGAAAAGCCAAATGAGTACCTAATCTCTAATGCTGCCTTCAGCTATAAAATCAATCCCCTCTGTTTCTACTTATCTTTTATCAGCTATTCGATTTTTAAAATTTTCCATTCTATTACAAAATTGTGTTGTAGATCTGTCCAAACAGCTTTGATTTATGTTTTTTTTTTTAATATTAAAGCATCAGAGGAAAAATCCACAGAAATATATTATTCCATTATTAGAGACAATCAATTCAGTGTCAAGTAAAATGATTAACTTTGTTTTGAACAATTGTTGACGTTATTAACATAATAAAAGTCATACTGGTGATAATAAACTCTATGTGATACTTACGTGTATTACTTTCTGAATTTTTCTCTTCTGCAGATATCATACAGGATAACTACATATGGTATATAATTTACACAAAGTATCAGTGAGCTCATAGCTCTGATTTAGCTTATAAATTACTAGAAGTTACCCTCTTTAAGTCTCTGTACAACAGGTACATAAGACCATGCAAACAGAAACCCTAAAACCTATGAGAAATGAGTTTGGAATTGGTCAGATTAATCATGAACAGCAATATTTTGGTAAACAGTTCACTGGATGAACAAATAATTTACACTGATTTGAAATTACTGGTGAATTTTGATCCAAGCTGAGCACTTTCAGCTGAAAAATAGCTATCTGGAAGAAAGGAACAAAAATCTCACTTTTGAAATCAAGATCTTTGTCTTTCATGCAACAAGCTGAAGGCTAGGAGGCTCATCAAGATGTACAAAACTCAGATAATTTTCTTCTGTTTCCTAAAAGGACTTTAACTCAAATTGCCATCTTTTCAGGTAAGTGTCCTATTGGTTAATAATATATAGAGGAAAGGAAAGGAAAGGAAAGGAAAGGAAAGGAAAGGAAAGGAAAGGAAAGGAAAGGAAAGGAAAGGAAAGGAAAGGAAAGGAAAGGAAAGGAAAGGAAAGGAAAGGAAAGGAAAGGAAAGGAAAGGAAAGGAAAGGAAAGGAAAGGAAAGGAAAGGAAAGGAAAGGAAAGGAAAGGAAAGGAAAGGAAAGGAAAAAGGAAAGGAAAAGGACAAGAATTGAAATCCACATATCCTAAACTTGCAACTATCCTTATGTAAGGATCTAAAATAACAGAAACACAGAATAACAAAATAATCGAGGTTGGATGGGACCTTTTGATAATATCTGATCTAACTCAAAATCTGTGGTTATTTTTGGATTACTAAATAGTTTAAATTTTTGACTGTGAATTGACTGTGAATATCTCACTTCCCAACATATTAGAGAACAGTGATTGGATTTTAGACTCTCCTTTTAGATGTTTTAGCTGCCCTTATTCCATGCATGGGGTTGGGAGACAAGTATTGGGAAGGAGCTAACTAAAAAACTATCACCCCTCTGTATTCAGGTTGTGAGTATATCCTGGGAGGCAACAGTTGTTTCTTAGTTGTATCACATTACAGACATGCTTGGAGTGTTGGACAAGGCCAGATCTTGGGTGGGTGGTTAATCAGAATAGACCTGGCACTCTTGTTGATATTCATGTCAAAGATAAAGAAGGTACCTGCCTCAGGTAACCAAGAAGCAGCAGTAAGATAGCCACGATCCTGCTGCCTATTTGGCCAATGTTTGAGTTTGTTGCTAGCAGAGGTGGGAATCTGCAGAGGTCACCAGCCCCAATCCACTCCCCAGTCTGGATTACCTCTTCTGCTGTGTTCCAACTGTCCTCTCATTCTCTCAGCTTTGGGACAGGACAACAACAGTCCCCTCAGCCTGGTTCCAGACCTTCACTCTTTTTAAGGAACCTTGTCCTACTCAGTTATCTGGTTTGCATAGAAACAAGTGCTTTTCTCCAAGTAGATTACTGACAAATCGGATTCTTGGCTATTAGAAGTCCTCACCTGTCTCTCCATACAGCATAAATGAGATGAGAGTCTGCTGGAATATGGGCAAAGATGTCACTTAGTCAAGGGACTATAACAAGACTGGGACTCATAGTTTCCTCATCTGTCTGGAACCCAGAATGACTAATGTAGCTGTAATGCCTATTACTTCGTAAACTTTGTCTCGAACTACAAAATAGTTGTGTTATTTGTTTACAGTGGAACAGATTCAACAGTTCTTTAATTTCCTTCATGACAGTGAACAGTCCACTGAAAATTCATGTAAATTCTAAATCTAACCAAACCCCTTGTCCTATCTCCACAAGCCTTTATGAATAGTCTCTTTATTTACAGAATGTCCTTCTATTCATAGATTTTCTTATTCTAGTGAGCAATTTCTTTCTATATCATGTTCAAATATGAACAAGATCGATTCCCTCACCTTTTCTCTTTACCATTTTTTTCCCTTTGTTGATATTCTCATTCCATATTAAGCTGGGTCATCCTGCTTTTCATACAATATTCCTTCTTCACATCATGACAAATTGCACACCTGGCATCTCTGTTCATCCTCATCTCAGTACCTTTCCAATTCTGCCTTCTCAAGCAGTTAATGAATTAGTCACATTTGCTAACAACTTACTTTGACCTCTGCCTGTGCAGATTCTGGATCAGGAACACACCCAGTTGTTGGTTCTTGGGCAGTGAGAGATTTATATTGTGTATCATCCTTTTTGTATGTTCTTTTATTGCTACTGTTATTGTGGTATTTTCTTTTCCTTTGCTGCCCTGTTAAAATGGTTTTATCCAAGCCCATGAGTTTTAACTTTTATTTTTGACTTCCAGAGAGGAAAGGCATAGTGAGCAGTCTTTATTTGCTGGCTGAGATAAATCAAGCAGCCATGTGGCTCTGTTGCTGGATTGAGGACTAAATCATTAGACACCCCATCTTGAAGATTTTACATCCAAAATGAGTACATTTTAATTGCTAAATGCACTTGGCAGTGACTGGTCCATAAGTTCGGTTGCTCTTTTTTGAGTTCTTATTGTCACTGATATTTCAGAGAGGCCCATCACCTTGCTGAGTATTTTGCTCAGCTATACATCATTAAATTCACAAAATTAGTACTTGGTTGGTCACCAATAACTTTCGTAGAGAGTGGGGAAATACCATGAAACCAAAGAATGGTTTCTAGCAAATCACTTCTGTCCTTTTCTGGTACTTTTAGATAAGCTTCTCATACTCTTAAGGAGAATGGTTTATGACTGTATTACCAAAGTCTATAATAATTAAGTAATTCTGCAGTATTTTTTGAATGTTAAAACACAGTGTTTTACCTACCCATTGGGGGTGCTTGCTGGTGAGCTTGCAGAAATTTCATGAGGTCAATACAGACTCAGTGTCTATATGTAGTAGTAGAAGGATGAGAAGTGGGTGCTATGTATGCTTCACAGACAAATGACATATGTTAACATGAGCATTTGCTAAAAGTGACTGAAAAATCATAGAGTGAATTGCCAAAATGTAACTTTGTTATCTTTCAAAAGAAATGTAAACAATTCCTCTTATTTCTTATTCGTAATAGCCTGTAAGAACTTCTTGAGTGAGAAAATGTTTTTTTCAAGAAGATTAGGATTTAAAGTCTTTACCAATGATGTGAAGGTAACAAAGGTGTGCAAGCCATGTATTACCCCTTAAAAGTCTTGTTGCTGCTTGCTGTTTTTAAACTAACGTTTTGATAACCAAGATAATAAAGTGTATTTTTATTTAAAGACCTTAGTCTTTTTATTGTGCCAGTCAACTGCATTAGGATATTTTTGTTTTCAATTATTGTCTTTCACTGAGCACCTTTATCACCCACCAGTCCCTGAACAAATATCACATCGTCCATCTTCCCAGGCAAGTACTGTAATTACTCAATAACTGCAATATTGATTCTGGAGAACTGAGTCTTTCTGACTGGCATACCAACTTGCTTACTAACTCAGAATTGCAAGTCAGATAGAGTTGTTTTTAACGTAGTTTCAAGCAAAAAGTCACTCAAATTAAATTTAAAGTTTTCTCTCCCTATTCCATGCCTAGAGTTTTTAAGATTTTATTCTTTAATCAGATTTTAAATCGCATGTGAACTGAAAGCCTCCAGCTTTGTAAAGCTTTTCCAGAGGCCGGCAGAACTTAATGTATGAAAAGACATATCAGAGGTCGCACAACTCCTTTTAAAAACACATCTGCAATGTATTACCAAGATGTCATATTGTGAGACATCAAATCCATGAAGAGGAATCCCAGAGTCAAACATCACACAGCCGTGGTCAGTACATAAGGTAATACTTTTAGCTTCTCATTTACAAAGCTGTTTTGCCTCATAGAATTTTTCTCTTTTTTTGTAATGCTTCCACTGGCAAGCTAACAGCACAAACCATATAATTAAAAAGGAAATCAATTCTTTCAGCACTTATATGTGGTAGAACATAGAATCCATCCTTGAAAAGTCTTAGTGAGTTCATACAGTTTTGCCCAATATTCTCAAGTAAATTAAAAGATCACCACCGAAGAGATGTCTATGGATCTAGCAGAGAGGATTTATTGCAACCGGGAAACTGGAATGCACCCCAGATGCAGACTTAGAAACTGTAACTGTCTCCAGCAAATCCATGACAGAGGGTGTTTAATGCCTGTCCCATGCAATTTAGAAGCTGCTTTTATTGGATGAATTGGTTTCTGATTTTTGTTTTCCTAAATGGACCATTACATTGTTGACCGCTAACATAACACAATAAAAGATTTGTATGCAGACACAATATGTGGGATAAGTGCCACAAAGTGGGCAAAAACTGGAAATAGTTCCTTTTCAAAAACTGATGGCTACTGTCATATAATCTGTGTATTCGGGGAGGCAGAAAAATTTCACCCTGTTTTGTAGGAAAGACACTGCAATCATTGATCATACTGTCAATTGTCATGCTGGTTCTGCTTAAGATTCTTCGTTGTCTCTCTTTTTGTTTCTGCTTCTTCCCGGCTTCCCTATAAACAGCTCCCCCTCACAAATTGTCATTTGCAACAAATACACATCTAGAACATATTACTCTCCAAACTATTTGGTCTATCCCTGACTGCCATTCCTGTTGTTTGGTTTTTGGTTTTTTTTTAGAGCTAATGACAATGTATTTGGAGTGACTATAGCAATTCTGAATCAGAAAGGGTAGAAAGTAAATGGACTGGCAAATGGAAGCTAAAGTGAACAAGTCAGTATTACAAGCTGAGTCATAACCTTTGTGTGGTATTTTTATTTTCTGCCATAAAGAGCAAATTCTATGTCACTGTGCCAGTACAAAGCTAATGCAGGACTCACAAAGTCAACCTTGAGACATCCGTGTTTCAAACACTTTTATATTTGTGAACCGTCACAGAAGCCCCATCACTATGCTGCCTAACAGAAGTACGTTGTAGTGCTACTGTGACCTGTTGAGAGATGGACAACAGTTTGGCCACAGCTATATACTTATATAACGATGCCCGAGACCTCTTTCTGAGTGGCTTTAGCTTATTGAAACCTAGCAGGGATAGCCATATTTTGTTTCATATTTTTCTTTCCAGTGTTCATTACATATTTTTTAGCAACAGGGAACTAGAATTGACTGGTACTATCCCTCTCACTCAACTTGTTTGGATCCTACTGACACTTTTCAAAGTTTTCTATAGATTTAAATAAATGTGCGTTCTGCAGATTTTGCTGCTTCTCTAAGTTATGAACAAGTATATGAATTGACTTCAGGCCTAATGTAGAGTCTTGAAATATTTTAGTATTCTCTGATTTTGATGAAAACTGGTAATTTTTCCATCTCTGTCTTTTCAAATGCTTTTAGCTCTTCCTAGATTGAGAAGATTTGGACTTCACTAGTTTTGTAGAGCAGGCAAAAGTTTAAGACAGTCACACAGTGTTATACAGAAAACTATTTAAAGCCTGATTCCATAAGTGTTAAAACATCTTATGCACCTCTACTAGTAACATAATTTTAAATTAAAAAAAAAGAAAGAGATATAATGTAAATATCCTTAAACAAAGACAGTCTTGCAAGTAATCAATAGTCATGTCCCCAGTGTTTTTCAATTGCATCTTGGAAATTACCCAACATTTTCCAAGGCTGTTTTTACCATGTCACATTCAGTTGCAGTTAGAAAGAAGCTGACTTCTGTGGTTGGAAAGAAGTTACTTTCATGAAAAATCAGATTCAACTTCAGCTCTGCACAGCACTGAAAAAAATTGTAGAACGTTTTAAGTAATAGAATCAATAGTGCAGAAATAATTTATAATAGCTGAAAACCGAGGACAAACTCTGAATCTTCTATTCATTTTAAAAGAAAAGTTTTCCATATAGGAAAGTTATCTTTATAGAACAGCTACCACTAAGGAACCTCTAGGTTGCAGGAAACTAGCAGAGTGACACTAGTCAGTTATTTTGCATTCAGACGGTCAGCACAGGAGGATTACAGAAAGGCGTAAAAGAAACAGATTAGGAGAAGATCAAGTTATACGTTGACTCTTGTACTCTGGACCCAGCAAGTTCCACATTGGAAAAGAGATGTGTTTGTTGCACAAAGGCAATTTGAAACTTCTACATTTCAGAATAGTCCAGTTCAGGATCTTGACAAGCTCCGTTCTAGAAAAGTCAGAGTTCCCTCTACTATCAGTATGGACTCAATGGTGAGACACAGCCAAGAAGCAAAGGGGAAAGTAATTCCCTGCTATCTCCTAGCATTAATTACCACTTACCCGCTGAGCCTGAGCTGGACTGGAAAAGCAGCAGCTATCAGCTCCATCTCCCAGCTGAGACCAATATCTCTCCATGGGGCCATGTAGAAACAAGGAAAGGAAGATTAACATTAGTTTTTGTCTTTATTCTGGACTGAAGATGCAATTAAGGGTACATTTCCCAAAGCAAAGTGGAAGTTCACCATGTGAGTTCCCTTCAGCGCATATCTTGCAATAGCTACCCGACTAGAGCTTTTCTCCTCTTTAAAACCAAAGGAAAGAGCTGAGCTTTTTTTTCACTTATAACCAGGAAGAGGCGCTTTTAGTTTCTGTTTTCTAATAAGAGCAAGAGCCTGATTTCTGTGCAATGCTCTGCTCCACCAGTGCCTGAAGTGAAACAGTTAGGTGTGCATCAGTAAGCTGCTCAGGTACGAAGTGGCCTCTTAGCTTGTATGTATTAGTTCCTTCAGCATTGTGCCTCAAGCAGCAGATAAAAGAAAGTTATGTGAATTCAGGAAATAGTGTGAGCAGTGATTATCAGTAGTTCTGCAAAAGTCAAGTCTCATACGTGCTTCTATACAGATGAGATGGATGCATAACTATACTATAATTTGGATGAAGTAGCGGTACACTCAAATGACCCAGTCCCAAGGCTCTATTGTACGATACGGATATTGGGAGAGAAGTAAACTCAACATTATTCAGGATAAACTCTATCAAATCTTTTGCTGTTCCTTCACTTCAATTATTTGTCCCTTCTTGGTTGCTTTTCTTACTTTCAGTGTATAGTAAGACAGTGCATGATACTGCGCACCTTTTCAGAGTATACTGCCACCTTTGGGGTAAATTATTGAATTTGTATAGTACCAGCAAATCAGTAAGATTTATTACTCCAGTTGAATTTCTGCTTGATCTCTAGAGGCGGTCTAGCACCTAGGAGCAGATGAACTTTTCTTCCCAGAAAAAGATGAACAAGATTGTCACTGATGAAAGGTGACAATAGGAAATTTTGCACGAGCCAGTGGAGTCTGACTCTCAGGAGCCTGTACTCAAAAAATCCTGAAACATATTGGCAGTCAGATGTGAATCTGCAGGCTTTAGCTCACAGGTCCCACTGAGTGCAAAACTCATCAAAATGAAGATGTCCTCTCCCTTCACAAATGAAACATCTCTGGAGCTCAGGAGAAGCTTCAAAACTAGCAAGAGCTCAAATCTCTTCCTGTATGGGATGAACGTTGCTGGTCCATGTTGAGCTTCTCATCAACCAGCACCAGAGAGATCACATCCATTGCTTTTTCTGTGTCCACTGATGCAGTCACCCCATCATAGAAAGCCACTGGGTTGGTCAGGCAGGACTTGCCCTTGGTGAAGCCATGCTGGCTGCCTTTAGTCTCTTCCCTGTCCTCCATGTGCTTTTAGCATAGCTTCTAGGAGGTTATGTTTCTTGATCTTCCCAGGCACAGAGGTGAGGCTGACAGGTCGGTAGTTCTCAGGGTCATCTTTTCTATCCTTTTTAAAAATGGAGACAACATTGCCCTTCTTCCAGTCACCAGGGACTTCCCCTGACTGCCATGACTTTTCAGATGTCTTAGAGAGTGATTTGGCCACCACATCAGCCAATTCCCTCAGGACTCTGGGGTGCATCTCGCCAGGTTCCTCTAAAATATATATGTAAAATATATACTTCCAATCGTCTTGAAGGTGAATTACTCTTAGCTTTTGCTGAGCTGAGCACATAAATATTATTCTTTTTCTGCTACACAGGTAATGTTAGAATTCTGTAGTGTGCTGATAGCTTACGCAAACTCCTCCTGAAAGAAAAAGAAACCTTTCAAAGTGCTTCAAAAATCTGTGTGTGTGAGATCGTACACCTGGGCTAGATCAGATTGTGCTTTAAAACCCCTCTAGAAGATGCTGATTTTTTTTCTTCTCTTTTTCGTCTAAGGTTACCACTTCATAGGAGAAAGTGACAAGCCTGGAAGTTATGAACCTCAGAAATACCTTCAACTGCTGGGTAAAATTTCATACAAGAAGAGAGTTATCTTTCTAATATTCCATCTGATGTTCACAAAGAAATTTTATGTTGAAAGATTGTTTTCCATTCAATATGGTTTAAGTCCAGAGTAAGGACATCAGCTAGGCTAGTGTGAGATGAGCTAACGACAATAAACATTTCAATACGTAATAAGACAGAGATCAATTCTTGTGCCATACATAATGATTTTGTTTCTGTTCATTCTAGTAGTTTATATTTTAACTTAACTTTTCATTTTTCTCCTATGATTTCATTCCCTTTCTAGAAATAGTTTCCAAGGTATTAATTTTGTTTGTTATAATTTCTGCATACGTTATCTGGCTGTAAATGTTGGTTTTGGCTTGATGCCTCTTTCCTGCCTTGGGGAGTATTTCTTGGTGGCTAACAGTAGGTGCTGAGTCCTGAAGTGTCGATTCAGAGCAACGGAGACAGGTGGACCATCAGCAGGAGCAGTAAAGTGATATGCCACTGTAAATAGGAAACTGTGACAGCCCACAGAAACAATCTATTTTTTCTTTCAAACTTCAGCCATGAGAGCTCCTCAACTGTAAAAGCCAGATTCACATAAGAAGAAAGCCACTACAGTTTAGAAATCAGTTTCTTTTTTAAGAATTTTTCCCTGCATTCTGCAATGTAGGTGTCTATACAGGAAACAGTTTATAATTTAAGAGAACGTAGCAAGTCTCAACACATGGATATTCAAATGGCTGCATTGAGAGAACAACTTTTCCCCTCCTGTCCTCTTCCCCTCACTTGGAGTAATTTGCAAATGAGGTAATGATTCTCTTTGAGTAAACAGACAGGGATTTAATATATTTTTGATGATCCAGATAGGAACAACAAACAAACACATTATTGTTATTAGTACTAGTATTACTAATATTTTGCTATTATTTAGTTTTGTAAGTTTTGAAGTCTGGAGTCATTCTAAATGAGGTTTTTCTTCTCCTTCCCCCTTTCTTCTAATACTCACACAACCATGTCTATATTAGTTAATTGTCACCAATGCTGAAGGACAGAAAATTAAACACTTCCGACCCGCTGGAGAAAAGAGTTTTCTTTTTTCTTTAATGGAATAATTAAAAACATCTTTAAAATATCTGAGGCCTTTGAGAATATCAAACTGACTGCACATTTTAAATCTAAGAACATGTCCACACTTGGGATATCATGATTTTAATGAATGAATGGAATCTCTTGGCTTACAAAATGTTAAAAAACTATTGAAATGCTAGTGAGAGGAGGATGGAGAAGTTTACTACTAAGAGCAGGAACAGCTATTCTTCTTCTTACATTTAAATATTTACAGCAGTTAGCTTCAGAAGATCTTGGTCAGGGATGACGCTCTCTTCCCAAGTAGTAAATCAGGATGTTGTTCTTCCATATCTAATCTACTTGAACCTATTTATCACATGAAGTCAAAACGCACTGTCAGAATGCAACAGTAATTCTAACAATTCATATCAAGATAGTTTCATCATTTAACAGGACCCAAAGCAAAAAATCATCTTTTGTGAAAGTGATACCTCCTTCATAAATTCAAAGTAAGACATATAAGTAGGCATTCATCTATAGGATATTAGAATTCTTTCAATTCAGTGTAAATAGTACACTCAGGAGAGTCTGTCCTTTATTAATCGAAGCCTATCTTCTGCTAACAATGTTCCTTTGCTTTTCTTTTGCTTTTTTTTTTCCCCCCTTTTGTTTCTCTTGAGTTTTTGTTATCTTTAATTAATACTTGTACCCCAGTTTAAATATCTTAAGGCAAAAAACTAATTATTATGTCTGGTTCTTGGTATGTTATAACTTTAAGATATTTAAATACAACAGCTTAACACCTTTTCCTGTTCTGGTTGATGCTGAATTCATACGAGCACTTAGTTCCATGATATAATATTTCATCTATTTCTAGAAAATAACAGTAAATGCAAGAAGAGTTGCTATAAAATATTGCTGTGTTCTGTTAAACCACTACTCCATCCCATTACAGAGGTAGCACTTCATTGATGGATTAAGTGATTGAAATACTAATTGAGTAGGTACGGATGTTAAAGTGTTCTTTGAACAACTTTAGAGTACTTTGCAAGATAATGCATATAAATAGCTCATCTACCTTAGTGGTCTCAGAGAAAATACTAAGCTATGCATAACTTCTGCAGTAGAATACATAGACTTTCATATAAGTTTCTTAGACAACTTTGCTGAATGAAAGGTAGAGAAAATTTGCAATAATAATTGATGAATAACCAAAGTGCAGCAAAATGTACCATTTAGTGAGTCTTGGTCAGAAAGCATAAGCCCTAAATTTGACAAATCTTTCTTAGAGTGAGTCAGACATCTTAGTACAAACAATAAACTCAATCTTATTACCAGACCATAGCATAATGAAGTCAAGGAGAATTTTCTCAAGTAAGATTTATGCAATCTTATGTGCCATCTTATAGCCCGTGTGCTAGAGATTTGGCTTTGCCTCTCATTTACACATTCTTGTATTTGAATGCATTGATTATTGCAGCAGGCTTTCACTCTATAAGCTATTTGTAGAGTGATTAGCATTGTTTATTTGCATTTAATTCTTTTTCTTTTAGCAAAAAAAACCTAATATCTGATAAAAAAATACAAATTACCTTTGCCTGGCTTTTGAAAACTGATAGTTACCTCTCAAAAATGCACGTTATTGAACAATATTTTTAAGCTCATATCACAGCTACTTTAAATAAACCCTCTTGGGCTACCTGCAAAGTTTATGCCAATTTACTCATTTACTTCACTTTCTTTTGAAATATATGTTTAAGAAATAATCATAAACACATTTTTTCCTTTGCATTTATTAAAGCTGCTGTATATTCCAAAGTAGTTCCTAGATAATTGTTTCTCTGCATTGCAAAAATGCTAAGAATTTAGTGGAGTGGGACAGGAAGGAGGTTACTACAAAAGAATTCAGTTTATATGGTGACTAAAAGAGTTAAGAACAATCATTAGTAATGCTGGTTTACCATATCAGTTTGTACAACAGTTTGAAAAATCAGGATGAAAGCATATGTATAAGGATTTAAAGAACAAAAGGTATTGGGCATGCACACATGGAGACATCACTTCTGTTCCAGTCTTGTTTTGGGTTCTGGAAAGAACTGGATGAATCTATTAGTTCTCTGTAAACAAATTGTGAACATCAAAACGAGAAATAAGAAAAAATGTTATATCTATACTGTCACTATTGCAAATAAACTTACTTGTAACAGACCATTTTATATTCATAGAAATAGAACAATTAGATTACTGTAACAAACAGCTATAATTTAATGTATGAAAATTTAATAACTTTTTAGTAAATAGAGCTCCATACTGCATAAAAAAGCAGCAGGTCTTAATTCTGGTGCAGTTCCTATTTCTGGTTTTCTTGTTACTGATAATTCTTTTGAGGAAGGTTTCAACACATGAAAATGTTTTTGACATTTATTTTAAGATCCATCCAAAATTATAATACAGCTTCTTTAAAGATGGAAATCTTAACAGTAGCTCAAGACCACAAGATAGCAAATGGCAGGTGAGAAGAGCTTAGGTAGCACAAATACAGTTTTATGTTTTTTGAAAACTAAATAATACATATGTAAAGGTACTTGTTTTCCTTAAAATACAGTAGTGTTAGTCTTTATAGATTGTGAGTAATTATTAAAACACTGAGCAGGAGTGAGAGGTGGAAATACATGAGAACAGGAGATAGATTTGAAATCTAATAGAGAACTAAAATATGAGCGATTTAAGCTGTGTTCATTTCTAAGTATACTGTCAACTGTGTTTATTAGTAAGTCAGAAGCATATTTGCAAGCTGAAGGACGCTATTATAACAAATCTATGCCTGTATAGCAAGCATACACATTTATACATGTTTATACAAATTCATGTATTTATAAGCATTTGTTTTATAGTATTCTAACAAATGCATGTGTATACTTATTAGAACTGAAAGCACAACTGCAAAATGTACACGTATGCATACATACAAGTTCAGGCTTTTCCTAATTTCCCAGAGCAAACACAAAAATTAGCAAAAGTATGATTTTTTTTTTTCCCAAAAAAACATGTTTTCAGAAAAACTACATTTCATGAATGCTCATCCAGACATTTTGGCCTGTCAGTAGTCTGCCTGGAAGGCTCTTTGTCCCTGTAGCCAAAAGATTTACATGTGCCAAAAAGCCTCTGACATGGGGTAAGGTGAGTTGGAAGCTGCTGCCTGCATAGTAAGAATGAAAAGAATCAAAAAAGCTGCTATTGATCCCTTCTGCAATGAAAATATATTTGTTTACTTGGATTTGTACATTTTCTGGAGGAAATTCTGGTTTTATAGATAGGCCATCTGAAAGACAAAAAATATCTCTCCAATTCTGTTCTATAAATTTCTGGTAACTAGGCATACTTTGACAATTGCAGAGAATTATTGACTCCTGAAATTACTGGTAGAAAGGCATAAAAATTAGGCCTGGAATTAATAACAGACATTCAGAAGACTATCACATTTGGTTATTTGGTCCTCAGATTCATAAATGCTGGTAGTTCTTTACTCAGCCACTTAAGCAGTCAAAGGCATTACTGTAAGATGTAAACATTGACTATTTTTCTCTTAACGTATTATTATGAATCTATTTGAAGAGTAGCCTGGGAATATGTTCCTTCATCTTACATGGCAAAAAATGTGGAAAACCTTACATGTTTCCTAGTGGGAAATCTTTTCCTTTGAAAAGGAACTTTCTACACTGGAAATTGTATGACCACACCGTTCTGCAGGTGGCTAGCTGGAAAAGACAGCATCTTGTATACTTCATGTCATTTCAAGATACATCTTGATTGTTATCTGTGTCTTGCTATGAAATACAGCCTGTAAAAAAAGACTGAAGCATGAGATTCTAACCTATGGTTCCCTGGATGTTACATAATGGCTTTTCTGAATCGTCATAGTTAGCTGAAAACTAAGTTTCCATCAGAAAATATTTTGGGCTTTCATTTCCTGTCAGAAACTTATTTTTTTACAGGACAGTAGGATATTTTAAAAAATAAAAATAATTTGATGCTCTAATTTTATGTCATTCAAGTATTACCATCCCCTGAAGAAATCCTTTGCTATCTGCTTAATGAATCTTCCTGTGAACTTTATAACAAAAATATGGCAAAGCGCTATATTTAACAACTTGACACAAAAGGGAACAGAAGAATGCTTACAGATCTTAATATAGAGTGAAACAGAAGGAAAATGAAACAGTTGTTCTAAAGAGCTAAACCAGAGCAATTTCTATTGATGCATTGCTGGAGCTCCCTAAGTAAAAGCCAGTGTTTAGAAAGGAGTTTTTGTGGTAAGCACCCCATAACTATGTATTCCTCTCCCAAAGATCTTACAATCAACCTAGAAAACAATTTGCCATGATCTATATGAGGAGTACTTGCTGCCACACACTGTAGTAATTTCTGAAATTTTGACAACCTATGGTAGGATGTTGGCCCCTAAATTAAATGGAAATTAACTAGGCTCCTTTTAAAAAACAAGAAGTAATTTAAGTTACGCAACATTAAATACAGACACATGCACTGTGCCAAATATAAATCCTTGTTTACAGATAATAAAGACATATCTAACTGCCAGAGTGAGTGTCCTGCAACTAGCACCCATAAGAAAATGTGATGACCTATAAATTTAATAAGAAATTTGGGATTTTTTTTTCACTGAATGCAATGTCCTTAAATGGGTGTGGTAAAACAGTTCTCCAGTTGTTGGAGAGCCATTTGAAACAGCTTATGACCTGTCCTTGTTTAATAGTTATGGAAAAGACATTCTTATCTTTGTTCAGGATACCCTAGAGTCCTTGCACGTTGAGAACAGATTTACTGTTCTTTGCCACTCATTGGTTTTTTGGGTTTTTTTTTTGATACACTAAGTAAAACATCTGGATTAAAAACATTACATGTTGTTTCCTATTTTTCTCAGTATTTTTATTTTTGTCTTGTGTTATTTACTAACAAGAAAGGAGTATTCCCATTACTTTACTCTCTGTTTTAAGGCTTGATTTGTCTTTCATCTTAGATTAACTCAACTTTTCTCTTTATCACAATTTAACCCCAGCCAGCAACTAAGCACCACACAGCTACTCGCTCACTCTCTCCCCAGCCAGGTGGGACAGGAAAGAGAATTAGAAGAGTAAAAGTAAGAAAATTCTCCAGCTAAGAGAAAGATATTTTAACAGGTAAAGCAAAAGCCACACATGCAAAGCAAACAAGAAATTAATTCTTTACTTTCCATCAACCAGCTGATGTTCAGCTGTCTCCAGGAAAGCAAGGCTCCATCACACATGATGGTTACTTGGGAAGACAAAACACCATAACTCTGTATGTCCCCAACTTCCTTCATCTTCCCCTCAGCTTTATTCAACAGAATAAAGAAATTTCAGCAGAAATTCAACTGGAGTAATAAATGTTACTGATTTGCTGATACTATACAAATTCAATAATTTACCCCAAAGGTGGCAGTATACTAACCCTCCGAAAAGGTGCACAGTATCCCGCACTGTCTTACTATGCACTGAAAGTAAGAAAAGCAACCAAGAAGTGACAAATAATTGAAGTGAAGGAACAGCAAAAGATTTGATAGAGTTCATCCTGAATAATGCTGATTTTACTTCTCTCCCAATATCCTTATCATACAATAGAGCCTTGGGACTGGGTCATTTGAGTGTACTGCTACTTCATCCAAATTATAGTATAGTTATGCATCCATCTCATCTGTATAGAAGCAAGTATGAGAGTATAAATAGAGCAAGTATGAGTATAAATAATTTACCCCAAAGGTGGCAGTATACTAACCCTCTGAAAAGGTGCACAGTATCATGCACTGTCTTACTGTGCCCTGAATATAAAAAAGCAACCAAGTGAGACACCAGCACAGGTTGTCCAGAGAAATTGTGTCTGCCTCTTCCCTGGATGTGTTCAAGGCCAGGTTGGATGGGGCCTTGAGCAGCCTGATCTAGTGGGAACTGCCCATGGGGAGTTTGGAATGAGAGGATCTTTAAGGTCCCTTCCAATACAAACCATTCTATGATTCTATTAATATAAGACACTTCTTTCCTTTTATTTGTTACATGTGACTGGAGATGGAAAAAAAAGAATCAAGGTCCAGTCTCTTGCCTGCGTAGAAAAGTTTTCTCTCCCCAAAATGTGACTGGAATTATTGTTGTAGTAACAAGTCCTACAAGATTCTGGACACTGAAATTCTCTTTGGGAAAATCTATATCATATTTTTAGCATGGGTCTGTATTAAAACTTACTTTGTGTAGACATTACCACAAATTGCACTTAGAAACAAAGCGTAGACATATCAGAATCTCAGACTAGTTAAGGTTGGAAGGGAACTCTGGAAGTCATCTGGTCCAACTCTACCACTCGGACCAGACCCCATAGATGCAGTTATCCAGGCTTGTTTCCAGACAGCTTTTGAATATTTCCTCCCCGAGTGCAGCACTTTTCACTTCTCGTTTTCGAACTTCATGAGATTTCTGTCCGTCCTATTGTCCTACAAGCAGCAATTCAGAGCGCTACTTTTTGCTCAAGAAAGCTGTAATCATAGCAGCTTTACAGACTGAACTCCTGTGATTATTCGCAAGACACTAAAAAAACATACATAAATTTACCCTATTCCAAACCACAACTGCAATGCACCAGGGGCTTTTGAAGAGAAGGCAGAGGGCTCTCTAGTGCACATACTATGGTATCTATTGTGGTTCTGAGTACAAGGGAATTAAAATATGAAAAAATATAAAATGTTACCTCCCTATGTAGACAAAAGACTTTCATACTGCAACAAATAAAATTACTGCGACACCTTCACATCCATGATTATCTCATGGAGATTTAGGAGGTGGTTTGACAACATTTGTGTTTCCACCATAAGCCAATACACAGAATTTGATTATTGTTAAGTTTAGATCTTCACTTATTCTTATGCTCTTTGCTCGAGAGAAAGAAAAATTCCTGCTAGAATATGAGTTTATGACAGCTGGATTGATTTTTTCTTGTTGTGCTTGAGGTATTTTTGTTGGAATTTTTTTGTTTGGTTGGTTGGTTTGGGTTGTTTTAATATATAGGAATTTATTAGAAGTCTACTTTAAGCTGTTTCACATGCAAGTGCCATAATAACCAGTGGATGTATAACGTGTACCTTTTCTAAAGTTATTTGTTTTTTCATAAATGAAAATCCACTTCTAATTTTTTCATGTATTTGATTTCTTACTTCATTAAGCTATCTTTTAACATTCACAAATAAACTGGGAGCAGAGTTAAGAGGACATAGTCTTGCTTTGACTCAGTCACTACATTAAGAAACACAGCTGGTGCAGAGGTGTGGTTTTCTCAGGATACAGGCGGACAGAGAACCATAAGAGGGAGCACTGCTCCTGAACTGCTGTGGTTTGTGTGTTACTTCTTTTTTTCTGAGCTGTACCTAAAAGTACAAATCGGTACACTGAGTATAGCATATCTGAAGAAAATGTTTGCCAAGAGACCTGAAGTGATGGACAGTTTTATTGCATAAATCAGAATCATCTTGATTTTCCAGCTACAAAAATTTGAATTGAACTCTTGAGGGGGATGGAATAGTATATTTTAAAATTTGATTTGCACAGCCTAGGAAAACATAGGACCTATATAGTACTATGTCAGAGAAAATCTGTTACTTTTGTGACAGAAGCGTATTGCTGCACTCAATCATACTTGAACCTGGAGGTCTAAGACAGCCTTAACAGAAAAAGCAGAAGAGAAACATGACATGAGGTCAATTTTGACAGCTTAAAAACACGGTATGTGAAAAACCAATGGGATCATATAATTTCTCAGAACATACAGTGAATTATAGAAGAATACAGCCTACAGGCACTCTGGATATATGCCCAATGCAGACAACAGCATATGCTCAAGCACAGGGACATGAGGGTAATGGAATATAAAATATCTATGAGTTTATCATGAGATGTCGAAAAGCAGTCAAGGGCCTGTAATCCCTAGAGGTTTTTCTAGGGGCTGGTGTTTGATATCAGGTGTTACCCGTGTTTGGTACTAGCTGTCTGTGTGTGATTTTCATATGGAATCAAATATACAGAACTAGGAAGTAGAGAAGTGTGTGATCACCTTCAAACACCAGTCACTGTTACTAGTAAACAATGAGGAATGTTGAGGACTAATAAATCTTCATGATGGATCGGCACAAAGTGGCTTAGGACTCATGATCCCATAATTGTATTCATTTGAGGAAATGCTCAGTGCCTAATGGCCCTCAAACATCTACACCTGCCTGTGTGTTGTGGATGTTGATGTTGGTTGTCTGATTGTGTAGGATGGAAAAAATATTTTTTTAAGACAAACTGAGGGATCTTCCTTTTACTTTGTGTTTTGTTTTCTTCTTCTAGGTGTAATTCTTTTCTTCGTAGAAACAAACACATAAAAGCTAGGGCTGATAAAGCAATATATTTGTATGGCTAAAGGGAAAAAATTACAAAAGGAGCCAGACAACACTTACAGCGAAATCCAGACCTAAAATTCTGCATCTGGTACAAGAGTAAAGCTATGTGTCTGAGAGTGGGTTTCTCAAGGATCAGTAATCAGAAAAGCTAATCATCTTCAGGATTTGGCTACAAATTCTCAAGTGAAGAATGTTTCTTAACTCTGTCCAAAACTAAATGACTACACTATGGGAAAATGCCTCCTTCTGTTTGAGAGTTGGAAAGAACAATTAGTTGCCTGTCTATGCTTCACTGCACTACTCCTTGAACATCCCACAGATTTTGTAGTTCAGAGGGAGAAGCAGTCAATCATGGATTTGAAGATTTCAGCCATTCAAATGGGATGTAGACTTGGTCTTGAATCTGGGATTCTGAACCCAGTTTACAATATGCTGTCAATGTACCAGCTGTCCACAAGCCACCAATTGTGCAAAGAGCCTAAAATCTCCCCAGAAGGGGATAAACTTTCTTTTGGGGATGACAGCCCACACGTATGCTTTGAGTAATCCAAATTCAATTAGTCAGTGGTGTGATACAGACTCACATTTCCCACCTCTCCTAAAAAGATCTTTAGCTACAGGAACTGCTAAGAAGCTCTGCAGGATGTACCCTTAACCCAATCTGCTAAAGTGCTCTACTTGTGTGGCATAATTAAAAAGGCTTGTGAGCCTGTCTTTCAAGCCAAACAAAAGCTTGGAGCGCCTATCTGTAATTCTCTGCACAGGACAGAGTATTGGCCTCTGAGCTAGAAGGGTAAAAATATACATACATAACTGCCCTTGTTCTTTGCATTTCCCTCCAATATTTCCTATAAAAGATTGTGCTATACTTAGCTGAAAATAACAGATCTTTTCTATCACTATTGGCAATGAATATATTTGCTACGTACATCCAATGAGTTCAGCAATGCAGCAAGCTGAACAGAATTCAGATTCATTTTGAGATGACTGTAATGAAATGCAAGATGATGGAAGAAAAGCATAATATAAAAGTTATCAATTGTCAAGGTGAAAGGATTATACTAACAATAAGAAGTTTTGCTTCCACTGCCACACTGGAACCCTTTCCTACTGCTTAGCAACGGATAAGGTGCCACTTATTTTCAGACAGGAAACAGAAACAGCAAGAAAGCTGCACACAAAGCTGGTATCACTGCAAGTGTCCTGCACAGCTCATTGGTGCACGGAGACTTGGCCTATAATGAAGTAATTTGCATTCACATGCAGGGCTAGTTGTGCGGACATCAATCCAGACTCTGGGAGCTGTTGTTTCACTTAGTCAAAAGAAATTTACACATGAAAGCGACATCCGCATTACTTAACTCTGCAGCTCGCTCAGGATTGCCTTCCCTTTAGACCAAAGCAAGACTAAATCTATGATTAAATCTTCAGAGGATTTATTTTATTTCTTGTGGATATCTGCGAGATTTGACAAGTGGTGAACATACTTTTATGAACATACATTACTTTATGCACTCTCCATTTCTGAATCTTCTTCCTTACTATAAAGATACATAACTGCAGAATTTTCTCAGACCTTCCCTGCCAGCTTTTCTGCCAGTTGGCAACATGAAGTTATTAATCTTTTCAATATCTCTATGCCTTTCCAATTTAATTGCAAACTTTATTCTCGTGTGCAACCAGGAAAGAAAGGAACAGGCCGGGTGTTAACATTGATTTCATTAGATTGAAAAACATTGCAAGTTGAGTCACTACCAGATTGGTAATCTGAAATAAAAAGTTATAGCAGAGTTAACAGTGGACTGTAACAAACTTAACACTAATTGTCCACATGGCAAATTCTTCTACCACCAACACACATGTAGTGTTTATTGCTTCTTAAAAAAACATGCATTAGTGATTCTTCACAGATACTGACTATTGAGGCAATAATTTGCACTTGATGCGGAGGGCAGCTGTTGAACTCCTTGGTTCTTGCCACCATTGTATTATTGATGTAAATTTATTTTCTCTTTCGCACAAACAAGTAAACAAATAAAGTAAAAGAAAAATCTTCGGTTTTTATAATGCCTGGGGAATGCATCATATTACTGAATTTTGTCGCAGTCTTCTATTCATTCAACAAACAGCTACAGCCCAAGCAATGACAGTGGAAATTCCTCTATAGTATCCTGTTAATGTGTTTCAATCCTGACCTGAAAGAACCTTTATGGCTGACAGGATAGTTTAATTTTCATGCCTATTCAATCTTTGGCCTCTGTGCTAAGACTGCCAACTAGGGTGCAAATTAACACCAATTATTCTGATGTTCTATGTACTGGACTGAGAGCACCAACACATTTTACACAGGCTATCACCCAATTGTCAGATGTTAATGACTTTTTGTTACTTCTGACCTGCTTCAGATTCATCTGAGTAGCTCAGAGTTGAAAGACTCTCTGTTTCATTAATAAGAAACTGACCTGTACAACCCTCTTATTATTCCTTTTCACAAATTCAAGTGTGAATGTTTATTTTCCCATTAAATAATAACAAAGGGCCAAAGCCCTGCCTGTTGCAGACTCAGTGGATTTAAGCCAGAGTAGAATTTATCCCAATCCTGTCAGTTGCATTGGGCATGGACAGGGACAAATATCTCTCAAAGCTGATCAAATAAAGGAATATATATGTATATGTATTCATAAATATTTTATTCTGAGTATTTGACATTTAAAAATCACAAATAGTGTAACAGCTGAATATTATGCCACTATCTCTGAGAACAGAGGAATAATAAAGGCATTTGTTAGTAAATAATTTATATATTTGACAGTCGTAACAGAAATTGTTTACCATATTATTTGCTAGAACAATTCAATCAGCCCTGTGTTCCATGGGTATACCTTTCACTTAGCTTAGAGTATCGGTTACTTCAAGATGCTCCTTTCTTATAACTACTATTAGGAAAGATAAACTGTTTCCAGAATTGACTCTGAAGAAGCTGATAGAAGTGCAATTTTGTGGGATATAATTTCTGAGATATACATCCTTCAGTTATGTGATAGAAGCTGTTTTTCGTCATCTGCAAACTTATTCGTTTGCTAAAGTTATAATACCTTAGTATTGTCAAGGTGTGGGAATGGCCAGGAGTAGTACAGAATATACAGCACTGCATGGCATTCTGTCATATGAGAGTCAAGGCAAAAAAAAGAAGGGAAATGAGGTTGCTAAAGCCACTGTACCTTCACTCAGGATTTATTTATCTATCTTCAAAATATTCTATTATTTTCATATTTTAGGGAGGTAAGCAATGTGTGTGGTGATAAAAGACAGGTAAGAGAAAATGACCAAGCTCAGTGGCTGCATGTACTGAGCTTCTTTATTCTAGAGAATTCCTAAGACGTGATAACATTCTTTAAGTATGAAAAGGAACTTAATCTGTTTGTCACATCTATGACTGGGAAGATGAGAAGGCTGGGTTAGACTTTAGGAACCCCTCTCAGAAGATGTTTTAAAAAACACATTAGAAAGGGTATCAGAAACGTAAGGCAACTCTCTAGCTGATCTGAATATATATTTGCATGTGTATATATAACTCTAAGACAATTGAAAGTTTTTTAACATTTTGGCACTTCATCTTACATACATCTTTGATGAAAGAGCTTTAGAGTGATGTTGTTGGTCACTAACCTTGATATGCCACATTAAATCTCAAGAAATGACAGAGCCCCGTTCATATCCCACCTCACAAGGAAGACAGTCCAAAACACTGAAGAATAACTAGAAATGCATGAATAGGATTCAAATTCCATGTGGTAAACATGCTTGGCAGTAATGCATTGTCTGCAGTAACTACAGGACAAATCTAAGCAATCAACTGCTTAAGTGTTTAACTGTCTCTCTGTTTAATTTAGGTTTTATTAAATTGAGTAGGATGGGAAAAATAATTACCTTCAGCATGTTGAAATCTTATTTATTGAATATTAACTATTCAATAGACAATAATTAAGGTTCTGTGAAACAAGGAATAAAACTACTATAGCAGGTTTTATATATACAAAACCTCCCTGCACTGCATCAAAGCCCTCATGGCTGCACAAGAAGTGAGCATGCAATTTTGAAGTGTTTGGAAATCAAGAAAGGAAATAGGAAATAAAAATTAGCCATTATGTTTCAGTTATTAAACTGTGCTCTGTTCTTTCCCCTCTAAAGCTTTTTAAGATTTTGAGGAAAGTATTACAAGAAAGACGTAATTAATATCCTTAGTGCTGCTGCCTGGTGAGTTACTAGAATATATTTGTAGAATTTATGGTATCACCGATAATACTGTTGCCAACAACTCAACAGCTGTGACATAAGCCTCCTGGCTTGCTTTCCATCTATAGAATAGGAAAAAAAGAGGGAAGCCTTTTTTACTGTCTACAGCATTCCAGACTTTCAAAGTATAAGAAGTACTTTCAGGGCAGGCTTAGAGGATACAATGCAAAGATATATTACACTAACATTGTGACACAACATAGTTGTTTACAAAAATGTAATTAATATTCAGCCCATGACTCTTCACCGTCTTCTTTATAACCAGAAGTACCTTTTCATATGTGGGTGTAGTCATTTTTTATGCTGCTATTCCTCACAAGAATAATAATGCACATCACAGCAAAACATAGCTCAGCACTCTTTGAAATATTTCTAGAGAAAATGGGAATGCTAATAACCATTAATTTTTACCATGCAAAACCTCCAGCATGTCAAAAGGGCTGCTTTAGAAACTTAGTACTGTGGGTGTTAAATATTTACATGGGGGGCATATACACTTTGCCAACTCTTTTTAACAGAAGAGCTCAAATTTACAATTCATAATAGTTTGTTTATATTGCAAGAGATTTAAAGGTTTCCAAGTCAAGGAGTTAAAATATTTTCTTTTGGCTACTGTGTGGGGTTATAATACAAGAAAGCTGTTGCCCAAAGAGGATAGGAAAACAAAATACTTACAACAGTAAATATAAAACAAGTTCTCCAGTAAAATAGTAGAAAACACTGAAAAAAAAGATCAGTTCCAGTTCTATTATTTCTTCCAGTTCTATTATTTCTTCCAGTTCTATTATTTCTTCCCTTCACAAATACGGTTTGTCCCTTAATGAATTTATTCCTCCCTATCCTGAATCCATGCCAACCCATAAATCTGCTTTTATGATTTTTTTTAGTACCTTTAACAATACATACTTTTGCATGCTTCTTACAGCCAGATATAAATATCCTCTGGATTTTTCCATTTAGAAAATTCATTCTGAATCCCTAAGCATCCTGATTATTTTCTAGGCTTAGAGAGTCTCATCTGTAAAGCCCGAAACATAGATGTAAATGTTCCTTTATTTGTTTTTCAATTTTCAGCAATAAATCATGAGGCAATCTGCTAGGTCTTTCCTTCCAATGCTCTTTTAGTGAAATAAATCATAGTTTAGATCAAGGTTAACCAGCAAATTTTATGTAGCTGTATCATTATAAAGCTTTTGTCAAAGTTTTACAAGCTGAATCATTGCCTAAATTTTTATTAAGAGAATAGGAAATACATTTTCAAGATGAGAGGTGGACTTAAATCACATGTATTGGAGAGTAATAGAACACTCTACCAGAATGGGGAATCTTCAGTATTTTTAGTAATATAAGCAAAGAAATCACACAGCAAACCATCACCTTTTCTCAGAGTTAAAAAGACATTGGAAGTTACGTGTTAGCCATAGACAAGAAAATAGTGAAAATTATCACCATCTATCAGAAAGTGATGAGTACTTTTTTTCTTCTTCAGGCTTGCTATAGCAAATACATGTTACGTACAAGAACCCACTGTACAGCAATAATTAGAAAATATTTACTCATCATAGCAACAACTGGCAAACTGTTATAAGAAGGTTAAGTGAATAATTTAGAAGGCATTTGTAAGAGTTAGGAACATCCAGTCGATTTAACAGCCTATCCAGAATTTGTCCATAGAAATGTCAGACTTTTCATTGATACTTAACTCCATCCAGTGACCATGAAGAAATTATTTTCCCATTTGCAGTTAGGCAAAATATTGTCTGCTGTGGAGATAATTACACTGATGCAGTACTCTATTTGTTATTGTATCTGGTCTGGTTGAGCTGGAGTTAATTTTCCCAATTCCCTCATAGTGCTGTGCTTTGTGCAGATAGCTAGAATGGTGTTGATAACACACCAGTGTTTTGGCTGCTGCTGAGCAGCGCTTGGAGAGCATCAAGACTGTTTCTCCAACATTTCCCCTCCCTCATCCTCAAAGGCCTAAGGGTGGGTAAGATCTTAGGAGGGCACATAGACGGGACAGCTGACCCTAACTGATCAAAGGTATATTTCCGAAGAAAAATAATTAAGATATGTTCTGTAGTTCAGTTTCCTAGGACTTTAAACTATACTGAAGTCAAGAAATTTACCTCACCAAAATTAAAAAAATTAAAATTAAATACAATCTCCTTTCTGTTTCTCATTTCTTTTCAAGCAATGACAGTAAAATGATATGGATATATGTGTTAGCTGAGCTCTAGGTAGATTATTCAAATTCTATTTAATTTCAAAAACCTCCTATCTAAGATATCAACATGGAAACTTGCTGCAAAGAGGACTTTGACTCTGAAGAGAAAGAAATCTGTTGTATTGCATTCCAGTAAGAGAGAAACTTCTGTAGCTTTCTTGTTTGTTTTATTTTAATCTATTTTTTCCTCACGCTTTAGGAATACCTGAAAAAATGGAAAGGGAAATTAAAACTAATAGGATAGTCTCCAGCTCAGAAACTAGAAGCATTGTGCCTATTTTCATGTCTTTAATTTAAAAATTCAAAGGGAAAGACGTGAAAAGATGTTTTCCCTTTAGAATACTGTGAAGTTTTTGAATGAGTATATGAATATGCTGTAGCGCAGCGTCCAAAAACTGAGTAATGGCACCACCTGGACACTGAAGGCTGACTCATATGTGTGACATTTCTTGCTTCCATTGGAAGGAACTCATCTCTCATAAGTACAGAAAGTACTGTTTTTAACTCAGGAAGGGAATGACATTGCTTTGACCTATTATCCAGCTGCCCAGAAAGTAGTTCACACACAGGTCTAAGACTGTTCTCCCAACCAAAAGGAAGCTTTGGATGAATTGCTCATTCATCATTCCAACATCATTAAATCAAGCTCTTCCTCTGTGTTGTTGCTTTGTTACTCCTCAGTACTAGCAAAGAAGCCAAGTTTAGCTAAGGCTAAGACAAACAATATAACTTTGTACTCCAACCTGTTGCTCAATTAGCTTTCAATACTGATCTGTCTTATGGTAAGATCCTGAGTGGAGGAAAGATGAATAGAGTATGTGTTAAATTTTAAGGCTTGTGTGTCTCTCTGACTGAAAAGGAATCTGTACTATCTTTTTCCCTTCTGCTCTGTATTATCTAGTACCTTCTTTCTCATGCACGAGAACTCAGGATATAATCAATCCACATAATAAAAAAAAAAAAAGTACATAGAAAGAAGAGATGCTCAAAAAAACCCAGAGAAAAACAAGAGTGCTCTTCTATATTCTACACAAAAGAGTGATCAATGACCCTCTATACATACAGCAATAGGTCTCAACATTCACACCAAAGGGATGACTTGGCCTTCTCATTTTTTCCCCTAATGTAAGCAAGACATTAATCATGATAAAGAGGTTAGGGGAGCTGAGGTGAAGATCTCATGAGTAGTGAAATAAAAGTGCAGTAAGCTATTCATGTGATAACACTTTCAAACATCTGGACATTTAAATGGAATATATGTTAATTTAGAAATTAAGTGGATTTTTTTTTTAAAGTAGTTTGTCAGTATTTGCTCATCTGTTTGACTCATGAACATCTCAAAGAGTCCAACTGCTTATGTGGGTTTTATTTTCCACTCTGGCTTATGTTAAGAGTCATACTGTCAAACGTGAAAAAGAAAACCAGAAACTTTTTCAAGATATAAAAAGTTTCTTCAAGTAGTGAACAGAAGGTTGAATCAGCTTTCTTTGTACATTATTACTTGCTTTATTCTCTTCTTTAAAGAACTGCCTGCCTCAGCTGCTAGGTTAAGATGCAATAAATTTCCCTTTTCTAAACTGACCTAATTGAATTTTCTATTTTGACAGAATGAAAAAAGCAGATGTACATTAACTTACTGTATTGATCACTTAGATTAGCACTGGAGGTTGGACATTTCATCTGTAGCAATACGGCAGGTCTGAGCTTATATCCAATGAAACCAATAAAATCATTGTCTTTAACTTCAAAGCTACAGATCCACATACTGTCAAAATTGCTCTATAGCCTGACAGAAACAATATCATCATAGAAAACTTTCTCATATGTAAGTTATTAAAGGCCTAGAATCACTTGCCTGTCTACAAACTGAGTCTTATAAATCAGTTTCTGGCCTACCCTAATCGCAAAACATTGGCTTTTTCACAGTATTTGCCCTAAACATTTTTGCTGTTTGTGTTCATTCTATTTAATAATATAAAGCAAACTATCTTAAGTCTCGTCATGTTCTTAAACACTTATAAGGTAGCAATGAAACAGATCATTTTCTCAATATAGACAGATATATTTCAACAGATATTGTAACAGAAGAAGGTTATTCTCTTTGTGGACTTTTGGCTAGCTGTGACTCATGTAAATATGTTTCAAATGCTTCTTAGATTAGACTGGGGAGGAATTTTTCTGAAAATGTAATTGGCTGGAATAGATTGGAGCATCGGTGACCTACTAGAATCATCTTGGTTTTTCCCTACAGAAACAACTTTATGTCAGTGAAAGCTCTTTAGACTTTAATGATATTTCCATCATTGTGTTTCTATTGTTCTGGAACATAATGGTTATACCTGAATATCTGCATACTTTAGTTGCTGGATTCAAAGCAAAGAAAGCTGAATGAAATAACTCTCATATACTGTTCTAAATTAGAAAAGATAGTGGTGCCTTATTACCTTAAAGTCTATGAAACTAACAAAAATCCAAGTTGGCCAATGTCTTTTTTCTTTTTCATTATTTTCTTGCAAAAAACATTAATTTATTTTTCTGACTTCTCCTGCTCACTTTCTATAGTCTAAGTTGTCTTTACATCACTGTGCTTCCATTCATCCCCATTCAATTTCCTGTCTAAGTATTCCCAAAACTTTTGTCCTTCTGTTTCTTTTTATTTGTAATGATTCCATAAACCCTTTTGTAGCTGATTCACCTTTTTTACACCACCTAAAATAATCTATTTTTTCTTGTATTTTGCATTCATCCTCTGATATCTACAACTCCCAAATCTATTTTCAGTTAATTTTCCAAACTTGCTGTTCCAATATTATTGTTATTTGTATGCCCAAATTACCTTATATTTCCTCCTTTTTGCCACTTAGTTGTAGTTTCAGCCACAAGAAATTCCAGAGTTAATTAAATATTTTATGGTAGCCTTAAACTCTTTGGCTCTTCACAGCATTTTATTTCCTTACCCTCTGTTTAAAATCCCAAGATTTACAAACCTCTATTCATACTGGTTTTCTCTTTCTTCTCAGTTTCCTTTCTCTCATCTAGATCATCATCTAGTTGAAATACACTTTGGAGTTTTGTGCATAACCCATTACTTCAATCATTCTCTGCCAGTTAATCCTCTAATTACATCTTCCTCTACATCCCTTCCATCCAGTTGATTATATCTGTCATCTGTGGAACTCTGTCTCCAGCAATTTTCCTACAAGATATCCTTTATGGATTTTTCAACTTAGCTTTCAAGTCTTTGCCTCTTTCAGGTTTATGCAGGGAGGGAGAAATCCTTTATTTGTATTGTATGCCAGGAATAAGACTGACACTTAGAGAAGGAAATTAGAATTCTACTAATTCCCACTCCTTCCCTTCCTGGCTACTGTCAGACTTGGATTGTTATCATAGACAATGTTAGGGGGAACAGAAGAGAAGCATAGCTCAAAATACCATCTTCAGGGGCTTATTAGGGAGACACAAGCCCTCTCCTCCGGTAAAATCAGAATTCAGCCAGACCTTGATATTATGGATTGTCTATGTCTCACAGTCTCATAGATGAATAAGATAACTAGTTTATGGAAGATTGTATTTTGCAGTTGTGATAGGCAGAAGCTTAACATGTGGACTGCTTCATTAAGTGTTTGGGTTTTTTTAAACTCCATATTAAGGAAAAAAAAGAAAAAAGAAACCCTAAACCCAAAGAACAGTATGTTATTATTTTATCTATTTTCAAGCATTAAAGCTAAGCCTCTGGAGCTTAAGCTTCTCTCCCAGTGTGTGTGTGTATATATACACACTCTATCTGTTCATGGAGAAACAAATTTCTACATCTTTTTTTCTGGATATAATTTAGCTGAGATTTTCTCATCCAAGAAACAAAGCTTTTGGATGTTGCTGCAAGGTCTACATAAAAATGAACAGATATTTAAGCAAGAAGTACAGACTATGCTATTTTGACTGTGTTGCCTCTGGTTACAGTAATTGCAGTCAGCTGAAGTATGTCAGCTTATGCCTAACACGCATTCTCTGTGAGAAGATAGAATTTTGTAAAATAGGAAAGCCTCAGTAAAAGGAAAAGCCTCTGGAAGCTTTCAGCTGGCTATAGTGCCCCACCTCCACTAGAGCAGCTCAGTGCATGTCAAGTTGATCACTTCACTGACAGCCAGGCTATACATCAAAAATATCGCAGTCCTTCTCATCTACTAGTAGAAAGCATTTCCTTCCACTTCTATTCTCTGACACTTGCAGTCTTAACCTTGTTAAAATAGAGGCTAATTCTTTCCAACCTGTAGAAGCATGCTACAGCTATTTATTAAACAAGGAAATAGCACGTTTTAACTACTATAGGCGAAAAAAATATGACCTGTGTGAATGTCTGCAACCCATTCATTGGTTAATAGATCCACAAGTCTGCAAAGAGAATTGTACATCCACCTGATGCCCCAACTGCTGCAGTTGACATATGCATCTTTGGGTTAGCTGAGAGATGTGTAAAAACTCATGTAGGCAGACAGACAACTCCCTGCTAAAATTGTTCCACAGTAGAGAAGGCTTGCATGAATTGTTAATTCCAATACACAAGGCTCTACTGTGTTTATGAGTGATTAGTATCAGGCAGCGGTGTAGACGGGCACGCATGCTGAGCGTGAATCTCTCCCAGTCCATCTATTCTGGCACAGTATTTGAGCAGGATAACGCTGGCCTCTCAGATAAGTATGTTAATCTACTGGTGTTATAATAAATGCATGTACTTGAGCCTGCTGAGGAGTTTCACTTTTTCTACAGGCAGAGTTAGATTGGCACAGTTTAGGAAATGCGTCCCTCCCACATTAACTGCAATGGTCTGGAAGTGATCTAGCTCTTACTTGCTGTCAGAAACGCCAAAGTTGTTAGAGAACACCTGTGCTCAGCTTTTTGTCCGATAAAATTAAGAAAACAAACTCAGCTTAGCTTACTTGTCATAACGCTGAGCGGCTCAAAGCAATTCAGAAACAACAGCTCAGACCACTAAAGACTGGCACTGCCAGTTCTGCTAAACATGCCCTGCTGCAAGCACCTGGCACTAAACATCGTTATACCTCGTCTAATAGTTTAAGTAGAAAACGCAGCATAGAACTGCATTGCAAAAACAAATTCTTTGATACAAAGGAAACCTTAATCATGAGAACAGAATCTGGCCTGTGATTGTGCTGATTTTTTTTCACACTAGTACTGTAAGTCAATTGCCTAATAATTTTTACATTCAATAGTATAAACAATGATTTGTATTTTAAAATGAAGGAACGTGAAAGCGAAAGAGATAAGAAGGAACACATTCTAAATGGAAGATGCAGAAATTTAGATTATGCAGGGTTCTACTACTGGCATATCCTATGACTTTATCCAGGGTGTTTCACACAACAATCTAAATGTAAAGTATGGTTAATGGTGTTTTCCTTTTTCATGTAAACTGAAAGAACAGTATAATAGTGAAGTGTTATTACACGTGCATGGTCTTTTAAAGTGCATATAGTAATAAATACTTAAGCTGTACTCAGTTTTGATATCTTTGATATATCAGTGAAAAATTGGAAGCAAATGTTTGAAAACAGAGGTTTAGGAGGAAATACAATTCCAGGCAGAGCAAGCAAGGGACTTAGCTTGTATCAGATTCTAAATAAAGCCTAATGTATAAGTTTCTAGTTTTGATATAAATTATCTACTAAGACTAAGTCATTATAAGGGTAACAAGCAGATTTGTTACAGAACTTTTCTCATAGTTTGAGTAACACAGCCTTTAGTCGATTAAGCAAAAGTACACAATTATTTTCACTCTCATGCTTCGGTATTCCATAGATATAGATATAAGCAGACACACGTTGACACACACAAATCTAGGCTTTAAAATAATTTCTTATGGCCTTTAGAAAATACTCTTCTGTTCAGTCTATTTTTTTAAAGAACATTGATTAATATTGCCAGTGGAAAACCAAACAGACTTAGCTCCTCGCAGAGAAAACACTACAACCAATATCTTTGTCAAGTCCTCTCTGCTGCTGCTTCAGCTGTCAAAGTCAGTGGTGCACTGCAGCATTGAAGGTAATTTCCATTTAGTGGTAAAAGCTGTTTTCCTCAATTTTTTGGCTTCTCTGTCTTTTGCCTTCTTTGTCTTTCTGCTTGCCCCCTATCCATCTGATACCACTCAGATGTCATCGACACACATTTACCACACCCCAGTGATTCCTGTCCACCTACACGACATGCCTATAGCACAAACGCTGATGATGCATTATATGTCCAGTACTTTTTGTCGCAGTGACATTCCACAGCAAAGTACTGCCTAGGGGCAGCTGCTGGTTCACAGCCACTCTCTTATGCAGCAATTATTCAGTTTGATTACAGGTTGATGATAAGCTATTAAAAAGCACTCAGGCAAGACTTTTTATTTACCACAAACACGACATTCTTTTTTTTCCTCCTGCCATCTACAAATCTAATTGGAGACCAAGAAAAGAAAAAAACATCTGACAGGTTCTTAAAATGCTTAAATTAATTAATGAACGTAAATATATATGCATTTGAAGAATTGCATTCTCTAAATAGCATGCCCTCTGTGTTTTAAAACTAATTTAGAAATAGCAGAATGATAAAATACATGCATAAATCGCAGGAGTTTAGGTCTTATATGAATGAATCAGGCAGATACCAGAGAATCTGGAAATTATTCTAGGGGGCAAGCTGAAAAACAAAGCACCCAGTTATTTAGCTAGCACCAATCAATATGTGGCAGAGCCAGGAAGACCCTCAAGCAGCCCCCCTATGTTGTACAGAGACTGCATTCAGAACTAGCTGTCTTGATTTATTGCTGTGTGAACTAGAATAAATGCCAAAATTTCAATTTCTTAGAGACTCTTTTGTCTTTAAAATGAGAGTTGAAATAAAAAGGAAGGGAAATGGTGCAGAACCATAAAGTGATCTGATACTTAAAGTTGTCTATATTGGAGAGATAACAGAAAGGGAGGACCATAACACAGCCAAGAAATTTAATTATATGGTAAAATGTAAAGTGTTAAAATGTGACAAAAAGTAAAAAAACCTCCCAAAATTAATAGAACCTGTAAGTGTTTCAGAATGGACAGCAGACTAACTTTCTTAAAACTGCTAGACATGGCAAGACCTATGTAACACTCACAAGTCTGTTACAGCGTTCTGGGTGTTTTATTTAACATCCACCTCTCACCCCCAACCCATTAGTTCTATTTTAATAGCTTAGTAACCATTGAATATATTAAAAAAATATGAAATTAATGTAAAGGCAGGTAAAGTTCTTCCAGGCACAGCAAAATGCCCTACTTGTGTAGCCTACAATCCATTGCCTTGATCTAATTATGTGTGTTAAATAAGAACTGCAAGTCTAAGTCCTCGCTTTAGGCTAAAAGCTCCCAGTCTTACATGTTTAGCACTACATGAGCTAAAATATATCAGTTTGTGCAAGGCTGATTCTTTCACAGTGAAATTCTATGGCTCCTAAAAGTGAAAGGATGAAAAATTTTCATGCACAGTCAATAGTCTTCTTGGAATGGCAAAGTGAAATAATAATAATAACAATGGGAATCATAGAATGGTTTGAGTTGGAAGGTACCTTAAAGATCACCTGCCATGGGCAGGGACACCTTCCACTGGAGCAGATTGCTCCAAGCCCCCTCCAACCTGGCCTTGAACAATTCCAGAGAGGGGACATTAGCAACTTTTCTAGGTAACCTGAAAAAAAATCAAAAACCAATAATAACAACAACAGCAGTAGGAATGGCATTTGAATTAGCTGACCTTTTCAGAAATCTCTCTATTTGAGTTAAAGTTACTTAGCTTAGTGAAAGTGCAAGTGAGTTCTTCTATTATTGCAGTTTTATGCATATAGGTCTCCTTGCACAGTATATAAGAGACCAGTAAAGCAAATTTGGACAGGAAGATTGCACAAACAGGAAAAATATCTAAAAGTTAGACACTGCAAAGTTATTCCCAAGGGTCCTCTATAGAACTATTGTTGAGTTCCAGACCTATGAAACAAACAGATCCTAAATTGAAGCCCGTAGTTACCACATCTTTTATGGATATTTACAGAAAACATTAATAAAAATACCTAAATAGCTTTCAGGTAAACCATTCTGAACCACACCATCTGAAGTCAGTAGCTGCTTTGATTCTTCCTGTCTTTTTCACAGCCTGATTACAGGATAGTCTGGCTGTTCTGCAAAGTGGAAGAAAGAAAAACCATTGCTGAAATGTCACTCCGACCTCATTCAAGGAATCAAAGACTTTTCAAAGAGTCAGATTCTTGAAGCAAACCTAAGGATGATCAGCCTTTGATTACTGCAGTTTATTTCCTCCTCTTGAAGGAGCTGGAGACCTAGCAGAGGTAATGAACTGCTCCCGTGTATCAGCAACATCCAGTAGCTTTGAGCTGAATACTGTCAGTCCAAATGAATTGGCATAAAAGCTCTATCAGCCACTTCAATGCTTTTATCATTTTTTTATATATGACTGAGATATTAACAGACAACAGAAGGAGGCAGCTGGACCACACAAAGTCATACAGCATCACAGCTGGAATACATGGAAAGGAGTTATTTGACATATTTATGGAATTCAGCATAGAACCGTAAAAGAGCGAGTGCTTTACTCAGAGATTAGAACTTCATGCTTTTTATAGATTCAAGTTGTAGATACATTTCTATCCCACTGGAAAAAGATGGATGAAAATGTACTTAAATTCAAAATTAATTAAAGAATTTAAATACAGCAGATATCTCTTCTAGTGTTCTAGAAACCATGAAGAATTCAAATCAGAACAGTCTAAATTTAGAATTGTATCATTAAATTTGTTCTTTTACTTTATACTGAAGAAAATTAACAAATATTTTCTTAGCTGTCTATTGTTCATCTCCTCTAATTTACTCTTTCATAATGCATGTAGTCAGGTTAATTAGTGATTATATTTCTTTGTAAATTCCATCTTTAATTTTATTTTTTACATGAAGGTTGCTTAAAAATATAATTAAATTTCTATTTTGATAATGTGTAGATAATTTGTTTCATATGACCATTTTCAGACTAAAGAGACTGCAAAATATTCCTATTTATTTTGATTTATATGGTGGAGTGTACATTACTTAATGTCAAACACTAATCATTTCCAGATAAAGTAACCTGCGTACAAGGACATTCCTAAATAAACCATAATCTCCAATTTTCTAAAGTTTATATATTAAAAAAAAAAATACCAAGAAGGAATAAGAGAGGAAATTAATTGAACATTGGTCAATAAAGCTTTAATAAAATTTTTACACACACATAAAATTAAATGTGTTTTGGGTACCGTAACCATGCAAAAAATATGAGATTGAGCTAATTAATAAGAAAATGCTAAGTTTTTATGCACTTCTTTTAGCTTAAGTTATCGTAAACTATAAAAAAGACTTTGGAGTATAAGCAGATGACTCAGTAGTTAAATAATCAACAGACTCTTTAGCGATCCTGGACCTTCTGGATGATTTCTTGGTCTATAGAGAGCCATCCAAGTTCACTAGTGCCATCTGCTCCAGCACAGTGACATCTCACAGAATGACAGAATCACTGGGTTGGAAGAGACCTCTAGGATCATTGAGTCCAACCATTCCTATCAACCACTAAACCATGCCCCTGAACATCTCATCCACCTGTCTTTTAAACACCTCCAGGGAAGGTGATTCAACCCCCTCCCTGGGCAGCCTGTTCGGGTGCCCAATCACCCTTTCTGTGAAAAATTTTTTTCTGATGTCCAGCCTGACCCTCCCCTGGCACAGCTTGAGGCCATTCTCCCTTGTTCTGTCCCCGGTTACTTGGGAGAAGAGGCCAGCTCCCTTCTCTCTAAAACCTCCTTTCAGGTAGCTGTAGGGAGCAATAAGGTCTCCCCTCAGCCTCTTCTTCTCAAGGCTAAACAACCCCAGTTCCCTCAACCGCTCCTCATAAGACTTGTTCTCCAGCCCCTTCACCAGCTTTGTTGCTCTTCTCTGGACACACTCCAGAGCCTCAACATCCTTCTTGCGGTGAGGGTCCCAGAACTGAACACAGTACTTAAGGTGCGGTCTCACCAGTGCCGAGTACAGAGGGAGAATCACCTCTCTGGACCTGTTGGTCACGCTGTTTCTGATACAAGCCAAGATGCCATTGGTCTTCTTGGCCACCTGGGCACACTGCTGGCTCATGTTCAGTTGGCTGTCAACCAACAGCCCCAGGTCCTTCTCCTCCAGGCAGCTTTCTCGCCACTCTTCCCCCAGTCTGCAGCACTGCATAGTCTTGTTGTTGTGCCCCAAGTGCAGGGCCCGGCATTTGGCCTTCTTAAACCTCATGCCATTGGTCTCAGCCCAGTGCTCCAGCCTGTTCAGATCCCTTTGCAGAGCCTCCCTTCCCTCCAGCAGATTGACAATTACTCCCAGTTTAGTGTCATCCACAAACTTGCTAAGGGTGCACTCGATCCCCTTATCCAGGTCATTGATAAAGACATTGATCAGGACTGGACCCAGCACTGAGCCCTGGGGGACACCACTTGTGACCAACCTCCAGCTGGAGTTAACTCCACTTACCACCTATAGGGAGATATGTACAGCTGAGCAAACAGGCTTTAGAGAACCTGACAGTTCCTCTGATGGGAGCATAACAGGGAAACACTACAGACAGACTGTTCAGACAGATACAGAGTGAAGAGGAACAGGCTTTGCATGAAGTTATACAAAATTCACTGCAACCCTTCACCTCAGGCAGAGCGACCCTGTT
Source organism: Cuculus canorus (assembly GCF_017976375.1). Taxonomy (NCBI): domain Eukaryota; kingdom Metazoa; phylum Chordata; class Aves; order Cuculiformes; family Cuculidae; genus Cuculus; species Cuculus canorus. The sequence continues at coordinate 62,188,885 of NC_071405.1, read as the reverse complement.
TGGTGAAACAGAGGAATTTGAATATGAGAACAGAGAAACCAGAATAACTGAACTTTGTACCATCATGACTATGCAGTAAGTGTTTTCAAGTTATAAAAATCTGCCAGTCTGTCTGAAATATTGCTTTCTGCTGTCAGGAAGAAAAGTTATAATCTCCCAAGACTTTTTGTTTATATAGTTCAGCATTATATATGATATTTCAAGCTGTTCCATGCAAGAAAATGATTGGAATTGTGACAAAACAGTTGTTTAAGAAAAAGGTCATCACACTAAACTACAGTGAAGAAATTACCTCTTGATGAAACCTGACATCAAATGGTTTTGAAATGCGACCAGCAAAATAAAAAGTTTTTTAAAATGAAAAAAAAAAAGAGTAGCTTACTTATACTGTAATTTGCACCATCAACATTTCTATATCTGATAGGATGTAAACTGAAATGTACAGAATAGTAATGTAGACATTTCCGTATATAGCTCCACTGGGTAAAATCTTTCCTTAAAACTTAAGTACATAACTTTAGCTTTATCTCATGCTAGATCAACAGTGAATATCAATCTTTAGGGTAATAAAAATCAAATGCAGCCCATCTTCAAGACCATAGTCAGCTGTCTCACTGCCAATAGCTACAACTTACTGCAATAAAGACTTATTTTTCAAATTTTGTGGGCAGCAACAGTGGTTTTTTTATGTTTACTGTTTCTAATATATTAGAAAACTACTTAGAAGGAAAGAATTTGCATGCAATGCAATATATATAAAGTTTTTTCCTTGTACTCTGCAGTTCAACTCTCTTAAAAATGAATTTTCTTGTGTGTTTGTGTGAACTTCAGCATTTTGGAAAGGAAGACTGATACATCAAAATTCCGGTTAATACAGTATGATGCAGTTTTTTGGCTTGGACTTAAACCATAGGTTTAAATGTCTGACCACATGTGGAAGCAGGAAAATAAGGAATTTTAGGAATGTGTATTTATTACGATGCTGAGGATAACAGAGAGAGACATTTTCTCCTGCCTAGAAGATAGTTTAGGGGAACAGCTCATGTGGAAAGAAAGATGTAAGCTTTTCTGGGTGAAAAGCAGGAAAATTGTTTGTATTCCCCCAAGATAACACTGAATCTATGGAAAATGCTTAAGGCAGCTAAGTACAGCTTTGAGTAAAGTTGTAAATAATTTGAATAGTCCATTAAAGACAATCAAGGAAGAAATTGGGAAGAAATTTACAGCTTATCACAGGGAAATTGAATATTTGAAATTTGAGAAAAAGATTAAGGAGCAGAACCAGCAGTAGGAGGCTCAACAGTGTGTCTTGGCAGATATTCTGCACTCAGACCCTACAGTTATAGAACTCAATATAATGTTTGGGATCTCATATGTACTTCAGAATAATCTTAACTAAATGGTTTTAAAAATACTCCAGCTGAATTAGTCTAGTAAGAAATGGTGTATTTCCCCTCCTTGCATATCTTAGTGAAATTTCTTTTTTTTGCCTATATGCAATACTTTCTGCGGTTCAGGAATTCAAGATTCATAGCTCTCTGAGCCTAGAAATGAAGGCAGTAGGAAAAGCAATGTACTTTTTTCTGCAGAGACTGCAGTCAAACTTGCAGTGCATACTCTTCCACGTGCAGCAGATTTCCTATTCCTAAGACAGTCTATGAAGAACCAACTTGTGTGTTTCTGTTCCTGCCAAGTTCTCCATTCTGAAGCATGGCAAATAATACACAAATTTTGTAGAGCTTTGAATATTTTGATTCAGATCTACAGTATGCTTTCAAGCAGAAAGAATCACATTGTTGGAACCAATTATATACATAAGTTTCTCTTATCATAGTGACTTCCACTTTGATATATTCTATCCTAATATAAGAACATTTTTAACACTATAACAAGGGTAGGGAAAAATAATGCAATTAGTATTGTTATACCGGTATAACTTTGATACACAATCAAAGTTTATATCATTGTTTTAAAACAGTTGAAACAATTGAAACTGACTCCATGGGTATTTACATTATGGTTCAAATTAACTCAACTATTGAACAGCCAGTTTAATCTTCTTTAACATCAAAGTGTGGACTTGCTTTTCTGAAGGCCAACTCTTATCAAGTAGTTTAAAATAGTAATATAGCTTTACAAGACTGAACTCCATATGACCTTATTGTAGACATATGGCGACAATAATAAAAAATTAAATATTAAAAAGAAACTATTCTAAACATGCAGCTGTTTCCCTTCAATAGTTTTGCATACAATAATTCCCTTACCAATTTGTAGTGTGCTAAATCTCATTAATAAATTATAAGTATCATGTTAACTTAGCATCCTTATTTCCAGCAGAAAGCTTGAAAATTAGAAAAAAAACCCTACAGACTAAAGCAAAAGCTATTGAGCTGGTACACTATGAAAACATGCCATGTTCTGTAGCAAGATCTCAACAGATTGATCTGTTGGGAAGATTTCTGATATGTTACTCTGCCTTAAAAATGTAACAAAAAGTTTGTTAGAATTCCTCTTTGATTATGTTCTAGAATACAATGTTTTAAAAAACAATGTAATTTTTTCTTTCAGTTGATATTTTCTTTCTAATTGTTGCAGGAACTACTGGGACTGCAGATTACAGGTAGAAATATACCAAAAGGTAAGTTAAGTATCACACAGTATAAATCACTTGCCTTCCTAGAACTGGGGCTAAGACATTATGCATAGTCTTTATCTGTTCAATAAAGTATACGTACATAAGTTATAAGAACTCTGACAAGGGTACCAAAAATCTTTGCAATTTATCTTTAAAGTTGCAATAACATTTTACTGCATTGCAAAATTTGTAGAGCCGTAGGGTCAATTGCAAGGATAAAGACATTGATTGGCCTCCAAAACAGTACCTTCAATCAGCATTGCCCTTGTACAGAAATTTGTTTTCATGACTTATCAAGCTATTTATGATATATAATTCCTTATCTGTGTATCTGCACTATAGCTTCACCATTCCTCAAGAAGGTAAGTAAAATAAAGCGCACATATTTTCAACTTTTCAGAAAGTATAGTGATAAGGACTGCAGACAGAAAAAAATGGACAGCTCTGTTATTTCTAACGTTATATGTTAAGACAGCAACTAGATATGAACTGAAAAAGACCTATGATGGGATTGAAGCTCAGGGAGTAAGTTTCCTTTAAAATCTTGTCAAGAGGAATATGAATTTATGTAATATAATTTATCCTGCCATAAGTTATGCTATTAAAGTACTTCCAAATATGTTTATCTCTCTGTGTTGACCATAAATAGGAACTTTGTAGACTAGTTTATATACAGACAACTATTAGAAGTCTAAAGTTAGGTGAAATTCATACCAGACCCCCCCAATCTAGATCCATTACAAAACTCAGGAAAAAATAGAGTTATTAAAGCTCATGCTTATCAATATAGCATACAGAATATGCACTCTATGCATAAAAAAAAAATGAGTAATTCTTTGCTAGCTCTCTATTGGAAGTAAAGCTGTTAGACAATAACTACTTTCTGATTCACTCTGATAGTGAAAACAATCAGGCCAACTATTTGTGTGTGTGTGTGTGTGTGTGTGTATACACACACACGCATGTGCCTACATACGTATAGTGTTTTTCCCAGAAAGTAAACTGGAGGGTGTAAAGCATGAATAGCTAGAAAGATGTTAAAGCTGGTATGTAAGTAGGGAAGTTGGAGAACAATCATTGTACAATACCAGTAGGTTGAATTCAGTATCTAGAGGACTTCAGTGAGACTGAGATAGGTTTAGGAACCAGAGTAGGAAGTATAAGAAATGGGGTTTATATTTCAGCAGGAGAAAAATGTCCAGACTTTGGACCTGAGCCAGGGAGGAAAGAGAGAAAATGTTTTTCTTATATTGCCTGCGAAGATAATCCATAGTCATCAAATCCCTAGTGGAATCTATCCTTCCACATCTATCCACAGATGTTGCAGGAAGACAAGAAAACTATCTTCAATGAAATAATGGTAGTCTTTTTGAATAACCCTTACCTGTTCTCTAGAGCATGCTGTTAACCAGCATCTATATTTGTTAAATTCTGTTTGTTAATCTTTTCAGTCATGGCCAATCAAATGAAGACCCAAAAGTTAACTTTCTTTGAGGAAAAGATTATTCTTCAAATCTTCCTATATCATTTTCTTTCAAAAACATGGTATTAAGTGGAGGTTACAAAACCATCCTAGAAATAAACTTCTCATTTTAGTTAAGTTGATAAACTGTACAAAAATATACACAAAGGATATAATATTCAAAAACCTTAAATCAGAATTTGGTTTGTTTTTTTTTTCTGATTCAAGTGTTGTTACTCAAACAGAAAATGTGAGGCTGATGCAAGTGTCACTGAGTGTTGTTCACTGTTCACTGACCTACATTATATGTGAAATAAAACTAGATGATTGGCTTGTTCTGCTCTGAAATAATGAGAACCAAACTCTTACCGATAAGCCTTTTAAGGATAGTCAGAAAATATGGTGTTATTTTTTCCCTTTTTAGTACTCCAGACAAAGTTCATTATTATTTACACTGTGTTTTTACTTACAGATGTAGTCTGATTTGTTTGCGGACATGAATGCGTATAGGGAGCATTATAAAACACTTCCTTAACATGGACAGCATGATGATATGCCTCACTATGGTTTACACACTTAATTTACGCCTGATAGCATCGTAGTTATCTTATCATAGCTGCATCTCTTGTAGTCAAGTGTGTTCATTCAAACAGACATTTATATGTGTCATTTTATCACAAATATAGGCAAAGGATTAAGTACTGGAATGCATGACCATCGATAACTTTTTGCTTAAATGGGGTGGATATACTTATTTTGAAAGTGTTCTGGAACTTTTATATCTCCTCTGGCTTTGTTTGGGCAACTAGACTTCAGCTCCAGATCTAGGAGTAGTGGCCTATAGCAAATGAACTGCAACTCAAGCGAGATGTATACAGATGCTGAGGTGCAGATTCTCCATGACATCATGCAGAGCATACCTAACAGCGTGCAATCTGTGTTCCTCGGGTTGAAATGTCTCACTATAAAAATTACTTTTTCTCCCTCTTTCCAAGTTGTCACCTTTCTGAGTTGTGTATCATTTATATAATGTTGGTAGAAAGTAAACACACATTCAAACTCTTCTAGTTTCTTCATTCAGTAATCAATGAAACAATGAAAGAAGAAATCTTCAGATTTCTGATGTTTATCTTCTGCTTTTTTCTTCAGGTTATTATCTTCAGTATGCAAGCTGTTTAATTTATTTATCTGTGACTTTACTGTTCATTATTCTTAAAAATATTCCTGTTGCACTTCAAAAGAACACGTAAGTGAAATGCTCTCATCTTTGTATGTGACTGACAGATTCTGTGTCAATTCAGAATATTAATAACTTTGATAACTTGTATATGGTTATCAAAGTGATTCATTGGAATCTGTTTTGCAATACTTGGAAGTGAGAGAAAGGAGATAACTCTGTTCCTAAAACACGGAATGTCCACCTCACTTGACCTCACATGGCAAAGAAAAATACACTGACTGTAAAGTACTTCAATATAACCTTGAAATTGTTGCCACATTTGTGAGAATGAGATATGCAAATGTTTTGCTAACTTATCATATATTACTTGATTTACACTTCTACTCAAAAAAAAATATAAAAAATTCATGTCTAATATGGGTGAAACCTGATTCTGCCCAAGTGCAACTTTTTTAGCATACTGAAGAAAACCCAACTGGATATACTAGTTAGAACAATAGAAGAGTTTAATAGTTCTTTTCTAGCCTAAATCTAGTTGTTTCCCAAAGATTAAAGCAAGCTTAACATTATCTTTACAATTATATTAGATGTTTTTAATGTGTGAATGATAAAGTTCTGTCTCAATGACTTCTAGGGAATTTTATTTCTAATAGGAATCAATTCTGAGGGGAAAAGAAAGTCCCTCTACAAGGGAAGAAAATCTTGCATTATCAGTAAAAGTAGCTGATAATCAATTGTCACAGTAAAGTAGCACATTGTTCCAGATATTCCCATCTTATTTCTGAGATTAATTTGTTTGTACTAACTGACAATAGCTGAAAATTTCTGTATGTGATCTATATCCAAACTTTCATTAAATAAAACCAAAATATTTGTATATAAAGTTCTGCATCAATGTGTATTTTTTCAGAAAGTATAAATAAAATTATGATTTTTTCACATATGCTTCCAAAGTTTCCTTTTTTTGTTGTTTTAATTTTATTTTCTCTCTCAGGATTCCTTTTCAACATTCATGGCAAAAAATCAGTGCTAATTTCCGATTCCTCACTTTGGTAAGTACACTGTTAGGTCATAACAGTTCACACAAAGACCAGCAGACTACTATACCAACTATGTTTGAAAGTTCCTGAGACTTTGAACTATGATTTCTGTTTACAGTCAGGTTAGCTTACTGGCTCTGAAAATAATACCAAGATGAAAAATTTGGATAACAAAAAGTTTATTAGTAGTTTTCAAGTATTTGTCTCTTAGGACTTTCAAATAGATTTGACAGCCAACCTCTAACCTTTCCAATGGGTGTTTAGATGCCCTACGTCTATCAATATCTTTGCCTAAATTTCATTAAAACTCATGCTTACATAATTTAGAAAATATTTTTCAATAGAAACTGTTATTTGTACTCCGAATTTTTCAGATCCATTTCTTGTGCAGAAGAGAGGAACAGTCTGATACACACTTAACAAACATTTTCATCTATTTTACTGTAGGTTCCATCTTCGAGGCCCAGTTAGGACCTTACTTTTTAAGATTATGATTATCCACAGAAAGGAACCGGGAAAAAGAAATTTTTCAATGAAAGCATGCATTCCAGTTAAATACATTTACTTCAAATATTAATTTAAATGCATAGTTTCATAAAGATTATTTTCACAGAGTATTTACAATTACAAAATGTGTAGCAGTCATGAAATAATTAGGGGCTGTTTGCAAGACTAGTAAAATTGGGATGATAGACATAGATACATTATTTAAGAGGGAGAAATATTTAAGGAGAAAATTGCCATAAGTTTTTGCAACATACTAGTAATTATGGAATTTCTGTTACTGGATGCTTAATATAAGGCAAAACATCAGAAATGTCATAAACGCAGTTGACTTTAAGGCAGCAGAATGAGATAAGTGACCTTTAAAATCGCTTCTGTATCTATAATTCTACCTTAATCTGACTAAAAATAAAATTGTCACATGGTTTGAGATGACAAATTTTTTTTAAGTGACTTATGCTTTTAGGCACCACTGACTTCAGAATGATATTTCAGCTCTTGCTTTTTTGCAAGAAAATTTGACCTTAGTGCTCATCATATTGCCACTACTCAGTAGTACCTAATGTCTCGCTCTCACCTATTGAATAGATACAAGTAGCGAAGAGACCATATACCAGTTTTGTTTAGTCCAAGTAGATTAATATTTAAACTATTGTCCTCGTGGGATGTTAGATACACCTGTGCTGACAACCATGTTTACTTAGTGCTGCAAGAAATGTTAGCTGTTTCGAATAGCAATTTGTTAAATTAAAAAAAAAAATATATATATATTTCTAAGAAAGCAATAGTTTGGGGAGTTGTTACATTCTGCTTAAGAAACTGTCAGCCTCTGGCCTGGACAGATGCACACTCTCTCGAGTGGAAACTGGTTGGATGTCCGGGCCCAAAGAGTTGTGGTAAATGGCATTAACTCCAGCTGGAGGTTGGTCACAAGTGGTGTCCCCCAGGGCTCAGTGCTGGGTCCAGCCCTGTTCAATGTCTTTATCAATGACCTGGATGAGGGGATTCAATGCACCCTAAGTAAGTTTGCAGACGACACTAAGCTGGGTGGAAGTGTGGATCTGCTGGAGGGTAGGGAGGTTCTGCAAAGGGATCTGAACAGGCTGGAGCGCTGGGCTGAGACCAATGGCATGAGGTTCAACAAGGCCAAATGCCGGGTCCTGCACTTGGGGCACAACAACCCTGTGCAGTGCTACAGACTGGGGGAAGAGTGGCGAGAAAGCTGCCTCCAAGAGTGGCCAAGAAGGCCAATGGCATCTTTTATCAGAAACGGTGTGACCAGCAGGTCCAGGGAGGTTATTCTCCCTCTGTACTCGGCACTGGTGAGACCGCACCTTGAGTACTGTGTTCAGTTCTGGGCCTCTCACCACAAGAAGGATGTTGAGGCTCTGGAGTGTGTCCAGAGAAGAGCAACAAAGCTGGTGAAGGGGCATTTATTTATTTATTCATTCATTTATTTATTTATTTATTTCTTCAGCCTGCTCTACAAGGACTTGTATTCTTAAAAAGACCCAAAATGTTATACAAGTCTCATGTCATGTTTACTTGATGCTTTTTCATAAGTCACTTTCACATCATGAGAAATTTAGATCTCAGTAGAATCAACAGTAGAGGTTACTTTTGTCAAGCTGCCCTAGAATAAAACCATGTGATTAGTGTAAAAAAGAATAACTGATAAGTACTAAAGTTATAAACAAGCCTTAAACATAATTATTAATTTGAGATATTGACTCTGTGAGTGTATAACTTTTTGCGGGTGAATTAAAGTAGAGAGAGAGGATGAGCCTGCTGAGGTTATATGAGTTATATGAGAAATAGATACCTATTTGCTTCCTCTGACACAATTTTAGAATTAAATGATTCAAGAGGCTAAGTCTACCTGAAATGCTTTTGATTCATTTTATATTTAAAATTTAATGTTCATTCAGTATATATTCAGCTCACAAAGATGATTAAATAGGATGCATACAAGTGTAAAACAAATATGGCAAATTTATTCAGTTTCACAAAATATTTAACATTGTCTCACTTTCTTACTTATTCAGGTAGCTGAACTCTGTTCTTTAAAATTAATTTTCCTACCTGAACTTTTTTTCATTTTGTATTTGTTATAGCTCAGGAAGGATTTATTTTCCCTGCAAATAGAAAAGGAAAAGGTGCTTCTCTGTACACAAGCATGAACATGTTACGCATGTCTAACACCACAAAAGGCTAAAGAAATAGCAAATGTCTGACAAGTAAGCTAATAGCACAGAAAAAATATTTAAAGACAGAGTCCCTGTTACTAATATTGTTTTTCTCTATTATAAGACACAGTATTCTGTATTTTTGCATCATTTAAGTAGTAGTGTGAAAAACAGAACCTGAAAATATGCCTGACATATATACTTTAAATTATCACTTTTTAGTGATTGTGAGAGAAGTAATGTCCCCAGAAGGAAATACAAAACTTTCTTTATTATTACTATAATAATTTCATTAAGTACCAGGCTTCAGGGCTGCAGTGGCTGGAACTGACATACAATACAAGGTGGAATTTAAGTAGAGATTGCAGTTAGAATTTTATTTTAGCAGCATTTTGAGGAAACTGAAGAATATTCACACAAAATTAGCACAGTCAAATCCAGAAGGAAGTAACTTTTCAAAAAAAGTACATACCTTCCAGCATAGTTTCAAGGTTTGATATTATATCTCTTAAAGGCAATTTTGTCACATCAAAGAGTCAATGACCTTTGGAGAGGGTTATTTTCTTAAAGCGCTATCCTATCCCCATTGATGTGAGCAGTTTTGTTTGTGCAGGATTGGACTCCTTCAGATGAAATGAGGATCACATGGAGCCAGGTCAATAACCCTAAGCATGACTGACTTATATTATTGTAAAAGCAAGATCTTTTATACCAGTCCAGCCTGTAAGGCAACCAGGTGCTGACATTCAGGAAATGTAGCAATGAGTAGCAAAATAAAATTGTTTGGATGATATACACCCTAGAGGTACTGTGGTTTGGTTTATAATAAATAAGGCAGTTCATACTCCCCTCCTGCGTTTCTGCAGCAAAATAGAGCTAGTAATGTGGAACTGATAGAATTTCTAATAAAGTCTTATTAAAAATATTTGTTCAGTGATCCTTTCACCTCTTAATTTTGACTCCTTGCGGCTGTTGATACTGCACTTACAATTCCTGACCAGCTCATGTCTTCCCTCTATTTTGTTTCCTAACATCCACTTAACTGCTCTTTGCACCTCTTCATTAGTAACTTTAGTTAATTCAACGAAAAGGGGGTGATATCGCATGATGAATGTTTTCTGCCTTAATTTAACACGCCTTAAAAATGAAGAAGCACAAAATAAGCATCCTATGGCAAAGGGGACAAAAATGCACTTCTCTCTCTCACACTTAATTAACTTGAACTAAAGGCCATCATAGCTTGAGGTGGTTTTCTGTGTCTCCATGGACACTACGGTGACATATTCCTCCCCGTCTCGAAGCTGCTGCCGAGGGCCCAGACGGAGGGCTGGAGGCCACCCCACAGCAGCGGCCATAGCAAAGCCCCCTGTGAGGAAATTATGAGTAAGGGAGAAGGAGCCATTATGTCTCTGCCACTCGTTTGCCTCTCAGGATGACTAAACCTGGTCATCCCCTCCCTTCTCAGATTTCAGAACAAAGAGGTGATCCTCAAAACAAAAGTATTAATACAATTTGCGACTAGAAATCTACTGTATGTCACACTTTGATGATTTAGACTATGGAAACATCCTGATCCACACCCCTGGGTTTTCTGGATTCCTACCTGTCAATGGGGATGGCACTGACAGGAGGCCTCAATCAGAGCTTCCTCTCAGCTGCTCTGAGATCCCCCACCCACGGCAACAATCTACCAACATGGGAGTGTTTGCAGAATGCACATAAATGCATGTCCAGAGAAGAGCAACAAAGCTGATAAAGGGGCTGGAGAACAAGTCTTACGAGGAGAGGCTGAGAGCTGGGGTTGTTTAGCCTGGAGAGGAGGAGGCTGAGGGGAGACCTCATTGCTGTCTACAACTACCTGAAAGGAGGTTGTGGAGAGGAGGGAGCTGGGCTCTTCTCCCAAGTGACTGAGGACAGGACAAGGGGGAATGGCCTCAAGCTCCACCAGGGGAGGTTCAGGTTGGATATCAGATAAAAATTCTTCACGGAAAGAGTCATCGGGCACTGGCAGAGGCTGCCCAGGGAGGGGGTCGAGTCGCCTTCCCTGCAGGTGTTTAAGGAACGGGTTGATGAAGTGCTTAGGGACATGGTTTAGGGAGTGTTAGGAATGGTTGGACTCTATGATCCAGTGGGTCTTTTCCAACCTGGTGATTCTATGATCAAAGAGGTCTCTTCCAAACTGGTGATTCTATGATTCTATGTTTGATTAGCAAATCTGAAGTCGAGGCGTCAGTCATAAAAAATTGTGCTAGTTACATGTGAGGGAATAAATTACTGTTCTAGTAACAGGATCACTCGCAAGAGCCTAATGAATCCCTACCCTGTACTAAAACTCCAGCATCAAAAACCAGTCCAAACCAAACAAACAAATCCCCAAAAGAAAAACAAACAAACAAAAATCCTTCTAAAAATCAAATTCCTCAAAATATTGATGTTGTCAGTAGGAAACTGCATTGAACTTTCCTATGTATAAGTGAATTATACACAGGAATCCAGGTCATCAGTGATAGTGAATGGGTAGTGTAGACAGAATATATTTCAGGTATCTCCATTTTTTCTACATATGTTTCAGTGACAAAAAGATCTTCAAGACAATTGCATTCACAGTGTCACTCGGCTAGCTTCTCATCCATTTTGTTCAACAAACACAATATATATTCCAAACTCAAAAGCAGATTGTGAAGGATGTCAATGGGCCACGCTGTTCCCTTACACAGAAATATAACCAGACGGAACTGAGATATCTTCCATGTTTTCCCACATTGTTTATTTGAAGGAATAGCAAAATGCGCTTTACTTGTTCTAAGTGCCAGTTTAGGATGCTACAGAAGAGAATTGGATAGAACAGTAGGAAAGCCTTGGAAGGAATTTGTCATCAAAGTGATGAGAAACTCATTCATTTGTGTTTAGTGAGCAGCCTAGTTCTTTCCAACTTCATGTTACCTAACAAACACAGATGGTGAATCAGAAAATCAAATAGATTATATTCAAACAAATGGAAAAGCACATTTGAACAGTCATATAAAGAACAGCCACAATCTTAACTTTGCCAAACCGAAAATAAATCCAAGAAAAAAAATCTGAAAATGAACTGAGTATCTGTGAGGGACAGAGGCAAAGATTAGAATGGAAGAAGAATGAGCTGCATAATAGAATTCAGACTCCACTGCTTCAAGCCAAATAAAGAAGTTGGACAAAGAAGAACACTAGAAAAGAACAATAAGAAAAAATAATTATGGAGAGAGGCAAAGAATAAGAAAGCAGATAAAACACTGAAAAGCAAGTGAGCCTTGTAGTGTGCAATGACAGTGTGAAAGATATATGGAAATAGATGTAAATATGTAATAAACCTGAAATTTCTCCTTGATTTCAAAAGCTCAGAAGAAATCATACTGCTCTAATAAACAATGTATGTACATCTTGAAGAAGAACAAGACAAATTTAGTACCAGTAAACTCTATGTAGAACAAATATTCTGAAGAGCCTGGTAGAAAAGCACCTCAAATAAATTCTCAGTCAATAGCAGGAATGAAATTCAAAGACAGGTATTCAGTAGATCTTAAATTTGACAGATCAATTTTTTTTCATAAAGTAAAACTACATTTTGGAATACCTTTCTGTCATATGAAACCTCAACAGTTGTTAATGTTCTCAGGACAAGGAATCAAATGTAGCATCAAATGTATCTGCTTTGTCTTAACGCTGATAACATCTACTATATAAAGAGCTAAAGAGAAAGCCAAATATTGTTGATATTATGGACATAACTGAGAAAAAATAAAAAAAAATAATTTGCAAAACTGAAGGCTCAAAATTGTGGCAAAGCTACTAAAAAAGAAAAAAATGCTTACTATGGTATAACTTCTCACTGGTTTCAGCAGTGCTTTAATTATGCACAGAAACCTCATAAATGCAGTAATACCAAGGTGATAAAATGCACAGATTATATTCATTTAGGTTAACAGTGGATCAGCTCAAAGGTTCACAACAAAGATTCTTGCTGACACTGGGACATTTCGATTCAAATCTGTGATTTGACTACGAGTTTCAAAGTGTTTTGTAGGAAAAAAAGACACCTTTGAAACAAGAGATACACCCTGACTGCTTGGCTTAAGACATCTATAGATAAAACAAGGAGGGCTATGATCGTTCCTGTGGGCTCCCTGACAGGTACATTATTCACGTCCACAGAGTAACAACAAAGAAAACCTTGTACTTCTTTACTGTAGATATCCAAAGTTAGATTAGATTAATACTTAGAGTCTAGATTTTTTTTTATTACTTGTTTGTTTTTCACCAAAGGAAAGTGTTCTCAACAAAACCTGGATCTCAGATATGACTTCCAGCAGCTGGTTTTCACCAAACTCAACAAAAAGTTTGTGTAACTAGTTCATACTTTGACTCTCCCATGACAGTGTCAGGTAAAAAACAAGTGTTTTGGAGAAATAAATACAGGCACCAGCAAACAAGAGGGAGGAAACATGATTTGAGAGTACAGGGTAGATATTTGTACCAGTCACTATATACATAAGAGAGTTTAATTCAGCTGAAGATACAGTAGCAAGTACAGACTTCTTCACCTGCTACAGGGAGAATTTTGCACATGTTCTGCTATACAATAACCTTACTTTATAGTATAACATATATTACAGAAATGGTTAAGAAAAAATACATCTAAAAATTACTGTCTACATCAATCCCCAGGTTTCAGAGCTTTTTCACATAATTCACATTTAGACAAAGTTCCTCGTTCTGAAAACAATGGATTGAATTACCTACGTGAATTTTTCTCACTAAAGTTAAAGAGAAAAAGCACTAACAAATTTACCAAAAAAATAAGGGAAAGAATGACGTCAATCAAAAGAAAGATAAATTGCTCTAAAAATCAGCATAATTTCTTTATAAAAGGGTTTTTTCTCCATCTTCGGAATACTCACATTCTGATCTTCATACGGACTTTTCAAAGCTTTTAAAAGATTCTGTGACATGCATGATATTGCAGTTATTTTTGGACACTCTTTTTTAGGGACTGCTGGTGGAGGCTTATGAAAATATTTGATTCACTAGTTCAAAATTAATAATTAAACATGAACGTGCAATCGATTATATAATAGTATCAGTATCTTGATTGTGGTTATTACTGGGACTTGTCTTTCTGTCCCTAACTTAATTTCATAGTGATACTAACCCAAGAACTGTATTGTACTGAAATCACAAACAACCATTCCTCCTAATTAAGTCACATGTCACCTACATGTCACTTCTTTACTTTCTTTGAATTTCCCAGACTGTATAGCTAAAAAAAAAAGATGCTGAGTCCATAAAGAATATTTTGAATTGAATTCTGACTCTGGTGAACCTATATTAAATTACAGTGCTTTTTTTTAAGGCATTCTGCAATAACTGTAGTCCAAGAAACTCATCTAAGCAACTAGTAAGAAACAAAAAGAGTCTATCAGATCTATCAGATCGCGTAGACAAATTGTTCACTTTTCTCTTTGCAAAACAGAGACAGTACAAGTGAGAAAAGAAAAAATCACGCTGGCAAAACTGTTCATTCCATTTTAGGCATAGAAAATTGAAGAGCACACATTTTACAATAACTTTTTTTTTCTGTAGCATATCCTCAACTCCTTTCTCTTTGATAATCTGTTCCATTCTTTTTCAAAGATCAAAAAAATTATTATCCCACCAAACCCCATGCTGAGCTTTCCTCTTATCCTTTCCTTATTGTTGGTATTGTTGCAACCTGTTCACAATAAATACATCAGAGTCTCTTTTGCAGTTTGCTCAAGTTCTTCCACCTCCATAAAGCTGTCAAAGCACTATTTGAAACACACAGATATATACAAGCAGAAAAATACCATCTTGACAGAAAGTTTTCAATAATGTACATAATGTCCAGGCAATCTATATTTCACAGAAGAGGACCCAGAGTTGAAACACATGAAGCATCTGAACAAGTTTATGTGACTTAAAGCACAGGCAGAAAATTTAACTCAAGTTTTGGCAAAAAAAAAAGAGTGGTGGTTTTTTTTCAGAGAAAAACGAGGATAAATTAACAAAATATGTTGACTCCAGTTACAGCTATCACAGAAAATCTCAGTAAATGTGAAAAGGAGAAGTGAGATGGCAGACTCCAAAGACAACATGAGAGAGTAAGTCAGTATGGATGAAGATAGAAGGCTAAAAGGAGAAGAGAAATGTAAGACAAATTCATGCAAAATCTATGTTTATGTCATATAGCAATCCAATTAATATTTTCTTAACACATACACTTCAAGATTTTGTCAATGACTTCTCAGATGTGGGTGAAAAAAGATTAGATTTCAGGTCTTTTTTTTTTTTTTCTTCAATTTAGGATGGAAAATGCAAACAGGTAGTTTGGAACATGGCTAAATAAATTAGGTCTAGGAAATCAAGTTTCATAATGCAGCTCTTCAAGCATGCTTAAACCTTAGACTTGAAAACATTTAAGTTGTTTCTTGGTTTGTGCTATTCTTTCTTTTTAGTTCTAACAACTTTGCTTTAAAATAAACCCTGATGATGGCTATTGCGTTCAGTTATTGCTGAGCAGGGCCTTAGATTTCCGTGGTTGTTTGTCTCAGTTCCATGAGGAACACCATTTCCTTTGACTGAATTCCCCTGCAGTTGCAAGCGACTGTACCATTTATGTTTCTAGCTCTGCATTATGGAAGAGTTACTGGATTTCACTGTAAAAACGGCTGCATTTCAGTAGCTGATAAGTTGATCCCTGTTGATACAACTTAGAAAACACATGGATGGTGTTTTATTAATAACTATTCACAAACATTTTGTTAATAATTCTGCGTGTATACAGCACATAGAAGCCATAATTTTGTGTTACCAGCACTCTGGAGTCGTGCTTGGTCTGTGGTTTATGCTGTATGCTTAACACTTCAATCGTGCCTCCTATCTAATCGGCTAGATTTTAAAGGGCTTACACAGAGTTGCTACAAAGAGAGAGAGTTTTATCTTCTAGCTGGCTTATCCTCCTAGTACTTAACCCCTAGTTAGCTCTTGCTCTTTTTTCAGTATCTATGTCTTTGAAAAGTTTAGAGAAAACACATCAGAGTGTTTAGAGAAAACACATCAGACTGACCCTCTCCTCATTTCCCATTTTAAAAACATTCACATTCAGATTTCTGTTTCCATTTTGCTGCTGTCACATCCAGTGGCCAAGCCTTCCGTTCACTTCCCATATACAATCAAAAATATTTAAAAAAATTAAAAAAAAAAAAGAAAAAAAGAGATACAATAATCTTTCATTTAATACCTTCTATTAATCAGTTTCCCAGTAGTTTGGTTTTATCAGACTGACTGTGAATAAGCAGATTGAACAAGAGAATTCAACAGTAAAAATGCAGTTAGTGTACTTAATGCATATAATAATTGACATTTTTTCAAGAGACCCTTAAAATAGTTTTGATATCAATATCAAGAAATATTCCAGTTCTAGGAAATGTCACTTATCTCTATAGCTATCCTTGTTTGTCCTCTGACTGATCTCTAATTTTCTATTCTGTGCATGAACAACACAGATTGTTTTGCCCTTTCCCTACATTAAAAAGATTTTTTGATAAATATGTGAGGTGGTCCAGCTGCAAAGTACAGATACTGTAAAAATAGTCCACTAATAGTCATGTAGTATGCTTCTATCAATGGACAATATACATTACAGGCAGTCTCATGTCAAGTGCATACTCCATCAATTCAGGTTAAGTGCATTACAGCACTACATTCAACACTGTTCTCAGAGTCTGTGTCTTTGTTTTATTTGAATAAAAAAAACCCAACACCAACAACAGAAACAATCTTCCTCACAAACACAGTTACCAAGAATTCTGGCCAACAACGATGTAATGACGAAAAATTCTTTTTCTTCCTTGGCCTTTTTCATTTTCTTTTGGTTTTCATTTTCTTTGGTTTTCAACTCAAGCTTATTTCTACTCAGATGATACTTGATGCAGTTTTGTGTCAGCCAGGGTAGATCATGAAGATGGATAAACTATTCTGAGAAAACTCTGGTTAGGTGTTTTAGCTTCTGTAATGGCTTGGTGTCATGCAAAACAAACAGGTCATGCTGCCCTTAGCCTACTCCTTAGCATGCACTCAAAATTGGCACTTTCTGTCCCTTTCACTGGCAGGACAGAAAAAGATATATGTCCTGGCAAACAGATGTCCAGTGGCTCAACCACTGCTTCAGTAACAAAGGCAAAAAGGAACAAATACTCATGAAAAAGCATTCCAGAGGGGTTATCCCCTGCAACTGCCAGTGCTATCAGCCAGTCATTCCATCCCTCATCCCCTCTCTACTCCATCTACGGAGTCATGATACACAGTACCTCTGATTGGCTTTGTGTACTCTTGTAGATGATATGTTTGAAAACTTGGCTAGTATCAGAATGGTAGTGCTGGAAAGGGTCAATTTCCACTGCTCATTGGCTAACTTCCAGGTCACCCTTCCAAATAATGTGATATCCGGACTTAGTAGTGGCACGGGACATTTAAAGAAGGATATACAGCAATGACAGCAAAGCCACTGCAATTTTAATAGAATTTACAAGTTAGTATCATTTGTGTTGTGTAATCTTGTATATACTTACTCATGCCAGAATACAAAAAAAAAGGGCAGAAGTAAACCCTATTACAGAGACAAGATTCTAAGAAAGAAATGTTGGCTTTTTAAAATGTCGTTCCTTCTGGGATTGGTTTTCCTTTAAGGAACTACATTATGATTTAACAAATTGCTGCAATTATGCCTCTGATTCAGAAAAGCAGTTCAACTCATATTTAACTTAAGCACAAACTTGGCATGCGTACTTCTGAGTGCCGTCTTGCGATGACATTGCTGTAACTGAAGATAGAAACCCTACACATTTATTCAGTACACAGCAAAAGAAAAACTTTCAGATGTTAGCTCAACAAAATAAGACACTTTCTGGCAAGTATACACTCAGTATCATAAAATCTGCTATGCAACTGAGTTCACAACACTGTTTTTTTCCAGCTTTTCTTTGACTTACCTTTAAATAGCAGTATTTTATGGAGGAGTATTAACTAGTTTTATCAAATGAGCACAGCTATTTAGGTGTCTTTGATGTAAAAAAAAAAATTAAAATCCATCTATTTCATGAAATATGGAAATTCAAACTTAAACCAACCCCCACTTCCCGAGACAAAATATTTTCTGAAAAGGAAATTGACCAACAGCTACAGTATGGCCAGGATAGACCATGTGTAAAAAATTGAAATTTTAATAATTCATGAACTCTAAAAGATAGATTTAGACCATCTAGATTTAGACCATCTATCCAGCTAAGCAGCTAGCAAATAACTATTCAGTTTAAGTCCAGAAGACCTATCAATACTTTTAGGAAAAAAACCACAACCCTTACAGCAGCATCTCAAATCAATACCCTTTTAATATTTCCCAACTTCAGCCTTAAGGCACAGATATTGAGCTTCATCATTACCCACTCAAGGCCACTGTTATCTGGAAGAACAGGTTGTCTTTGTCATCTTCTCACTGCCAATGTTCAGTCTCTCAAGGAGTGCCGTACAGAGAAGGAACCAGAAAAAGCTCCTTGTTATTCTTTCTCTTCAGGAATTAAGTAACTTTTTTTCTTGCACCGAAGAACTAGCTGGTTTTGAAGAAGGAAAAGTCAACAAGTTATTTTCGTTAACTGAAGTGAAAATAAGCTCAATCTTGCTTCTCTTATTTTTAGGAATCTTGAGGGAAAGAAGGACTTCTCACTGCAGAATTAACAAACCTTAGTTTAACTGTTAACTCTTCTTTGCAGGTCTATTTTTCATGCATATTCTTCATGTTATACAAATTTGAACTGGCAACAGCAAACTAGGCAGTACTCCTTAGCGGGGCAGGACTCCCTAAAAAAATGCAAATCCCAAGTCTGAGTGACTTCTTTAGGTTGAACAGCTTGAACTTTTTCTCATTGATAGCTTTCTTCTTATTGGAGAATGCTATTTCCTCATTTAAAATTTTGGGGTTTGGCAGCACTATGAGGTAAAGGTCTTCTCTGACTCGTTAATTTCCCATGTTCCACTCTCTGTTCTAATGTTTAAAATTTAAGAATTAATGTAGCAGCAAAGTCCTAAACCAGCACAATCATTTATGGCCAAAGACTACCGAATAACTTCACATTTGAGTACGCATTGCGATTTGAGAGAATCCTTATAAATAACATTGAAGAATAGTGAGAGTACATAAATAAAAAACATAGAGGCCAGGAACATAAACACCATGCAATACCTTCTATGTGAGGTTGAACAAGAAATAATATTCTTTAAGCAGAATTCTAAATCAGAGTCTGATTTCAGCTGTGATGATATAATCCTGTTTCATCCCACTATGTTTTTTAAACTACAATCAATTTCTTGCTTTTTTTGTGTGACAAATAAATTTGATTCATATGACACTTGTGGTATTATATCATTTCCTGTTCCTGTGCCGAAAAAATAAAAATTGTTGTAACTAATGTACCATGAATACTGTAACTCCTAGCTGTGAAGGTCTAACTGGACCTGTCATCTGTTACTTTACTCTTTTTGTGAGGCAATCAATAAAACTTGTCATCTTGTTCCTTTTTATGGCTCATTGAGCTCTTATCAAATAATCAGTGAACTATTGATTAATGGGCAAACTGGGGAGTATCAGCTTTTACTCACCTTGAAACACTTTCTGTGAACAGTAAGACTTTAAAATACAACTTTGCAGAGGCTTAATTGTGGATTATGAATCATACATGGAATTTCAAACGTTTCTCAGCATCATCAGTTATTCATCTCAGAGTGTTCTGGTCCACGAATCTGCAATTAAAATCAAATGCTAAACAGAATTCTAGTCTTTTTATATAGTAAGTAAGGATTTTTTATTCTACTTGGATCAGTGCAGAAATACAACTGGGATCCCTGAAAGCATAAATGTTATTTGGCTAAAAAGATTACATGTTGCCAATTAAGTGATAAAACGTTATATTTTTTGCATCTGGTTGCAAATGAAACTGAAGTTATTTTGGTCTGCTCCAAGACAAGGCAAATTGGACTTCTTATTCATAACAATAATTCTCTTTTACTGCATGTGCTGTTCCCCCCTCAGCTCTTACAGCCCTCTGCAGTCTTTACTAACCTCCACATTTATGCATTTGTGTTTCCAACAAAGGTTGCAACATTTTCTTTGTGAAACCTCAATACTTTCACTCTAACTGCTGAGGAAGACAAATTCCAACACTTGTTAGACAGGTTATACATTTATACCTGAGGAAATAGGAGAAGTTACTGTTCTTTCCAGAATTTACAGAAAAACTGAGGCTTTATTTTCCATACCAATGCTTTTCCAGTGCACCATTTTTAACATCTCTTTTTATTGGAATCAATAGTTAATATGCCCATTTTGATTCTGTATAAATGTGTGTGTGCTCATACCCAAAATCTCATAAGAGAACTATTTTTACAGCCCTTTTAGTCTCTTTTTTTTTGTTGTTATTATTCCTTTGGTGTTTTGTGATGTCACAGTAAGGTTTAATTTACCTGTTTATTCTTTACTTTTTTAAAATATATTTTTATGCAATTAGTCTGCTTCCTCATTCTTCTTCAGTAAAGCTGCAGTATAGAGACACCTGTTGGGAAATGAATGAACAGAAGCAAATGCAAACATCCATAATAATAAAAGAATAAAAATAGTAATAATAACAGCATTCCTTTTATTTACAGTTTTGAAGATGAAAAGAATTGGCTAACCTTGTTTTTATTTGGTATTTTTATTTTCTGCAGAAATCCTATTAATTTGATCTGGAAAAATTCTAGACAAGGATGTTAAATTTGATCATTCAGTCTGCCTTATCCTACACATAGTATTTCACAACTTTACACATATTTTCCCTTCTCAGTATTGATCAGAGAGAACCCTTGTGACTGGAGCCAGAAGAAAGCAATGCCTTGTGCATTAATTTTAGAAGTATAATTATTTAGGAAAATCAAGTGCTAGACTTAATGAGTCTATATATAGCAAAAAAAGGGAAGACAATATGGCAGTATAGAAGGTAGGGAACATATTACTGAAATGTATACTATGCCCAATATGTTCACACAAATGCATGGTTAAAGTTAAAATTTCATTTCAATCTCATATCGAAAATTTCCTCTCACACTCAATTATAATCCCACGACTAGTCATATTATTCAATAAAATCTTCATTTGTCAGAAAAGCCAGGATAATATACGTGTCTAATAATGATTTTTTTATTCTATAATGATTTTGTTTATGAAACTTATATTATATATTTGTTATCTTGTTTATTTAGGCATCTATGAGTAAACAGTACAAGTTTTCTTGTTTACACTTTTCTGTAGTTTCTGTCATAATTCACAAGAAAACAGCTTCCTACTCTGCTTCAGAAGTCTCCTGAGAATAAGTGCTGTAGCACATGTTCCAAAACATTTGCAATGATAGCTCCATGTGCTTATGAGTTAATACACTCCTGGAAAAAAAACATTCTAGCTGTTAATATTTTATGATAATAAATAAATCTTATAAATAAGTTAATATAAAAACTATTAAACTTTTTTTTTCTTTATTTTTTAATTTTGCAACCAGTGGGAACAAATAACATTTTCCAAATGATTGTAGTCAGGAATAAATCCACAGAAGTACTTTTTTGCTGCAATATTTTGTATTACAGTTTCTAGCTTGAGGCATCATGCTACCACCGTAAATGACAGCACTAAATTAAGCATTTTCTTAGCAATGGCAGCTGAGGGATATTCACCATTTACTTGAAGGAATTCAACCATATTTCATCCTACCTCTTAGCTAAAAATGCTGTTCCCCAGACCGCAGGACAGTCTGGTACATCGGCCTCTTGCATCCTTTGCTTTCTAAGAAGCCTAAGTTAGGCTGGGGAGGATCACATAAGAGCATGCTATTAAAGCTCAATAACAAGGATATTGTGGAAAGCCGAAAGTCTTTTCCATTTAGTATTCTAGATTTAGGTATGTGGGAATCTATTACAATGTGTGGAACAACTTCGACAGGAAAGACTGTTTTGGATACTTGTCAGAGCAACACATATATGGATCAACCATTTGGCCCAGTAAGAATATTAATAGAAGCAAATTTTCAAGTGCTATTAAACAAAACAAGTTCTCACTACAGCTACATGAAATATATGAAGAACACAGTAATCAAGGTGATTAGTTAGTTCTCAGTACTTAGATTCTCAATGAAACCCAACTCTGTACCTTCTGCTATACATTAGACAGAAAATTTCTGAAGCTACTTCCTGAGTGTTTCACTATCAGTTACTTAAATGGAAGAGTTAAGATATTTTGTAAACTATTTAACTACGTCCTTTGCAACTTCCTTCTAAACTTATAAACATGTATTATTATTCCTTGATGATTTTCTGTTGTTTATTTTTTTTCTATCAGTGGAGCTTCTGGCTCTATTAATTCTTGAGACCTAATACCTATGGAAAGGGTGATATTAATTGTTATTCCCCCAACAACCCCTGTGGTAAACTTCAGTCAGGACTACAACAAAGATATCTTTTCTTGCCCAGTCTAGTACTTGTTGAAAAAATACTTCCTTATATACAATGAGATGCTGCATTGTCTATACCTTTGGGTATGATTTCCACCCAGTAATATGCAGTCTGTGTGAATCTACTATAGGAGTAAAATATTCTGAATCACCTATTTTTTGTTTAAGCTTCTTGCATTTGATGTACTTAGTCTACAACTATTTTTTTGGTTTGTGGGGAGAAATAGTTTGCCTGCTACTCAATTACTTTGCATGACATTCTATTATTTTTCTAGACCATACCCTCGATGTGCATACTACCAATTCACGTATAATATCTGTCCCAGGTTGCGTTGACAGCTACCACGTTACATGTGTCTTAGTGACATCCTAAGTAGAAGTCTGAATTGAAAATATATTTCCTTATCAACTTTACTTCAGTATCTAGTTTAAATAGATTCCCCAGAAAATGTCACTTTCTTACATCAGTAATCTAAGGCAGAATTTTAGATAGCAAGAGATGAAGAGCATGAAGCAACTTTCCTAAAGGCTTTGAATATATATTTTTTCTAATCTGAAATTAGAAGATTCATGAGAAGTTTGTCTTCCCCGATACCTACTGTTTTCATTCAGAGAGGAAAATGGAAAAATAAAGACTTTCTGTACAGATATCTACACATGTATAAATACACAAAATACGTGTGTACATGAACACATACATATGAACATATATATATGCATACATATGAACTATAAGTAGATAAACTACCATAAAAAGTACAATAACCAAGCTCCTTGAAATGTGATTCTTTCAGATAATCTATTTTGTTATTTTAATTTTACGTATAAAAAATTCTGTTTCAGGTTGTTTCCACCTATTTCTCATGACCAACACCTTCACTGTATAACATTAAAAAATAATATATTTTGCTATTAATATTCTTACAAGAATAATGATTTTTTTTTTATAGTGTACAAAAACCTAGCTTCCACTGTGGAAGGCTTAGTTGCATTATTTTCTTGACTTAGAGCTCTGAGGGAGTCATTTAACCCTACTACTAGTGCCAGTGGTTACGTCTTTAGTTCCAGTACCATATTTCAGGTGTACCCTGAAGACTCTCACCTGAAATTATTTTAATAATAACGATTCTGGGCACCCAAGGATAATTGGAAATTACTCTTTATTATTCATTTCCACTTATAATAAGTGTTAATGAGTAACTCTGATAACTTAGTGGAATAGACCCTGCAGCAGGTGGTCCTGCAACATGAATACCTCTCTATCAGTGTGGATATTTCTCTAAGCCTGTAGTACTATGTTCTCATAGGTCTTTCTTATACATGTATGAAATGTTCTAGTAATCAGACTAATAATTTCCTTAATCAAATAGTTCCCAGACTGCACACATGTAACCACAATGTCAGGTGAAATTCCTATCCTTCTTGATAGCAACATACATAGGAGAATTGTGTTCTCAAAAGGCAGTAGAAAACCAAAGTCCAGATGAGACACCTACGTCTACATACCATTTCAGACACAAATCTCTTCACTAAACTATATTCTTGATGTCAGTTGAGGTCAAAGTCTCTATATTATTTGGAAATAGATTGTTTTGTCCACTACAATATCGGGAAAGGAAAGTAATTTCCCGTGTGTAACCACATATTGGTTTATTATTATACCTTTCGAAGAAGGTGAAAAATTTATTTGTGTTCAGTGTCAGCCAGAGGAATTTGAAGTGCTTTCTTGTCGCACTATCACATTAAATATAACCTGGTTTTAAACATAATGGCTAGTTGATTTAGGATTAAAACACTTGATGAGTTCACAAAAGCCATGTGCCTTTTTAGAAGAAATAGTTGACACACATTTTTGCATATTCACAATGGTCTTTATTGAATGACTCATATGGCATTCAGTACAGCTAAAGGCATTCTTCCCCAATAAGTTTTTTTTCTCCTATTCCCTACAGTCTTTAAAATAGCAGAGTGAAGCTATGCTTGTGATTAATAAATTTAAGAATGATTGGAAAGTCTCACACATTATGAGAAATTTTGTGCCGATCAGCTAATTACTAAAGTGTAATATTAAAAAAATCATAGTACCATTTAATATATTAATATTATTTAATATTAATATAATAGTTTTTAAATGTTAACAAAATACATTTTTTAATTTATCAGACAAAAGCTAACCAACCTCAATAAAGTGTTGGACATTTAATCTTGCAGGTTTATGAACTATCCACAAAATTAAATATGTTTTATTTATATCAAAGCCCTATGAGAATCCTTCCCATTGAATGTCTGTGTGTGTGTGTGCGCAAATGTCTGTACATACACCAGTCCTTTGATGGTGGAAGTAAAAAATGTGTGGTTTTCAACTGTAGATAGAGCACAAAGAATAATTTTATCAACATTTTAAGGATAGTGAAACTATATATTTATTTTGATCCTACAAACAGCCACATGCCATTTTAGTTGAGATAATATGGGTTTACTAATGTGAGTGAAATGACAGGTATGAGCAAGTTTTATGCACACAACTGCAGAAGTTGAACCAATTTCATATCTGACTTTAGTTTACCTGTTTCATGGACTAGCAGAATGGATTTTATATTTACAGTATGCTTACATACTAAAATAAAACAGAACCAAATATTTGCTGTTCCTATATCACTAGATTTCCATTTGCAATGACATTACTGATTGCAAATAATTCTTACTTTGAAGTACAAAGAATCCAGGCATTAAGCTTTTCAGCAGGAAATGAAGGACAGGAAAGATTAAATAAAGTAAACACTTATACATCTTTTTAGTTCTTGCAGCACTGATGCTGCACCGCAGAATTTTAGCCACGACTTTACACCTGTCCTGGGTCATGTCCATAGAGTAGACTTGCTTTGCTGCATGTGTAAAAACATAAAGGCGTGCTTTTAAGCTGTTCCTTTAGAATAGCTTTTCAGAATCATTCCCCATTTATCTCTCCAATGGTTTTTTGTCCCTACCAAGTTTAGCAGGAGGAACAAACTTCCTGACACAAAACAAGTTTGTTTTCTGAGTCTAACATACTGTAAAATAACAACCTATGCTTTTGTGTTGGATTAGCTTTGGGTTAATGTGCTGATCATAACAAATTACAAGACATGCAGGTAAAATAGATAGAAAAAGTAAAAACATGTAAAATAAATGCTTTGAACATATATCTAGGAGAGAACTCCTCAGAAGAGGAGAAAAAGCAGCATTTTCAATCTTATTAATAGCTCCTTGTTCTGTTTTAACATAACAATTAGGAAATCCCTAAACTCAAAGTGGGATACAAGATATCATTGTGACTCTGATTACTTTTCTTACAAGATTATTGCAAGCTAAGGTTTAATGAGCTTTGGGTTTTGTTTTGCTTTTTATGTGAAAGAAGAAAGCTTCACTTCACAGACAATCTGCCCAAAAAAGTGCAGTTAAAGAAGAACATGTGCTTTAAAATGCACAAGTCATCACTTTGCACCTTTATTTTTATGTTATTTTCTTTTAACTACAACTGTGATTGGGTTAATAAGAGCATGCACTATTGCTCAGTATGGAATTATGAGAAAAATATGCTTCCTGACGTAGAATCATAGGAAGGCTTGGGTTGGAAGCAACCTTAAAAATAATCTAATTCCAAGCCCTCTACCATGGGCAGGGACACTTCTCACTGCATCAGGCTGCTCAAGGCCCCATCCAACCTAGCCTTGAACGCTTCCAGGGATGGGGCATCCACAACTTCCCTGGGCAACCTGTGCCAGTGCCTCACTACTGTCATGAAGAATTTCTTCCTACTATCTAATCTGAAACTTTCTCCCTCCAATTTAAAGTCATTCCCCTCGTCCTATGCCCTTGTAAAACACCCTCCCCAGCTTTCTTGTAGGTCCCCTTCAGGTACTGGAAGGCTGCTAAAAGGTCTCCCTGGAGCCTTCTCTTCTCGAGGCTAAACAACCCTAACTCTCTCAGCCTGTCCTCCTAGCAGAGGTCCTCTAGCCCTCTGTTCCATACCACTTTTATTTTGGAGATTCCAGAACTGGACAGAGTACTCCAGGTGGGGTCTCACGAGAGTGGAGTAGAAGGGGAGAATCACCTCCTTCAACCTGCTGGCCACGTTTCTTTTGATGCAGCCCAGGATACGGTTGACCTTTTGGGCCATGAGCGTACATTGACGGTTCATGTTGAGCTTCTCATCAATCAACACCCCCAAGCCATACTCCTCCAGGCTGCTCCCAGTCACACCATCCCCCATCCTGTCCTGAAACCATGGATTGCCCCAACCCAGGTGTAGGACCTTGCACTTGATCTCGTTGAACCTCAGGACGTTCACACAGGCACATTTCTCCAACTTGTCCAGGTCCCTCTGGATGACATCCCATCCTTCTGGTGTGACAACTGCACCACTCAGCTCAGTGTCATCTGCAAACTTGCTGAGGGTGCACTTGATCTTGCTGTCTATATCATTGATGAATAGATCAAACAGCACTATCACATTACCAACCCCTGAGCCTCTGCTACTTCCAGTACTGACATAAGAGTTTCAGTCATCGGACTAAGCATTTCTTGCTGAAATATATCCCCCACGGCTTTCTATTTCATGGGGAAAAATCCAAACAAATAAATTTGAGTCTAAGTTTTTGAAACATTTCAGAGAATTAAGTAGAAGGGCCTGGAAGAGATCTTAAGAAATTTTCTATTAAAACAAAAATAAATAAATTATTTCAGTGTTTCATAATAAATGTTAAGTTAGAAGTGAGTTTTCTGACCTGTGTTACTAAACAGACTTTACCTGTACCAATACAAGCTAAGTTTACAGTGCAATTCCAGCTGGGACTGTAGAACATGTTGACATACTTAGTTAACAATTCTAGCTCAGATACTGATACCCTTAACTGCAGACTTACTTAGTTGGATATCCAAATCCTGTCTGTCCTGCAGTCACATCTACTTATTTCAGGCTAAGTAGGGCTGCTAGTTAGGCAATATACGTATATGGATGTGTTTTTCTTGAAAATTATATAGTTACATAACTATCAAGCATACATTAATTTGTAAAGTATACAGCAAAATATAACCATGTTTATACTATTGGTATGAAATATGTATTAATAACCATTAGGTTTCTGTGTGTCAAGAGTACACACAGTTAAAAGAATAGCTATGTACTCTCAAAGTGAATATTTATCATGTTATAGAACAGATAACACAAACGACATGATGCTGCAAAGGGCATCTTTTTCCTGTCTATCTGCAGGTGTGCCATTCCTAATGGCATTCCTGTACCATTAGTAATGGCTTTATTTACTCATATAATTGAATCATGGAAAAAGGATTCACGTGACATTTACATCTTTTAGTTAATCAGGAAGACCTTTAGCTTTTCAGGAGAAATGTAAAAAAGCAGTTGAAATCACCAATAGCATACAGAACTGAAGAAAGATGAATTTATGGACAACGACACAGCTGAGTTTCTGAGCACAGTACCTGAATTCAAAGGCATAACAACTCTAAGTAATTTTAGAGAAATGAACCTTCAAAACACCTTCACTACAAAACAGTTGACTACATAGATAAAGAACTGATTTTCTTTAGTGATTTTCTCTCCCATCAGCACCTTCCAGGCAGTCAGCATAAAGAGATTTACCTAGAGGCACAGTGACGTCCAATGCAGAGGTATTCAACTTAGCATTCAATGCTAAATTATTTGCCAAATAAAGGATAGTCTGATTAGCACACTGTCTTATCTCATGCCAGGGCTTCCCAGCAGAACAAATTAATTCCTCTAGGGCACATGTCTAACATACCTTTAGTGTTTTAATACCTGAAATAGCTCGTTTGGGGTCAGTTAGTCTATGCAACTGTTCATTCTACCACATTAGAATATATTGTGGCTAAAGGAGGAATAACAGAAAAAGTTTGCCAGGATTAGATATTGTAGAGGAAACTGTAAGTGCAATGAAATGTCCTATTTGTAGTGAGGCTCTGATTAAGCTGGAGGGTACTTGAGAATTTAAGATTGTCAGAAGCAGATGGAAAAATCTATAGAAATTTTGCCAGAGTTGTGTGCTCCTTTTGAGTGAAACCAGTTTCTTGTCAATACTTTTGATCCACCTTAGCTGTGACTCTAACACTTGAAGGTGACACAATTCTAGTTAGCCATAGTCAAAGACTCTAACGAAAAAGAAGACTACTTGAAAAGGATATGAGTGCAAGAAGCGCTGTCAGGTAGCCTCTGAGGCCTTGTTCTTTGTAATTTTTCTGCTAAGTTGACTGTATTAGGAATGTCATGATCAATTACAGAAGTCCACCAGTGGCAGGACACTTTTGACTCCAGAAATAATATAAATGTTTGAACATCAACTTCTGTAGGAACTGCACAATCAGTGATTTATGTTTTCTGATCCAAATAAGCCCCTGTTTTTTTAAGATTTAATTCTGTCTTAGCTTGAAAAGCAATTTGTGTTGTTTGCCTTAATTTCTCGCAGTCAGGAGGGACAGGAACACTTTTGGAGTTGGAAAACTTTTATTTGATTCTGTGATTAAACAGTAGACTCCGGGAGTAAGTAGACGCAGAAAAGCATCCTACAAGCTCTGTAATATGAGCGTAGCTTATCGTGACAGAGAAGATACACAAGAACTAACATTCTTTACATAAATAGATTTGAGTGAATTATGTAACAAGCTTGATAGACGTTTATAGCAATGCAGTATTCATATTTGTGTATTTTTTTTTAACAACGATGGAAAATTTATGGTGGAAACCAAAGCAAAGAAAATACGTGCGTTGGATATTAAATCATCATTTTTCTAGAAAGAAGCAAATAGATCACAATTGATAACAGTTCAATATTATGTCAAGGTTTATAATAAATAATTTTAAGGCTGAATAATATGAAAAATCTAACTCTCAAAATAAAAAAAATCTAAACTCTAAACACTTCACTTCTCATGAATCTATTTTAAAAATGTAACTAAGAATAATTAGTTAACAATTTTTAAGTCACCTTTTACAGCGCTGTTTATCATGCAAAATGAAACCTCTGTCCTTCCACTCTCCATTTGACTGGCTTATTTTGGCATTCTTAATCTATTTTTAGAAAATATAGTGGAAGAAAATTATTCCTCTATGTTCTTCTAGGGAGCTTGTCTGTGGCCAAAGGCCAAAGGCCAAAAGCTATTTATGTGGACAAGAATTAAGGACAGCTATGTCAGAGTACAAAGTCTCTGAGGCAGCCAATTTTTTTTTTCTGACTGACAGGATGTGGTCCAGTGACAGTGTTCTACATAAAATTTCTACCTTAGTTACATATTTCCTGATTGACCTCAGTTCATCAGGAAGTCCAAGATGCATTTCATCTATTTTTTAATGTCTTCAAATGCTTGGTAGAACAATGATAAGCGAGTGATGCCAAAGTAGTTTCGTGTAAAGAGTATTTAGTCTCAATTCATTAATCAAGCCGTCTCTGTGGCCTGTAGAAAGGCAGGCACTTCCAGAGGGCAGTTCCTTCCATTCTAAAACACGTATCAAATTTACTGAGATTAATCATATTTTATAACATCTTATTATTTTCTTTTGGCTTAAGAAGTGGTCTTATGACTAGCTTAGAGTGCATGTCTCATTTACGAAATGGCTAAGGACAAATTATATAAATCATATTATTAATCCATTTTTCTGCATATGGGACCCTTCTGTAAAATAGAAATATGAGATTTAGAGCTGTAAGAAAAGGATCTTGGAGACTACTGTCCAAGTAGGTATTACTGCCTAAGGCAGATAGGCATCTAAATATAACATTAACACATATTTTCCTGAACCTACTCAGAACTGGTAGAACGTACTGTAAGATGAATAATAGTATCAACTATTAGTCCTTCAAATTAAAAGAAATCACAACTATTTACATCTATCCCTACCTTTGATGGAGAGTGACGCTATTTAGCTAACTTTTGCAAGCATTTATATGCTAGAGACTGATTAGGGACACAAGCAGTTTAAAATCTGACATCACTGAGAAACACCAATTTGCCAAGGATACAGCTGAAGGTTTGTCAAGGAAAGTATTCAGGCAATTTAAACAAGAATTTCAAGATATGAGAGATAGTTAGAGCCCTAATTAAAGGGACAGCCAAGTTCCAGAGCTTGAACTGATGTGGCAAAAGCAGTAAGATATTAATTCATTTAGTTATACATGACAATAACATTTACATCTGACAAGTTGAACAGCTGTCCAAATTACTGTACATATGTGCTACTCTGGTTTTCACAAAATCACACGCATACATTCAGATGATGAATTTGCAGATGATTCTGTGAACATGAGAAAATAGCAGGGCAAAGAGAAAGTTTCAGGATAGGGAAACAATAGCATCATATCCCTGGGGAAAATATGGGAGTACAAATACCTGAATACCATAGAAGATGCAGAGAGGTTTGATGACTGCATATAAGCTATAAAATCTATAAAGAGATCAGGAGGACTGCAGAAAGTCACTGGAGCTTTCAGGAACGATCAGCACCAGAAGAAAAGCTTAATTTGTTTCTTCTTCCTCTTTGTAAAACCTCTTACAGTGCACTATTTAGTCCATTCAGAATCTCACTGAATATAACATTGGTTCTGTGCCAAGTCAAGTAAGAATATTTCATCAAAATCTGGTTTGCTTTTTGTATATTATCTCTACAAAATGGGGGGATGAGGTGATATAAACAATGAATTATGCGTTTGGTAACCATGCATTTAGTAACATATTACCTTTTAATCTAAAATTTCATTTGCTAACAGCCAATGTTTGGGCAAACTTTTATAACACTGCAGCAGTCAAACACTTGCAAAAAAAAAAAGGAAACTGTCTAAGCAAAACCAAGGATAATAAAAACAAAAGGTTTTCTAAATTACTGTTGCCTGTGTCATTAAATTTCATATTGTGCATGGAATCTAAATACATCACTTTGTTCTGCATGACAAGCAGAAGTGAGCATTCATATGTTACTCAGCCACTTAATTAAGAGCCCGGGATATTTGCAGTTAGCAGAAACTAATAAGGGAATCATTTAAATTCAAATCACTCCTCAGGGTAACTGTCTGCAACATAAGCAAAGCTTACTGGGTAGATGTTCTACTAAATGCTCAGCTACAAGCTTAGTTTTACTGTATTTATGAGCAAAGAATAATTCTGGTTTTGATTAAAGGTAAGAGTAAAACAAACAAATCTGTTTGGTATTTTCAAGCCATATTTTATCTCAGTTATTTTTAAATTCCAGTATGTCTATTACTTTGTGTAATAAAATATGGCTGTGATTTAGGGCTTTACTGGCACAAAACGGGAGGTGCCATAAAACAGTCAGCTGGGCTTAATCTACAAATGCTATTTCAAGAAATTTTGCAGGAATAAGACCTAAGCAAGCAGCCATCCTAGCAACCTTAAGGAAACACATCAAAATCCCTTTATTGGTTCATGAGCCATGTCACAATCCCAAAAACTTCTTAAATAAATGAAATTTACTGTACTACCAATTTTCTTCTTTGTTGTTCACTACTGAGCAGCTTGTTTTGCATTTTATTCAGGAACTCCAGCTCTTAGGAAATTTCAGATTTTTTCTGTAATGAGGCAAAAGTAAAGTAGTGTTATATTATATTATCATATTATTAGTATTATATTATATATTATATTAGTAGTAAGTATACTTAAAATAGCATTAGCTGGGAATCTTGTAATTGATGATGTGAAGATGACCCTGCACCATCTTCAGACCATTGTCAGAGTCCTCGTATCAATTCTAATCCTTCCTTTCACTTTTCTCTATAAGGCATCTACTTGAAAGATCAATGGGTATGAAATCTTTAAATACCAATTTTCTGAAATTTAAATGGAAAATGCGCCTTTAAAATAGGCTGAAAAATATTCGTTGTAAATCAAATTTGCTTATGGCATTTCACAAATATACCTAATGAGTTTCATATTGATCATAACGATATTATTCAAAAATATTAAGATAATACTCTTTCATAAAAACATCTCTGGATTCTAAAATTTCATGATAGGGAAATAAAAAATTGATATCTGAAAACTCACTGGAGAAATGTGTTATTAATTATTTTTCCTCATTAATAGTTGAAAACAGGGCAAAAACAATGACAATAATTTGTTCATTAAAAAGAAAGCAATTTAAACTAGAAAAATGTATTATATCAATTAAAACCCCCAAATCTTAAAATCATAAAAATTTTCAGAATGAAAACAATTGTTACTTCATAAATGTAAACAACAGTGAATATTTAATATTTATCAGAGTTTTAGGGTATGTCTATATCACAACAGTTGCATTTTTGCACAACAGGCAGATATGTATAAGGTAGCTCTGAATTAGTTCAGTAAAAAAACATTCAGTGACAGAAAAGCAGTGCTTCTAGCCTAGCAATGAATCAATGCTCTAAGCCATTATTATTTCACTCTTTGTGCCAATTCACAATGTATGTGTTCCCTGTTGGCCAACTCATACTTCAAGTATGTATAACTGACAACACAAAATATCCTTTCTTCTGTGACCTTTCCACACTTCCACCAAGTGTAAGGTGTTTTTTTCTTTTCCTTTGAAGTTCTTTTCCCAATGCTATTTCTTCTGGTCTGGGATTTCAGAAGAGAAGTCTTTTCTCAGAGACTCTCCGCTTCTCAATTTGAAGTATTACATTTAAACTACTTAAATTTGTGGGCATTTTTAAATGCTTTGGAACATCAATTCTTATCATCTACAATTTTTAACACATTTATGAGGGAATATGCAATATAGATGGTGTTTTTTGATGTTTCTCTTTACTATACCATGTAAATCATATTAACATACTTTATTGCAGTATAGATCATTTCTTTTAATGTAATTTCTGTATGGCTACAATAGTCAAAGAAGACTACTGACTCACAGTTTCCTGGAACATTCTCGTGCCATGCAGGAATTCTATGACATTTTCAAGCATTAAATCTTTAATTCTCACATTCTTGGGGATGCCTCTCGTACCGTATGCATCTTTGCAGTGAAATGGAACAACGCAGAGATGTTAGCACTAAGTGTTAACTAAGTCTGCTCTGAAATTAGAAGCAGTTTGATTGCATCAGCATGATTATTTGCACTCAATATTTATGCATGGCATGACATATTTCTTCAAATGCATCATCATTCCAGCACTGAGCTGTTGCATTCAGATATATTTTTTTAACACCGCGTTAGAACTCCCTGTGCGCTCTTCTGTACAGTATTTGTTGGAAGCAGAGATTTCTGTATCCTATTAAAATGCACGGGATAAGCTAGCCTTCAGGGGACAAGCATGTATTCTTATTCTTCCTCTCCTCATAAAGAAACAGAGGAACAGAAAAATAAAAGTTTAAAATGCTTTCGGAATCATTCTTTTTTAGCTTACGTTTCTACCATCTGCAAAAATTGTGTTTGTCCAACAGTGTTTGATGACAGTGAAATCAGTAACAGAGCCGTGATCAAGTGTGAATTTAACTCAGGGCAAAGCTCAGAAGAGCTACTTCAAATGCCAACATTTCTTAAACAGCTGTTCTCCTATATCATAATTGGAAGAGATTAACAAGTTTGAAGTCAACTGAGGAAAAACTGTTCCAGTAAAAGTATCTTGTCAGTAAATTAATCCTGTAATCTGCTAACCTCAGCAAAACTGCATAAGTAGACTGAGTTTAGGTCTGTGGATTCTGTAAATCAGGTTTGTTTTTCACCATTTATTTTTTTTTTTGGTGACAATACACAAAATGCACCATAATATATCTTGAAATGTCTTGAAGTGCACGGTCTTGAAGTAGATTTTCACATATAATGCTAACTACAGCCAAAGCCACAAAAGATCCCCGTTGCTTGAATTCTTAACTTTCTTTCTTTGTCTCTCCTTCTGCTTCAGAAGAAGTTAAGGAAGTCCATCATCTCATAGCCCAACAAAACAAATTACCCTTGAGCTGTGAATAGACATTGTCCTGATGTTTTGATTTCCTAATGTTAAGTATTTTCAATCCTTTATGACACTTGTCTTTTCCTTTTCTTTACTGCAATACAAAACAGAGAAGAGCAAGAGGGGTGTTCAAGCTGGCCAAGATAGGAAACCTATCACTTGGCAAAGGAAAGAGAATTAAAATAAAAAAGCATGGGGAATCTGCCTTCTCATTTGCAGGATTAAAGGAACAGAACCAGGAGCAACATGGGATTTACAACTGAGAGAAGAAAAGTGCTTTTCTACCTTTTCGTTGATTGATTTTGTTTGGGAGACATAAAAACACTTGATGTGGAAGGAGAAGTGTGAAGATTCCAGAAATAATAGGGAGAAGGCAGATAATGCTTGCCACTGGCTGTGAGGTTCAGCCTTGCCTGTGCTCCTTTCACAGGCAAATTTCTATGAACATGGACATCGTATTTTTATTGGTGTATAAAACCAGCACTTTGTATGAAGACTTATGTTTTCTTCTATAGCAGAATATACTGTGGAAAAAAGAGTGCTTGGAAAGATTATTGCTTGATGTAGTCACAAAACACAACATGGGGTACACAACCTGAACAACTAGTAACAAGGGTTCTTCCTCTATCTAGAACACTCAGTCAGTGCTCAGGTCCTACAGAATAATTCATCTGGTTTACAGTTTACTCCTGAATGCCTCTTTTGGGGCAGAAGGAGTAGGGAAAGGGAGTCCTCCCAGGACTTCTCCAGCATGTTGTTTTACGCAATTCAGCCTATTTTCAGCTGCCATCTTCCCTAGGGAGTGGAAATGGGCTTACCTGGGCTTACCTGGGAAACATTATGTGCAGAAAACCTGTGAGGTGTACAGTAGCTCTGTAGCAGGGAAGAGATGGTGACATTTCTTTCCCCATAGCACTAGCATGAGATTCATGAATCGCCCAGTCCCACAGGCTAAGCAAAACCAGTTACTAGCAAAGTACATAAGTATCCTTAGTTAAAAAAACACTTAACCTTTAGATAGATAATGCTAAATTATAAGTATGTTTGCACAGCAAGAACAACTTAGTTTATTTGCTTTTGGGTGTGGCTCTAGAACCAATTTACCTCAAAGAAAACATTATGTCCACTAGGGTTAAGTCTGGCATTTCTTTTTGTAAGAATTTTTTTTCTGTGTAGTCGAGTTAATGGAAATACATTAATTCAGAAAGAGATCTTTTAGAGAATGCTAACAAGCAGGTTGAGGATATTTATCATAATTTTTAACTTGTGCAAAATTACCAGATTATAGTAAGTGCAATTCTCCATGTGTCTGTAGCTTGTGCAGCAGAAATACTGTCAATGTTTTTCTTGTCCAACCACACACCATTTCAAAGGGATAATTCTGGCTTCAGAGTAATTTGCCTATTTTTGGCTAAATCTAAACTACCTGTAGAATAATAACTCTGTCAGAAACAATAGATTACAGTTTCAAAAGAGTAGTCATTGCTTAGGAAGTCAGAATTAACATAAGAACACGTGAAATTTACACCATATTCTTAATCTCCAGATTAGTTTCTCTAGTAAGGGAGGCCTTCATGGACCATCTGTTTAAAAACTGTGATGGGATACATCCATTAAAATTAGTCTTTATTCATAGTTTCTCAAAAGAAGCCTTTATGCATTACTGCAGTAAAAATTTTCTCCTTCACAAAGTTAGTGACATGTCACAGTTTCAAGAAATTAAAGCTATGGACAGCATTTGCACTTTGCTGTTCTTTGGTGTGTAGCTAAATCCAAGGCTCAATTTATGGCATGTCATTACTGCTCTAATTTTAGAGCTGGAGGTGAGCAGTGCTCTAAGTTTTCATCCCTTTTCTTTCCTATTATTCTCGCAGAATCCTTGAGTACCTGGCTAAACAGACCTGAAAGCTGATTTTCCATGCCACTGACACAAAATATCATTCATGGGAGATCAACACCTGACTGATCTTTATACTTTTTATTTCAGTATAACTTACTATATTTCTCATTCAGAAACACTTAAACTGTCACGCCTTCTTGTTCTCATAATCATAGAATCATAGAGTGGTTTGGGTTGGAAAAGACCTTAAAGATCATCTATTTCCAACTCCCCTACCATGGGCAGGGATACCTTCTACTGTATCAGGTTGCTCAAAGCTTCATCCAACCTGGTCTTGAACATCACGAGGGATGGGGCACCCACAGCTTCTTTGAGCAACCTGTTCCAGTGCCTCACCACACTCATAGGGAAAAAATGTTCTCCTGATATCTAATCTAAATCCTCTCTTACATCTTAAAACTGTCCCCCACCACCCTATCACTGCACTCTCTGATAATGATCCCCTTCTTGACTTTTCTGTAGGTCCCTGTTAAGTACTGGAAGGCTGCTTCTTCTCTTCTCTAAGCTAAACAAGCCCAACTCTCTCAGCTTGTTCTCATATGGGAGGTGCTCCAGCCCTCTGATCATTTTTGTGGCTCTCCTCTGGACTTGCTGTGACAGATCCATGTCCTTCCTGGGCTGAGGACTCCAGAATTAAATGCAATACTCTAGGTGAGGTCTCATGAGAGCAGAGTAGAGAGGGAGAATATCTTTCCTTGACCTGCTAGTCACACCTCTTTTGATGCAGCTGAGGGTACAGTTGACTTTGTAGGTTGGAAGCACGGGTTCCTGGCTCATGTTGAGCTTCTCATCCACCAGCACCCTCAAGTCCTTCTCTTCAGGGCTACTTCTCTGCCCACCCTATAACTGTGCTTGGGATTGCCCTGGCCCAGGGGCAGGACCTTTATCTTGGCCTTGTTGTTATTCTCCTGATACTCCCTTTGCAGTTGAAAGCACATTCTTAAGTATTTCTTATTGTGCTTTTTATTGTGCCCATTAAAAAAATCATCTTTCTGGGAACTTGTATTTTACTTGATCAGTCTCTTTTAATAACATTTGCAATGTTTTATTACTAATTAATTAATCTTCTGCAGTTACATGTAATCTCCATGCTGTATTGTGTCAAAAAGAGATAAAATGAATTCCAAAATAAGACTAATTAAAATATCTCTAAACCTCTGTTACATATTTGTGTGCAAAAATGTTTAATTCCTAATCACTAGTGTTTTGAACTGAAAAAAAATTAGAATAAGTGGATTACTATTAAATTCATGGCATACTTAGCTGTTCTATGACACTTTTCTTCCTACATATGTCAAAGGACATAAATAGCACTTTCTTTATTTGCAGATGGAAGAACTGAACCATAGAACCTTGCGAGTGTCTATAAAGTTAACTTGAAGTTTTAGTACATCTTATTTTTCTGAGGTTGCTCAGTGGCCTACTGTGACTTATGGTAGTAGGATGATTATGTTTGTTTCATGGAATGCCAGCTGCAAGGTGCTAAGCATAAATCACTTACAGGTAAAGGATGTAATTATGGCCATGAATTCCACCAAGACAACTCTTATACATAAATTTAAGCCCAAACTAAAACGTGTGTTGGCCCAGACCCTGATGAGCTGCATTTTATTTTATTCAAGGACCAGCAAAATATCAATGTACTTCTGAGACACCATGTAAGTTCTTGGGAAAGATTTTAATGGTGTATTGATTCTCTGTCTGGGATGAAATTCAGTTCTCAGCCTTAGATAAATGGCTTTACCATTAATATATGTTACCATTAAATAAATATCAGTTTATTACCCAGTTCCTTCACTGTTATTTCAAATTTTAATGTTTCATTAATTTCTGACTAATAATAAAACTGTTCTCTGGAACAGTAGACATTTTTAAACAGCTTCATTATTATTAAATCAAAAGTCATAAGCACATGGTATATTACATCTGTATTTATACCTGCCCTAAAGTTTCATTTAATGAAATTCATGTTTTTATGTACCACCATGTCTTCTACTGCATTCATAATTTCTAATGCCAGGCACTCTATAAAGAATTATGTTAAAGACTTGTTAGAGAATTGTAGTCAAACTCAGTGCTATGGTCTTTAGGATAAATTTCCACTGATTTAAGCCTTCTCAGATGGGTAAAGTTTCCTCAGGAAGATTTTTCTTCCTTTCTAGATTATTAGTAGTGGACATAAAACCAAACGATTTTTCAAAGTCCAGACAAGTATATGGATAGTATATGGACAAGTATATGGATCCAGACAAGGATATGGAGCTGTCGGAATGGGTCCAGAGGAGGGCTACAAAGATGATCAGAGGGCTGGAGCATCTCCCATATGAGGACAGGCTGAGTGAGTTGTGCTTGTTCAGCCTGGAGAAGAGAAGGCTCAGAGGAGATCTTATAGGGACCTTCCAGTACCTGAAGGGGCTACAGGAAAGCTGGGGAGGGGCTGTTCATAAAGGCTTGTGGGGATAGGACCAGGGGAAACAGGTATAAACTGGAGAGGGGCAGATTTAAGCTAGACATTAGGAAGAATTTCTTCACTATGAGAATGGTGAGGCACTGGCACAGGTTGCCCAGGAAGGTTGTGGCTGCCCCATTCCTGGAGGTGTTCAAGGCCAGGTTGGATGGGCCTTGGGCAGCCTGATCTAGTGGAATGTCCCTGCCCATAGCAGCAGGGTTGGAACCAGATGATCTTTAAGGTCCCTTCCAACCCAAACTATTCTATGATTCTATGATTGTAAGATTCTAAGTATGAGCACTATTGTCCTCCCAAAGCTGAATTAACAGTTCTCACGGAACTTAATAGGATTTTTTATCATACGTATTTGAGGACAGCATTTGGTCTTGCTGAGGATAAGTATGTGATGTAAGTTCTGCCAATGTAATATACAACTGACCTGCAATATTCCAGCTATTTCAATATGTGTCTGTCTCAGACAAAGCCTTTCAATTGTGGCAAATTATATGGTGGGTCTACAAGGAGGATAAAACATTCACAAGGAATTAGTCTATGATGAGATCTATATAGGAAATAGCTGATGCCTCATCTTACGTCAGCTGTGTTTTTCATTTTTTATCTGTGTTAAAATTAATTACTTTCTCTGTAGCATTACCACTACAAAATAGATAAGCTTTTGCACAAAGGAAAAGAGTCAGTTCATTTTTTACCTCTGCAAATGATCCTTTTAGGATGGAAGGTGGGAATGAGGTTTCCCGCAGAAACTGTGTATACCCTATCCCTATGTTCAAGGTCAGGTTGGATAGGCCTCTGAGGAACTCGATCTAGTGAAAGAGAATGCAGCAGAGCAGAGGAGAGCAGAGCAGAACAGAACAGTTCAGTTGGAAGGGACATACAACAATCACCTACTCCAATTGCCTGACCACTTCAGGGCTGACCAAAAGTTAAATCACATTATTAAGGGTGTTGTCCAAATGCCTCTTAAACATTGATAGATCTCTCTACCCAGGGTGGGGTTGAATTAGATGACCTGTAAAGATCCCTTCCAACCCACGCCATTCTATGAGCCAATGATTCAATAACTTTATCATTTTTTAAGTTAACAAAGTCAAAGAAATCAGCAAGAAACTCTTCACCGGAGGGTCGCTCTGGGGTTTTGTTTAAAAAAAAAAATAAGACCTTTCTTTTAAAATTATCATTGGTGGCAATTGTAGTTCATGGCAATTAGTAAGAGGTTTTCACAATAAAAGACAATCAAATAAAATACCGCTGATGTTGCCAGTAAGAGGAAGTTCACCACAATTCACTGCCATCTAAGCTGTCTTATAGTTAGAATTATCAACATATCAAGCATGCATCACAATAACAGAATAGCCAAAATTGAAGACTTCTAGTGTATCCAAAGCATGTGACGTAAAAATTGGCTGAGCATCTGTATTGTTTAAATACAGAAAAGGATAGATTCTCTTGTCTTTAGAGCTGATGTTTAAATTCTAAGAGAATGCAGAATAAAAAGTCTTTACTATTTCAACGCTGTTTCATACCCCATGTGGAAACTGGTCTTATTCTAGGTCAACTACAGCATGCTGACACAAATGACACTAGTAGTGTCCTCCACTAAGAAAACAGACTCAAGATTAAAAGTATGCAGATCCTATTTTACTTTCATGATGGGTTTGAGGCACACCAGTAATTACATGGAGAGAAATCCAGATTACTGTTGTCTGGTTTATATCTATACGGTTGATAAATGAAAAGATTTCAACCTCCAGGGCTTTCTGGTCAGAGCCTATCACCACAAAGTTAATTCACTTACAGAATGTTTCCCAAACCCCTTGATTACCTCTAGATAGTTTCAGTCCCTGATATATAGTAGATGAACTGGTTACTGAAGATTTTCATGCAGTTATAATCACTGTGAACACAGATAAGCAAGTTCTTTTTAAAACAGGTCAGAACTGCCCAATAAATTAGTTCACCACAGACACAGAAAGTAGTGCACATAAAATACAATTTTATTCATCCATTATAGCGGCTATAACAGTCATTACAAAGATTTCCAAATATATAGTTATTTTATTGCAGTAGCATCTTTATAGAAATAATCACTTTTACACTGGTAAATAATTATGTATTGAAAAATAGGTTTGTATAGGCAATGCCATATATACATACTTACACCCAATCCTTTTTCGACACTTTCATAACTTCTGCAGTATATCTGTGAATATAGTGCACCATAATCACTCTTTTTAGTTAATGGAGGACATTAATGCTCTATTTATTACATTAGAGTACTTCTGAAACAGTTCTGGAGTGTGTTCATAACTGCAGGACATATCCTTTGATACTTCTTCAACTGCAAGTGCTACATCAATTTGCAGGTGATTCAAAACTCTACAGCAGAAGGCTACCAGTACTGCACTCAGACATTCTTGGTTAAAGCTAGTTTGAGTCATCACAACGGTTTGACATACTGTGAAGTAAAAACACATGAACAGAGCCCTACTGTTCTTGCACCACAGGATCTGTTTCTCTTTCAGATAACTGATACACTCTTCACTTTTGAAACAGCTGAAGTAAATCTCTCTATATAGCCTCCAATTTCATTTCACATATGGAAAACACATGCAGGCATTTTATAGTAGAGATTTTTTAGTTTTAACACAACTAAACCTTGATTAGTTTGCTTGTATGAGAAGCAGCACACTTCATTCCATCGACCAGTTTGGGCAAATAAACCTCTTAGATTCTCTACCACTTGCTCAATAGGCTTCTTTTGATTAGCAAGTCTGAATTCATCCTCTATATTTGCTACTAAACATGAGACTGAAAAAAAATAGAATATTTGAGCCTTGAGGTGAAAAGAAAAGTGGAACACTGCATCCAAGAGTGGCTGAAATGAAAAACAAGTCAGATCACTACAGCCCTTTGAAAAGTGTCCTGTTATAGAAGAATCCCGAAGGATCCTCTTGCTGAGTTGCAAGGTTCAAACTGCACTCCCTTGTTTCTAAACTACCCTTCAGAGAGGTGGTCTGGGTGTGGATGGATCCAGGGTTAGTCCCCAAGTGTAATGAAGAGTTTAGGCCTTAGATTTTGGCACAACGTTGTTTTATTTTCAGCATTAGCTAGGTGCTTCCAAAGGAGCACACCCTGAACAATGGACTACCTGAGCAATTATACTCAGGTTTCCAGGCTTGCTGCTTCTTTTCTTATCTCTAAGGTTTGTGCCTGGTGAACTTCATTATCTTTTTAGCTCAACTTTGGCACTGGGGCCCCCTCTTGTGTAATTCTATGAATGTTCATCCTCCTGTCTCATCTCTACCAAGTTTCTGTGGTCATCTATTGCTTGTTTTGGAGGTCTTTTCCCTTCAGTTATAGATTTTGATCCTTGTTATCTTCGCGAGACAAGATGCTCTGTACCTTGTCTTCTCCTTAGTCATTCTAGCTAACAAAGTTCACTTAAGCTAAAAGACAAAGTGAAGCTATCCACTCATGTTAAGCTGTAAGCAAATTACCGTTTAACTTAACGTTAAGCTGTTAATTTGATCATTCTATAAGCATACCTATTTTAATCCCCAGCACCAATATGAAGATGTTAGGAAATAAAACTTTGATTTTAAATAGTCTAGAAAGAAACACAACCAGACCCTGTGCTAATGTTTTTCTCTGTACCACAGTTTTGCCTTACAAGATAGCTTAATAACAGGTCTGCTGTTTCTACTGCTGCACAGAGGGAGTTTAACAATCTGTCATTGTCTTGAGACAGCATATGAGCTGCTTCATCGTAGTCACACACTTGCCCCATGGACAAAGGTAAAGTGAGCTGGCAAACCTCCTGTGTTAAACAGTCCCTTGGGATGCTGCACTGTCAATATCTGTTCTGTACACCAGAATGTCACAGAAATACAGTAACGTTTTTAAGTTAATATCATCTGGGGTACAAACTTTCCTAATTTGTTCTGTTATATCATTCCTTTGAAAGCTTTCAGTGCTGCGCTACATGAATTCTCTTCAGTACGGCCCAGTTTAAATATTCAGTTGTTCCATGGAAGTTTTGAGTTTAGTCCGTTTTGAGACTTACTCAAAAAGCAAGGCACTTCTCTTGCTAATTTGCTCAGGAGAAGATATATAATTTAATTTTTTTCTCATCGACAGCACTGTAAAATAACTCTAATTCCTAATTTTAAGTGCTTACAGCTCACTGTTACTGAGCTTACAGCTCACTGTTATAATATAAGCACTTGCAATAGCTTCAAATTTAGTTATATGAGTTGTTCTTTCCCTCTTTTCTGTAATGGGGAAAAGAAATGTATGTGTATTAGTGTTCCATGAGAGTAGTTTGTGTTCAATTTAAGCTGTAAATTGTTTGCATTACAGGGAACAAAATCAGAGAAGCGCTATAGATATTTGAAGCAGAAAATGCCATCAGTTTGCCAGAGGTATTAGTTTTTGTGAAAACTAGTTTCTATGAGAATTTAGTTTCTGTGAGAATTTGGAGAAAAACACCATCTTATCTGAATAAGTAAGTCTCGCCCTTCTGAATCAGCATCACATAGCTTTAAACTGTCTTTAAAAGAGTCCACTTCATCTTACAGCTCTTGAAAATTAATTCACCTTGATGTTCATGAAGCTGAAGAGAAGGTATTTTTTTTGTTGTTTGTGCAGCTAAGGAGGTACCCAGCAGCAATCTGTGCCAGTTAAATTATCAAACTTCTTAGAGGATTTTTCCTAGACAAGATGAGCAATCTGATTAAAAAAAAAACACAAAAAAAGTGAAATACTGAAGATCTTTGCCTTACTTAAAAACAAATGGAAAATCAAAATCTTGCTTTTCTCATCAATGCACTGCTATAAAACATTTGATAAATTGTTCATTTGCTTGCTAAAAGTATAATATATACCCTCACTTTGCCCTTTACTTAAGGAATCCAATGAGAATCATGGAGATTGATTTATAACAATGCTTCACACCTGCAAGTTGGTTTTCATAAGAGCAGTACAAACAAATAACAGGACAGAGAATAATAAACTTTTCTGAACATATACTTTTGCTACAGGTAGTGATAAATGGGCAGAAGCAGTTAACCCAAGAACAAGTGGTAAAGCTGAACAACTGCACACACAGCATCGACAATTTTCTTAGTGAGACTTTCCTATTAAAAGATTGGAATCACTCCCTCTGATTCACAACACTACAGTAACTCTTTTTAATAGTCTGCAAAGAGCTGAAAACAGGATCTTCTGCATCTTAGTGATCAGGAACCACTTTAATAACACATCATTAAGACTTTCAAAGAAGTCTAGAATTTTGCAGGAGTAAACTTACTTTTCAAAGCTATACTTTCTGGGCTATGTACTGTGGAATCACAGTGCAGAAGTAGATTTTGACTCATAATCTTAGCCTGCAATTGGTGTAGAAGTATTTGATTATTATTTGGGCATAAGCCAGCAATGTTTATTTGATACAAAAGCCTTGCTAAGTCAAAAAGAAAGTTTTTTTGGCAGCCTACAGTGAGGAAGTGATGTTTTCACAGACAGCGTGTCTTATTTCTCCAGAGCTACAAGTACTCACTGCACTTTCACAAACAGGAAAAATAACCCTCTGTTCTACATTAGAAATAAGAAAAGAATACGAATGAATGATTATGAAGACTTAAGAGCAAGGAGAAGAAATAGT
Organism: Cuculus canorus; assembly: GCF_017976375.1. Lineage (NCBI taxonomy): Eukaryota > Metazoa > Chordata > Aves > Cuculiformes > Cuculidae > Cuculus > Cuculus canorus. The sequence goes on along the minus strand of NC_071405.1, from coordinate 62,144,306 downwards.
GAAATCAGCTCTTGTACAATCATAATGTATTTATAGATGTATGTTCAGCAGTGTAGAGGATTTTCTATTTTTCCGTTAGATTCTAAATCAGTGTATCATATTATTTGCTTAATAAAGTAAAAAAGTGGAAAAAGTAAAGTGGAGAGGAGAAATAGGAGTTAATTTGAAGTGACTTTTGAAAACGTATTCTAAAGAAACAAGTAACTGGATCACAGAGCCATTTAGGTTAGAATGGACCTCTTGAGACCACCTAGTCCAAACACCCTGCTGAAGTAGGGTAAACTAGAGCACGTATTTCAAGTGCTCTAGAAAGAAACACATGGAATTCCTGTGCTGATGGTATACTCCATATCACACTGTTGCTCTAGAGAATTCCTGTTCTTTCTGCTGTCACACAAAGAGAGTAACAAACTGCCTTTTTTTCCTGAGATAGCCCACAAGCTGCTTCTCCCTGTCACACACTTGCACCATGGAGAAAGGCAGAGACATGGCAAAGCTGCTACCCTAAACATCATGCCTTGGGGCGCTTCTGTACCTGCATCTCTGCATGCCAGAACACACAAGTGGCATGACATAAAAAGGAGATCAGCATGAGGGAGAAGTCAAGTTATGAACAGCCTAGGAATTATTCATGAAGTGTTGACAGAAGACAGCACAATCAGGGAAACCGTAACTGGAAAGTAGGTAGCTCTCAGACTTTAAATAATGAGAAAAAAAAAATCTCAAAATAACACAAGGATGTAAGAAGAGGGATTGGAAATAATCAGTTAGAAACAAAGAAAGATCGTGGTGGCAGAAACATAGTGGATGATTGTGTCGTGTGCAATACAGGTGCTTAATAGGCTTATGGAAGAAAACAAACAGCAATGACAGAAATTAATAGATTTCTGCAATGATTGAGATATGAATAGACTTCTATCAGTAGGACTTTTTTTCAATGAAAGCAATAGATACTCTGAAGATCATAAAGGATGAGGTAGATAGGTTTAATGAATTAATATAGCCTTGAAAAGAGAGAGCTGAAACAAAAGTTAAGTGGAAAGCCTACCCTCCTTCAATGGAAATGGAACTACTAGTGGTCAGGAAGTGGCATGAAAGATGGAGAAAATATTTCATTAAGTTTGGGGATTTTTTAATTTCTTTTCTTTTGGAGAAGTCTAATTTGAGAAGATGTATCTATCAGTCTATATACAAAACCTTCAAAATATCAGCAGACAGGGTGAGTGGTAAAGACATAGAACCAGTTTTGGAGAATTTGATCATCAGAATCAGTGAAATTAATAGATAAGGGAACTCTTACGGAGAACAAGAGAGATGAATACACCAGATGAAAGGAGACTGTTACGGTACATGAAGTATCAAAGTCAGTATATACCACCCTGTGGTTTGAGATCTTCTGTCACCTCTATATCTTCAGCATAAAACAAAACAGTTCCACATCATCTGCTTTGGTATTGTAACTTCTAGAAGATACTATCCGTTTTTTATCAGTTGTTTCCCATTGTTCAGAAGCCTGAGATAGGAAGAAATAATTTAGCAAAGGAAGTGGGTACGAATAGGTATTAGTGGCTTCAGGAAGAAGGAGTTTTAGAAGTGAAGGGATATATCACAAAGATTTATGACAGATCTAAGAAAGATAAAATAAATTAAAAGAAGCAGCAAACAACAGGTTTATATCAGTAAGAACTTCAGACAAGTCTAACAAACCTGAAGGAACTTGCACAGATCTTGCACAAAAAAACCCCGCAGAATGAATTGCCTAAAAGATAGAAACTAAAGATGTGAAAAAATGAACAATTTGGTCAGTTCACAAGTTAAAAGTAGTAACTACCAGTACTCTGTACAAGGACTGTAGAATTACTGACTCCTGTGACATATTTGCTAATGATCTGGAACAAAATCTGCAGATGATTCAAAATAATTTAAGTTAGTCTGATGATTTCAAGTAAACCTAGTAGAGTAAAGGAAGAGTTTATGAAAACTAGACACTTCCCTCTTCATGAGTACAAGGTAGCCCACCTTAGAAAGCTTATTTCGAGCTACCAACTGTAGTTTAACTGTAGAAGTCAGGGAAGGAGGAGACAGAAAAACAAAACTGTATGATTTTAAAGATCAACTAAGAAAAAAATTGTTTACATCCGCATAAAAAACGTTTGAAAATAATACTAGAGATATAGTGATAGTATGTAAGATAACAGTACAGCTTCACCAATGATTTCTGGTCATTCTGCCTATAAAATATATAAAATCTGAAATGTTCAGAAAAATGTGACAAAAAGGATAAGCACAAATAGGGTCTATGGAAAGTGTATTGAAAAGACGAGTGGCAAGTAGTATGACAAAGGTACAGAAGAAACGTGCTTCTATTCATGTGATTTCAGAGAATAACATTTCTGCTAAAATGAATTTTTTTTTATGCTTAAATTTCCATTAGATGAGATATCTTCTTACTATTAAACCAAAGGGTTAGAAAGCTCCTCATTATACAGGTTATGACATTTTTTTCTGGCATAGATTTCTTTAAAACTGTTTCTGAAGCAGCTGACACAGGCCACATCTCAGACAAGTTCCAGAGTACTGGAAGTCAGAAAGATTGTACATGAAAAAGAAAAAATATGACCTTAATGCTATTTTCATTTTTTGAAGTTTATTGGATTATAATTTAATAAGTCTACTTGACATATTTTTACTGGTACATTAAGATTTCATAGATTTCTAGTCCATGTCACTTTGATAAACTTCCTTCAAATTACCCTTAATTTGCAAATCCTGTTCATATTTTCCTGCATTTTGATATCTGCATTTTCTTGGATCCTTCCATGAATTCCATTCAAAATAATTGAAATTTCCAATACAGCTCGTTAAATGAGGCTAAATGGGAAAGGACAGGAGAGGAGAGGGGGAGAGGAGAGAGTGCAGGGGAATAAGCTGAATAACAGTAAAAATCTAGTAGTAAAGAGAACTGGAGTATTTCATAGCTCACTTTCATGATTTTCTGCACAACAATAGCCAGCACGGTATTGCAGTAATCAGAACATAGAGAGCTATACTCCGAAGGAAATACTATTTACAATAATTCTCACAGTTCTGGAAATCTATATAAAACAATTTAAATATACTACTTCAGGACTGGACACAGCTGATTAGTATACATAGACAGGGAAACACTATTTTTCAGAAATAAATTTCAGTAAAGATATGCAGTGTTTCTATCTCCAATAGTGCTCGAGGTATAGTATTGAGTTCAGAATGCTTTTTTTTTTTTATTATTGTAAATGAATTAGAGATTTATTTCTGCTCTTAGACGGCTGATTCACTATGTGTCTTTAATCCTTGAAACACTGTTATCAAATTAGTATTGATCATCACAGCAACTCATCACTGAGTTGGTGGAGATTTTCCCATAGACTTCAAGAAAACTTGGACCAGACCTTCAAACCTTCAAGGAACTATCTTAATTAGTACCAGAAGTAGCTTTTATGATTACTTATCAAACTCTGTTACACTGGTCTCCATTTTTGCCTCTTTATTTTTCTTTTTTTAAAAAAAACTAACCTGCTTTCCTCTGTTTCTTTGAAGCAGAATCTCCGAGATTGCAAACGTTTACTGCTTTCCACTAAGTAAACATCCACAGTAATTGAATGCAAGTGTAAAAAAATGGAGAGCAGAGAAGGAATGTTTGCATGACTCTTTCCTGAAACAGCACACCTCACTCATCATTATAGCCCTCTGTGTTTTACTGAGATATAAATACCAAATATTTTTCATTCTTCAATTTTCTAATCACCAAGAAGATATAAATGTAGCATCATTAATTCTTAGAGCAGTTATTTGTAGTGTCTGTCTTTTCTTCACTTTTTCCTGTGAGAGGTATGATTACTTTTCATTAAATTAAGGTAATAAAGTAAGTCATATCAAGGGGTGACATTTTTTTAATAAAAATATTCTCACATTTTCAGTGCTTTGCAGCTTATAAATCGTAATAAAATTACTTTGAAGATAATATTAGGGATCTTCATATTTCTTTTTGGTAGTTTATTCAGAATACCTCACACCTTTTAATAAGGAAAACTAATTACGCAGGTGAAATTACATGGCACAGGATTATCTTTTAATGACTTAATAAATCTATAGGTAGAGGCAAATTGTGATGAGTAGAGACTCCAGAGAGCCTCACAAAAAGAATTTGGTATGAAAATGTTGGAGCAAGAGATTAGAGAGTTTTGGATTATAAAAGAGTATCTAATTGCTATTCATTTCCAACTATTTCTGTCTTTGAAAACATCTCCTTATTATTAAAATATCTTTTAATTAATCTCTTGTCAAAAAATATTTTTATATTCCCAGATTATTTTTTTTTCTCCACTAAATAATTATTCGATATGAAGAATATATCACTTCTTGTTATAAAGATTCAGTTGCCAAAGCTGAATCAAAAATTTTAAAATCTAGTGGGTTTGGCTAGCTATGTATGAAGTGGTATATTCATTTCATTTTGAGATCAACTAAATTTCTTGCTACATGGGCCTGCACAATTCACTGCTTTTTATAAAATGGTAATTTTTTTATATTCTTTTTCTGAAATGAGTAAGTCTACTGATATAAATGTATATAGTACTTTAAGAGTGATTAACAGAAGCTGGCTCTTTTAAGCTCTTTACATTTAATCTTTGAGTGTTGTAGACTTTTATTCAAATCATCTTCACTATTCATTGAATATAAAAAAATCAGAACTATTTCCAGCCATTTAGAGTCATTTCAGTTTGATGCACCTGATTTCCTTCTTTTTCCCCTTGTATCCCAGAATAACAAACCCACTAAATAAATATAAGCACTCTTCAAAACCAACTTGCAACATCTTCATATGAGTTTTGACCTGTGATGTTAACTTCCATCAGACGATGTGGCCCCTCATAATTCTTATATTTTGTCTCTCCACTATGGTCAGTAAAGCTATTATGTAAAAAAGTCAAAATGCCACTCTTATTTGTGACATATCCTCCCTTGTGTGTCATATTTGTTCGCTTCACTGTCAAAACATGTTCTTACTGTTAGCAGTAAAAATTAAGAGAATGTCAGCCAAATTCCTTTGTCTCACATATCAGCGCGAAGACTATCATAGATTTTAGTAGCAATGATTGCATGAGTTATTGAAGGCTCCGATTTTTTGAAAACCGTTTAATAAAAGGTTAATCAATAGTGATTTGAAGTGATGTAGAGATTAATTGAAAGCTCACCTTATACAATTTTAAAAATGAATTTCTGTCCAATTCTTCCAAAGCCCATTGGAAGACATTTGAAAAGATTTTCCATTCAGAGTTCTGGATTCAGTATCATGAGAATGTTGGTAAGAATAGTGGGCTAACCTTTTCTTTTCCGCTTCAGCAATTAAGCCATAATGGTGAGCTTGAAATTGTACTGAAACTGTACCCATTCTTGGTGTAAATCAATCAGCGTTTGAGAGGCCTGTGCTTTTCTTTTGATGTTTTCATGTGCTGTAATTATAAGAGATTATAGAAAATGCATAAGTACTACTTTATAAATAATGCCTGATGCAAGACTATTCTTATGTACCAAAAGCAACGTATGCTATTGACCAGGATTAGATCAAAAATCAATGTATACTTAAAAAGACTGTTGTGTTTCCAGATATTTCCAGATTTTTATGTCCTAATTATGTGATTCTCAAAAGATACAAATACTTTCTCTTTGAGGTGCAATGGCATAGCTTTTACTTAGGTTGCTAATTGTGTTTTTACAGTTTATCACCAGAAAGATGAGTGATACACTGGCAATTAACAAAAAGGTACATAGTTTAGTATGATCTAAATGAAAAAGAATTTTCCTTTGAAAATGATTCAATGTTTTACTTAATTAGTGCTGCAAGTGTTTAGGCTTTTGCATAGTTTAGGAAGCCTTTCTTATCTATTTCCATTTGCAATTCAGAGTTGCACTTAGGATTTGAGCTGCAAGTTTTAACTGATATTCTCATTGCTGTAGTAGTCTTGAAACAGATCAGGGATTTAGGAGCTGAAAGTTCTGTGATTGACTTTCAATATCTACAGCTTCAGAACAACAATATCATATGGGGGTGATATTGCTTCTTCCACTGCCTGTGCTTGCTAGGCATTCCTACACTATCTGCGACTTCACACCTTGTTGTTTTCTTCCACTGTCAACAGTCGTCATTTCTGCACAAGGACTCAGTACTTGTATGTTTTTTTTCCTCTGTGCAGGATTTACAGAGGTGCGGACATCTCTTCTAAAAAATAGCAAATATTTTAGTTTCTATAATCATAGATTCCTTACAAAGAAACACAAAAAATAGATCTTAAATCTGGTTTGTCCTCTGATCTTTATTTTGAAGTATCTTATTTCCATTTTACATTTTACATATTTTCCAATTTACAGTCAAGTCACCTCAGCCTCAGACTGGAATTTGACTGTTGGAATGGTAATGAAGCCAGGACCTTCAGGCCAGAAACTCATAAGATGGGCTCTACTATCTTCAGTAGTATCCTTTTCCATTAAGGATATATTCTTATTTCAGAGGTTTTTCTTCTGTTAAGCAAAAATTTAATAGAAGCTACAAATTTCATTCGAGATACTATCTACGTTGCAAACATTTTTTCTTATATATAAAAGTTTTAGATTGATTTATACTGATTTATGTATGAAACATCTAGTAGTTTTTTACAGGATATTATGAGTTTTAATTACATTTTAATATTGCGAACGTTTCCTTCCTATTACATTGGACTTCCTCCTATTTAGGATGTTATTGGTGTTTCTGTGCTTTTATCCATTATATAGAAAACAGGAAAAAAGATATAAAGTTATTTCCTTGAAAAGTTTCATAATCTTTACATATAATTAGTAAAAGGAAAGATCACATTCTTTAATGGAGAATTGCTGTTACTGACAACAGAAAGATGACAGCTACATCATAGATCTCAACCTTCTGGGAATATAGAGTGGACAGTAATACGATGTGTCTCCTGTTGTGCAAAGATGGCACACATTGACTCAGGTATCTACTAAATTTGTCTTCCAAAGCTAATAATACCCTTTGGTCTCTCAGGTTACCGACATAGGGTTCTTTCATAGTTAACATGTTTCAACATACCTCACAAGCAGTCTTAACCACACATTACTTGAAGCTTGTCTGTGTTATTGATCCATTTGTAACTATAGTTAGGTTAATTTTTCCCCCTCCAGATTAAATATCTGATTAAATGTCAATAGATTCCGAGCATCTTTTCCAGAAATGTGAATCCTTCAAGTATTGTGGAATAGCAGGTCTGTGAAAATTATTCAGCTTACAATACCGTGCATGATTTTTTTTTCCCCAGGATATATCTCGATGAACATTGGAAGAAGAAGGAATGAAAGAAGCTTCAAAACATGTGTCACCATTACTGTCTCATAGAAGCCCACAACTTCTTTTTGCTGAAAGAAATTTCACTCAGAAGAGTGAAAACTGTAAGATGAGCCTATTTCTTAGGCCACAAAGCCCTCACATCATTTGCTTTCAACTATGCTAGCCATCTAACTCATCTAACTTATCAACACTAAAACTAGGAGTAAATTAGGGGTATTGTAAGTGCTTCCACTCAGAGAAGCAACCCGAATTATAACCTTGGTGAAAACATCACAAACAAAATCAGAAGAGAGTATTCTGGTTTCTAAGGTCTAACTCATCTGGGCTGTTTTCTCCACTCCAAAATAATTCAGCTTCCCTGCACTACAGAAGATAATGCAGTGTGATCTTGAACATCGTGTATCTTTTTCTAGTATGGTATTTACATTCAATGTTCCTTTCTCCCACTTGTTGCTGAAACAAAACAAAAAAAAAAGAAAATGATCCGTTTACAAATTTGACTCCTAAAACCAGTCTTGGGCCAGCCAATAAGTGAAATAAGACTTATGTAGTTTTGTTAGCACAAACAGATCAAAAATCATAACTATAATCCTCTGAAAACATAACGTTGGCCTAAAAGTCCTGAGTTTTTAGCATCTCTAACAGAACACCTAAGTTTCATGATATGTTGAAAATTTAATATTAGATATGTGACAATGTCTCACCATCCCTGGACATACTTAAAAGATGGGTAGACGAGGTGCTGAGGCACATGGTTTAGTGGCAGATAGGAATGGTTGGACTTGATGATCTAAGAGGTCTTTTCCAACCTAGTGATTCTACGTGATTCTATCATTTTCCTAACCTGCTCAAAACTCTCTAGCTGTCTTCCAATAACCTCTCATGTATGAGTTTACTTAATCTTTCCTACTGTATCACCTTCAGCAGGTTGTCACAGTCCCTTGCTCTTCTGATCATCTTACACTGCTTTTTCCTGATATATTTTCCTTTTCCATTTGCAGCTATCTAAAATTTTTAGCAGAAGTGTAGAAAGGGCACTATTAATAACATTATTATTTCAATTTATATAGAATACAGCTGACTGCTAACTAGCACTGTTCCAAATAGTTTTACGGGAACTGCAGTAAGAAAATATATTTGTTTAAAGAAAATGAACAAGTTTGTTTTTGCAGAAAGACTTTTTTTTCTGTAAATCATTATGAAAGTGGGGAATAAGACACGGCAATGACTGCCAGAGCAGCCCATGAAATAGGTAGGATATTAGCTTGGATTGGATCCACAGTAAGCTTACTTTGTTATAACTTAAGAACCAAGGCTAAAATACTACTGAGTCTGAAAAAATAAGTTTCTTTTGTTTTAGGAAGTCAGTAACATATATGAGAATACATCCCTGCCAAATGTTAAGTTTTATTGTTATTATTAAGGCTCTGCAAAAGATTTACATAAAATACAGCTAAGTTGAAAGAAATGTTAATGGACTACAATATGAAAGCTTACAACAGATGGATTAATACAAAAATCTATCATTTCAGCATTCAACTGTGACTAAGTCGACATGAATGCTCCCCTTACCCAAGGTCTCAGGGTGTGATTTTGATTTAAACAGTCAATTACTATCTCTTTCCAAACTCAACTTCTGCTTCTGGAATAAATCCTTAAATTTTACATAGAGAATTGCTGCTTATAATCCATTCTTTACTGCTATGCTGTCTATCTATCCTTCCATCTTTCTGTACAGCTGGGGAAGTTTGGCCATGAGTTTTTTCAAAAACCTTATCATGCTTTGAATATTTACCATAGGATCGTATTTCAAAAGCTTTCACCATACTCCCAGAGTCTCTCAGTGTAAGAAAGGGGACATACAGCCATGTATCTCCTAACTGATTATTAATTTTACTGACATAACAATGTTAGTTTAATATTGTGCTGAACATTAACCATAATGTTCAGTATTCATAAACTGAGGTGAATGTGGTTAACCTTGGTTTGGCATTATTATTTTATCCTTGCAAATGTTCTTGACATGGAGTTTCCAGTCTTTTGAGGCTTCCTCCACAGTGCAAATTGGCTCTAAAAACAGGTGGTGATTGCTTAAAAAGATCATCTAATGATAATCAATGACTGGAATTTGCTGTCAACAAGTTCAAATTAAAAATAAAATATGCTTCTAAAAGAACATTTTATTGGATCCTCCATTTGCTGTTGCCTCCTAATCAAACTTCTCTTGTGTTTATGTCTTAGTTAAGCATAAGACATTGCGCTCAGGACAGAAGCAGTTGTTTGAAAATGACAAAAACAAATAAAATAAATCCAGCAAATGTTTGATCTTCAGACCTTACGCAAGATCAACGAATCTCAGTTTTCATGGAGATATAGATCTGTAAACTTTATCATAAAGTCCCTTCCCAGTATGAACTAAATTCTGCTCACCTACCTCATACAGGTAATCCAGATATTTCCTTTTAAACTTCTTTTTTATGCACAGTGGACTCGTACTACTCTATTCTACAGCATAGCACAGCAAGTGCTGTAACTTCAACATCCAAGCTACCACATTTTAACATTTTTCCACACTTCTTTTTTAATCTACTGTTCTTATATGTACAGTGTATTTCAGTGAAAGATTACCTCCCCAGTTCATAGATATATGCTACAAGTCCACAATTAAGCTCATCCTCAGCCTGAAGAAACAAGAATGCAGTATAAATGAACAGTCTCTGAAGAAACAGTTGGCCACCATTTCTCCACTCATGCATTTTGCAAGTGCATCAACTGCTATTACCTTACGAATTCATGCTTGCTGCCAACTGTGGTGTTAATTTGTATGAATACCAAAATACCACAGTTATCAGAAGCCTGGAAAAAAAAAGAAGGTAAAGAAATGACTTACAAATAACCTGACAAAACCTTTTGACACACTGCCTGTTGCAATATTTAGTACTCATTTTTCCTACATATTATATTAAGAATCTTATGGCATGAATACAGTTGATCGTGACACAGTCAGCTGAGTAACTGTCACAGAAAAAGAATAACAAAGACATGCATTTGAAAACAGAGATTATGAAAAAGATTGAAGGCCTTCCACATTTTTAAGTTAAATAAACCCTACTTTATATACATATTAAAAGAAATCCCATAAACATTTTAAGGAAACTAAAAGAGAATAAAGTTTCTTTAGTACCGCTACCGATAAACCTATAAAAAATCCCAAACACCTGCTCCAACAAATGCATACATAAAGTGCACAGAGAAGAAACACTGTTTACTCTGCTTATTCATTCAATACAGCTTGCCATCCAACAGTTGCTCACATTAAATCAGAGGAATATTTTCTTTACCTATAAGTAAGGAGAACAGCAGGGAAATAATTGTCACAGAAAAACAAAATTACAGAGATATTTTGTCTTGCCAACATTAAATGTATTGGGTTTTTTTTACATTTAGTATTGTTAGTCAAAGAGGTTCTTCAGATTTTGTCTTAGTTAAAAGCAATTCCCCCTGCCAGTGACTTTACATGACGTGAGAATTCCTTTTCTCTGAGGGTTGTTTTTTAAATGTAATATGTGCATTTATTTATTTATTTATTTATTTATTTATTTATCTGTTTGTGCTATCTGTTTCTTTTTCCACAGGTCTTAAAACGTTACATGTTTAGTCCTGCTAAGGCTCACAAAAAGCAAACTTTGGGGTCCCCGACTCAGATAATCATGTTCCTGGAAGTCATCTAAAGTATCTTAGTCCAGAAGATTTCACACAAACCAGACAGAACTTTGACTTCTCATACATGTAACTAGTTGAATGTCTAGTAAGAAAAGAAATCTGATTTTCATCTTCAGTAATTTTTAATCTAATACAGAGACAATATTTTAATGGCAGTAGCAGACTTGGGGCCTAGGTTTTCATTCATAGTGTTCATGTTCACTAATCTGGCTAATACATGCTTGGACCTGACTTTTATTCTTTTTTTTAACTTAAAAAAAACATAAAATATTTAAATTACATAACTAATAGAGAACAGTTGCATGTTGTGCACATGGAATTTTATCCAGTGCATTTATAAATTCTTTTTTTTCATCTTATTTCTTCAGTTCTATGCCTTCTCATTAATTACTCTAATTTTTCCAGATTGTTCTGAATTTCATGTCCTTTTTCTTCAAACCTTTGCCTCTAAAACCATGTAATTAGGTAGGGATCTTTCTTCTTTTTGTTTTTTTGCTTTGCAAAATAGTATCATGTAAATGATAATATTCGTAATAGTTGCATGCACATTTGTAAGACCTGCTTATAGCTCAAAGCTGAAAACATAATCCATGAAATAATAAGAATCCTAAAAGTCAAAGACACAGGAATATCTATTATAGATTTACCATAATCTCAAGCATCTTAAGAAAATAAAACGTATTCTGTGTGGCCTTGATTATTATTATTTTAATACTTGGGGTTAACAATTTTGCTTTAACATCTGTTCCGAAAATTTACATAATACAATAAAGAAACTACTTTTTAAATCTAACAAATACAATTATTTCACATTTAGAATGGTATCTTCATTGCATGAATAAATACCACTCATAGTGTTCAGTATTTAGTTTGAGATGTATAGGATGGTTTAAAACATGAAGACAGAAGTACTTTCATAACCTTCTTTAGATATTGATTCTCTTTAAACTGTTTTAAAATATAAATTGAAGGTGTGAAACGTGTGTGCTAACTGCATAGGTGGTATCTATTAGTAGATGACCTGGATGTAGATGACCTGGGCCAACTTCATGAAATCAATCAGCATAAAGTAGATCAGATTACTTCTGAGTGCACACAGGTTTCGGATTAGATTAAAGTAGGTACAATTTGTGTAAGTGTTCACTCTAAGCATTTATATATCCATTGTGAGTTTATATAGAGAGGCTCGGGAATTTCCGTTCAACTAATATCGAGCATTTATATCATCTGCAACATGTTGACTTGTTTCTTCTCAGCTGGTAAGACATGCAGCAGCAGCAGCAGTAAGTACTGGTTCCGAATGCTAGATTTGGTTCCTGGAGCCAGGGAAATCTGAGGAAGAGCAGAGACCAGCCAGGAGTCAGCAGCATTCATGAGTGAGGCTAATGTGACTTGGGTGTTGCCAGGAGCAACTGTGGGAGATTTAAATGTCCCTAGTGAGCACCAGCAATCAGGGCATGGCACAGCATTTTGCATGGCAAAAGTTTGTGAGAAAGGGTGCACAGGAAAGGCGCTGCAACCCATGTGTAGGTCTTCAACCCAGCGAAGTGCTCTAGGTCTCTGCCAAAATGGTGGAGAGCTATCACCAGTTTTCCTGAAGAAGCAGGGCAACAAGCAGGATCACAACCTTGGACTTCCAGAGAGCCAACTTAAATCTCTTCAAGTACCTACTAGGAGGAATCCCGTGTGACCTAGAGATTAGCGAGGGTCAAGAAGGGTGGTCAATATTCAAGCACTTCTTCCTCCAAGCTCAAGATCGATGCATCCCTAGCAGTAAGAAATCAAGCAAAGGAGGCAGGAAAGCTGCATGGATGAGTAAGGAACTTCTCATCGAAAACATGGAAAAAAATCAGATGGAAAAATGGGCTTGACCACTTGGAAGGAATATAGGAACGTAATCTGAGTATGTAGACATAGTCTTAGTTGAATATTGGCATTGTTCTCCATTTTTTCCCATCATCTATTGAAATATACCGAGCAAGCTAACACTAATTTTTTTCTCAAATCTGAACTGACATTGTAAAATGTTCTTTTGTTATTTTTCAGATGTGATGAAACATTATTTGTCATCACACCTAGGAGAAAAAGAACAGATTTTTTTTCAGTACTGAGTGCAATGCAGCAACTGTGTAATCTCAGCTCTATGTGATCTCACTATAATGTCCTTTTATGCAATCTTAGCTGAAAAATTAATGGAGACACCTGGTTTTGTGTACGAAATATAGAGTATTATGGTGTCACCGGAGTGAGGTTTATCCAAGGTTTTTGCTATTACAATTTAATTAATTTATATATCTAAACACATTCTGAAGAGACTCATTTACAACACAAAAACAATGGCCCAGCTTCTGCACCTCTGCGAAGAAGCCAGGGGGATAAAACCACTACTGTCCCATCTCAAAGGTATTGTTCTGAACAAAAGAATAAAGTTAACTGCTCCCATCTGCCAATGGTCAAAGACTTTCCATTGTATTCTCTGGCCTGACAGTGATTTTGCTATAGAAACATATTCACCAGCAGAAGAAATGCCGTTTTGGAAATGGCAAAACCAATACTTTAAACTACTAAATACTAGCAGGAGGCATTTAAATTGAGTGGGTGGATGCAGGGAGGAGGGAGAATTGAACTTCTGAACTGCCTGCTCCTTGCTACCTGCAATCGGTACAGGCATGTTAAAATTTTTAAAACACTTAAGACTAAGGGAATGGCCTGAAGCTCCATCAGGGGAGGTTCAGGTTGGATATCAGAAAAAAATTCTTCACAGTAAGAGTCATTGGGTACTGGAACAGGCTGCCCAGGGAGGTGGTCAAGTCGCCTTCCCTGGAGGAATTTAAGGAACGGGTGGATGAAGTGCTGAGGGACATGGTTTAGGGAGTGTTAGGAATGGTTGGACTCGATGATCCAATGGGTTCTTTCCAACCTTGTTATTCTGTGATTCTGTAAGCAAAAGTGGCATGCCTTGAATAACAATGGGTTCTTTCCAACCTTGTTATTCTGTGATTCTGTAAGCAAAAGTGGCATGCCTTGAATCCTCCGGTTAATAAAGAGACTTGAGACTACACCAACAATTACTGTGCTCAAGCACACAGACTCTTCAGTTTGGGAAAACTGGAGTTTTGAGGGCCCAGAAAGAACAGGAGAGTGGAAAATAAAGGTTCTAAAAAAGAAGAAGCAGTCTCAGAAGGAAGGGATGTGGAAAGAAAAAGAGGAAGAACATAGCTGGAAGAAGTATACTGGAAGTGAGGGCTAGTCACTGACACCAGGGATGTGCATGGAGACAAATTCCAGGGGATGGTCCAGCACTTTGGCCAGTGATGCCCAAAACTGGTCATTGCAAAGAATGGCACAGCAGGAAGTAACTTGACTTTCCGCCTGACCTGCAAAGTAGGCCATTGAACTAACTCCCAGTCCTCATAAACAGCATACGCTGCTAAATACCAGAATAATTTCTGTAGAGTCTACTGCACTTTAACTGTGCTATGGAGTTGACTGCTTTGCTGTACCTGCAGTGGACTATCTCTCTGACATTGTAGACAATGATACTGAAGCATTTGCCTTTCCTATAAATGTAATAAACTCAGCTGAAAAATGTATCCTTTTATGATTCAGAGTATTACAGAACATAGTTTACCCCATCTGAGTCTGCAGTCTAAGGGTAAATGCAAAAGGGAGATAACTCACTATCATACCCACAACAGAACATTTTCTCTACATATCCCTGATAGGATTTAAATTCAGTTAATTTACTTTTCTCTAAGCTTTGTCCTTCATTTCCTATTCTCTGTGGTATGAATTATCACTGACATTTAAGAAACCCGTTTTATAGCTGTGATCAAAATGGAATACAGGTAAATAAAAAGTGACATTATACATAACACAATACAGAAGGCTATAAAAAAATGCAAATTGTAGTAGCTCATCCACGCTCTTATTTAAGGCCATTGAAAGTATTAGAACATCTCATGAAATGTGAACTAACGCCTACTTGCCTGTGGTGAGAAAGAATAGGAAAGAGAAAATAATTAAGTTATAAATCTTTGGTCTGACTCTCCATAGGGGTCTCTGATCTTGAATGTGGTACCCTCTCTTAAGCTGTTATCAAGCCATGCATTAATAGAAAATTCTGGAAAAAATAAACCAGCTAAACATTTATTTATATAACAGGAAGAAATTTATGGAATGAAGTAAAAATTAATTAAAACTTACACTTTAAGTAATGTGTCAACCAAATCCATATAAAATGGATGATAAAAGTTTTGATGAGTTTTCTTTTTTTTTCATGTCTTACTAGGAATCAAAGGACAACAAAAAATCCCAGAGGCTTTGCTGGGACACTGCATGCAAAACCTAATACTGCACTGAAAACTATTACAAGCCCTACCTGAAATCATCTTGATTTAACACTGGATGAGAGTTCCTGTGAAAGAAGATGCCTTCCCAATTCAGCCCAGGAACCTCTGTGCATTCACAAACACCTTATATCATTAATGACTGTTAATGACAGTTGAAACTTTAAGTTTTCCCAAAGACATTTTTAAGTTCTTTGGAACTGCTTTATTTTTCTGTCAGTAACACTGATCAGAAGTAGTAACTGAAAGTTGCACTAGAAAAGTTAGCTTGTCATTTACAAGAAATTTGACCAGTTTTTCTTGCAGGATTCCAAAAGACCTGAGTGTCTTCTATTTCTTTATGTCTCTTTCTTTGTCTTTCTTTCTCTCCTTGTTTGTTTTTTTTCTATTTTGCTCACACACATATATAAAAAGCACAAGTTTCTCAGACCAGCATTGTTTTGATTTTCTGTTCACATTTTCTTTTTCTTAAAAAAAATATTTTTTTCTACATAGGTATATATGCACTCATCATGCTATTTGGTTTTCTTCTTAAAGTCAAGATTTTATTCACGTTCGTTATGAAACCAGACTAGTCTATCTTTTTGTCCAAGATTACCCGAGTTGAACTCTTTTACTGATTCCTTTATTGCACAGGACATACAAGTGTTTCTCAAATAAGAAACTTACAGACCTATAGGCATAAACTCCATGGCGAATTCTGAACAAATAAAACATTTTTTCATCAGATGATTAGTGGAAAAATCAAAGAAAGGAAAGTGCACAAAAGGCACTATGAACAAATTATATTTTTACATGGACAGCTAGATATAGATAGATGGATATATACTTAAGGAGAAAGAAAACAAGGGCTTAAGTTCACCCAGACATTCATCAAACACTGAACATTTGTCAAAAGACACTATTGCAAGGGTTATCCTTCATGGCTCTTAACATTGCTGCCCTCCTCTGTTATTGAAAGTGATTACAAAGGACAGAGGGCTGTCATGAAAATCAAAGCACAAGCACATTAACAGATAGTTCATTCTGACCACTGATCCACAGGTGATTTTCACATGCTGGCATGCAGATAAACTGAGATTTCCAACTGAAACTGTATCATCATCCTACAACTGCCAGCCTTAGTAAAGAGGCTTGGAAGGGAACGAGAATTTTTCAGGTGATATCTGTTTAAAAGAAGCTCTGTTGCTCCCAGAAGCAGCCTCTATTGCCTTCCCTACGCAGAACTCTGCATGCATTGTTCTGATGAGTAGGTTGCCCTGGGAAATTGCAGTATCTCCATTACTAAGAGTTTTTAAGAGCCTCTTAGACAAATATGTATTCCTCATCGCACAACTGCAGTTGAGAATACCTTCAAGACTAGATGGTCAGTTAAGAGTCCTTCCACTTTGACCTTTATTTTTCTGTGATTTCATGGTCACCTTTATACGTTTTGTATTCATTCTCATGAATTCTAGTGAGAAAATAAGAAAATTTTTGCCTACAGGGAAAACTGGTAACTACTAAGATTAAGTCATTCAAAGGTCAAGCTGCTACTGGATCCAAGATGAAAATCAAAGAAATAAGTTTTGGGCCCACCCTACTAGACAACAGTCAACCTCAGAAATCCCAGATAAGGAAACCAACAGAATTTATGCCATTTATTCTGATTCTTCAGTCACTGCAGCGTTGCAGAGGGATATGAAAGCATCACTTTCACTAGGTCTAGACATATGCCACTGGGATCCATTTGACTGCAGTCTCTTCTCTACTTTTTCACATATACTTATTGATTACATTGATTAAGACACGTGTTTTATGTGAAGCAATCATTTATTCTTGTAGAACACTGGTTAGCAGCTGTTATAGTTCACACAAGAGATGACAGGATAAGAACTATACTAATTCAGAGTAATGTTTTAACACCTGGCCTGACAACAGCAATATCATTGACTCTCAGAAAATTAATGAGTTATTTTGGAGTATTTTGACTCTGATGGCAGTGTGAATTGTTCTGCATTTTGAAAAAAAAGTCTTGAAACTGTAAAAGAATTCTTACACAGTGAGAGTTCTTTGTAAAGATTTCTTCTTCCTCTTTATTTTTTCAATTAAAAATCACTTTCCTATCAAAGTCATGGCTCAGCTTTCCAGATAAACTGTTAGATCACTGAAAATCAACAAATTTCTTCGTTAAATGTTAATGTATCCATGAAATCTGGAGTTTTGTTCACATATTAATTTAAATTCTACTTTATGAATAAAGGCAGGATGCAAATTTCATTAAGATGAGAAAGTTTTTTGGCAAAAAATTCCAGGGGATTTACAGAACAACTGATAAAAACACATGCTAAAATTATAAAGTGGTCAAGATCAGATTCTTTAGCTGTCATACAAAATGTCTTTGCAACTATATGCTTGAACGTACTTGCAAAACTTTTGCACATGAAGCCATGTTACTTAAAATACTACATGCAGTAGCAAGTTAAAATATTTTGATTATACTGTGATGCAACAACTCGGTGCTCTGCTCAGAAGCTCTTCTATCGATGTTTTGGCTGAAAGAACACACTTCTTTTCGTCTTTGATCATTTAAGGCTGTCAGAAATTGCTGCTGTACCAAAGAATTACATGGTTTATGATTAAGAAAAATACCATTCTGCTCTTGGCAGTGGGAAAATACTACAGTAAAATTGCAGTAAAAGTACTGCATCCTTCTTTATGCTGCTTCACTGAAGAGATTACAAAGCTTCAAGTTCTTCAAAGATGTATGTAATCTAAACCTCTCAGTTTTCATATAGTCAAGACAGATAGACAGGGAAGTAATGCAGTTTGGACAACTTCCACTAGCTCCAAGCAGGTGCAGATTTGCTATACCTGCCAGCTGACCCTCATTTTGCATGTCAAACATTGTATTGAATTTGAGACAGAAGAACTGGCAGCAATCTGAATTTCATTTACTTTAGCTGCTTCTGGTTAGCCTCTCACTTTCCACCACTTTGTGATCTTTACCACTGTCGAGGATGTTGTCAAGAGGATGTAGAAAAAGAAGGGTCAGTTTTCAAATATTAATGACCATTGGAAACAGATGGAAGATTCATGCGTGGCTGGAATAAAAGTGCTTAAAACTTTTCTTCCTTAACAAGTAGGAACTACATTTGTAGGCAGAATTTAATATTTCTATGAAATTTCTTAAAGGACTAAGTTTCAGTTTTATGTTTGTGCAGTAATATTTGCTCCATGTAGCTATGTAGGCTTACAGTACCAGGAAATGAATGTTTTGGGTGAGAATAAAAGGTATACACACCTCCCAAAGCCATAGAAAGACACTCTAGTGTGTCACATGTTAACTTTGGGTCTTCTTGCTTCCAGCAGCAGCTATCCCTTGTAGCATTGATATGGATAAGAGTCAAAGTTTCACAGCTTCCACTCAGCTTTGAACTCAGCAGGAATTATAAACCAGAAGTCACTGTCTTTCACACATCTGCTACCTCTCAGCACTATACTCCATCTCCCCTCCTTGCTTTTGCCACTCTGGTCTTTGTTACAATGCTATTACCTCTTTTATAACCTGTAGTTCTCAAGAAATAATACGTGTATGGTAAACTTAAACCTAGGCAATCAAGATTCCCCAGAAAGGTCAGTGCATGCCAGATTGTAAACTTGGGATAAACACTAATACAACTGTATTTGCAAGGTTTTAGGCCTAAGGTAAATGTATCCAGGTTTTCCCACTACCAAGATACGGAAGTTCCATAAAAAAAGAATAGATTTCATGTTACTTTTAAACAGAAAACACCACTTCCAGCTCAGGAAGACCCAAGGCCACAGACTGTTGAAGGCTTAGAGGCAATACTAAGAGAATAACATCATATGCTGGCCATATACAGTCTTCTCCAGCCAGTCACCACTGATTATTAGGACTCAGAAACCAGGGTAGGTGGATGTGTGGGGTCTTCTTTGTTAACAAACTGCTAAGAGGGAAAACACACATAGGTTCAATAATTTGAAGTTACAGATATTTATGATCAGTATAACAGATATATTCACACATCTACAAGAAGACCTAAAGTACACAATAGTTTTCCAAAGTTGTAAGAGGTCAGGAATAGTATTAATTCCTGGGAAAGGTGTAGGAGATTCCACTCCTGCTGCTATCTGCAGAAAGAGTTTGCTTAATCTGCATGAGTTGCCCAGAGATTTTCCTTATTCTGTCAGTATTTCTTACCTTCTGTTACTCTGGAGGCCTTAGAAGTGCAGTAGGGACAGTAGAAAAGGAAGCATAAATTAAACTTACATTGGAAAAAAGGAAGATGGAGGTAAAATTGTTATCCCAGCTGACCAGACATGGAATATAATTACGTACTCATAAGACCTTTTAGGCAGAGGAGGAAAATAATGGTTTTCATATGTTTGTATTCCTTTTGAGGTTTTAAGTTTGGGAACACTGAAAGTTATTTTGAGAATTTGTGTATGGATCAGTGTCCAGTCTGTACTTCGTTTTGAACTGAGGTACACCTCTTACTTTCCAAAAAGCCCCAGGGGACACATATTTGTCTTGATCCTATATTTGGTGACTAGACATTTACAAGCTGTTTGCTGACTGATCAGAGGCAACATCTCAGAAGTTGTATGTGGGTAGTTCTCCACACTAAGAATCTTACAGAGCAAATATAAAATTGTTCCTATTTAAGAAAAACCTCAATGGAATAGCAGAAATGGAAATCTTTATTTTACTTTTCATCCTTGTCTCCCTCACTCATGCTGCTGAGGGAGCCAGAGGCAGCTTTTGGAGAAGAAGGAGGGGAAGCTTTATTGAAGACCCAGAGTGGAGATGGAGAACACGATGGGGAATGGCCTAGTGTACGACTGCTGTTTGGGCCCTGCCAGGGAGAAAAAGCCTGGATCATTCGGCCACTTAATTCCTGGAACACCTGCTTCCAAGCTCTGTCAGGTCCAAACAGCTCTAAAAAGTTGCCAATAAATTCCCTGGACGTTTCCTCCCATTTCTGAATGAGGTCATGGCTCTAGATCATGGCTCTTATCTTCCACCTTGTAAACAAATTCTTTTGATTTTTCCTCCACATGCTTGACTTTTTCTTTCATTTTATCCACTTAGTTATATTTCTTCTCATCTATAAAAATAACATTCAGCTCTTTAGTGGTGTATCCCTGTTAGCGGTTGCACCAGGCATACACATCATAGTCCCGGATGACCCTTGTGATATCTGATGTGCAGATACCTTCAGTTCTCTGCATTGGTATGAACATTCCTGCCTCCTTTATGTGTTTGTACACATCATCCCGGCCAGTGAAGGAGTACGGGATGTCACAGAATCATAGAACCACTAGGTTGGAAAGGGCCCACTGGATCATTGAGTCCAACCATTCCTAACACTCCCTAAACCATGCTCCTTGGCACCTCATCCACCCATCCCTTAAACACCTCCAGGGAAGGTGACTCAACCCCCTCCCTGGGCAGCCTCTGCCAGTGCCCAATGACTCTTTCCATGAAAAATTTTTCCTGATGTCCAGCCTGAACCTCCCCTGGTGGAGCTTGAGGCCATTCCTGTCCCCTGACACTTGGGAGAAGAGCCCAGCTCCCTCCTCTCCACAACCTCCTTTCAGGTAGTTGTAGAGACCAATGAGGTCTCCCCTCAGCCTCCTCTTCTCCAGGCTAAACAACGCCAGCTCTCTCAGCCGCTCCTCATAAGATTTGTTCTCCAGCCCCTTCACCAGCTTCGTTGCTCTTCTCTGGACACGCTCCAGAGCCTCAACATTCTTCTTGTGGTGAGGGGCCCAGAACTGAACACAGTACTCAAAGTGCTGTCTCACCAGTGCCGAGTACAGGGGCAGAATCACCTCCCTGGACCTGCTGGTCACACCGTGTCTGATACAAGCCAAGATGCCATTGGTCTTCTCGGCCACCTGGGCACACTGCTGGCTCATGTTCAGTTGGCTGTCAACCAACACCCCCAGGTCCTTCTCCTCCAGGCAGCTTTCTCGCCACTCTTCCCCCAGTCTGTAGCACTGCATAGTGGTGTTGTTGTGCCCCAAGTGCAGGACCCGGCATTTGGCCTTGTTAAACCTCATGCCATTGGTCTCAGCCCAGCGCTCCAGCCTGTTCAGATCATCATGGGCTACAAAGTCAATCTTATGTTTTTCAAGGAATTCAGGCGTCAGTATCCAAGGTGCATCTCTGATGACCTCATCCACATAGCGACAACGTCTGCTCAGTTTCATTCATCACAGTGAAGCCTTTGAGGTCTATCAGCTGGTTCTCCCAGGCGGGCTCCTGCAATGGTTAGCTTCTCACGGGGAAGCTTGGCCCTGACAGCTTCTTTCATCTGCAAATGGAGCAGGTGCCGTCAGAGTCGGGCGCGCCTGGTGTCCTCCAGCCCCTCCATGATCGGGGATGACCGTTTCTGACTCAGCACCGCGGGTCGCCCCTCCTCGCCCGGCGCGGGGAGGGGGGAGAAGGGGGAAGCGCCGCCATTACGCGCGCCCGCCCTGAGGAGGGGGTCGAAATCCTACATTGCTGTCTGCTGAGGCAACAGAGGGATATATTTTATCCTTCATTACGCTGTATGAGAACAAATGACTTTTCAGAATTTTCTTCTACCGTGTTTGTATATCCCACGATAATTTTTGCAATATCTAGTGAGCTGCTAATCCTTTCTGATAAGTAAAAAAAAATTAAAAAGTAAACTTTTTTTTTTTTTAAAAAAAGGGGTTAGTTGAAAACTACTTCAGTGAGGTAAAGGAGACAGTCCCACGATGGAGGACAACCTGGCCATGTTGTGCCAGAGATCCCATCTCTAAAGACAAAAAATATCCTGAGGACTCTCAGAACATTTAGTTAACATTTAGTTAACAGCCAGAGATCCATCTCTAAAGACAAGAAATATCCCGAGGACTCTCAGAACATTTAGTTAACAGCAGGTAGCCACTCAGCAAAGTCCATGCATCTCAACTGGATATGAAAATTCAATAAATAATATCGAGGCTGAAGGTAGAGCGAGACATAGGACCCAATGAGTGGCCCCCACAAAAAAATTACAGTCAGACCTGACAGCAGAATCTGCTGAAGTTAGTCTGTAGTGCACAGGATAAGGGATGCCTCAAGCCTTACTCTTCCATGAAGCCATAGTTTGGCTTCAGGAAGGGAACTGCTTCCAGCTGGGGTTAAAAGTACTGAAATTTCTGTAGAGATTAGGCTCATATTCTACATCTTTCCCAAAGAAGGCTTGGGTCTGCTCTTACGCAACTCACACAAAAGGTATGTGTAAACAGTGAAACAGCAGGATTCTTAGAGTAAAAAGGGATGACCTTAAAGACAGGTCTTGGAGTGTTTTGACTACAAACAAGAATATACTTTCCTACAACCAATAATACTTCTGCATGTTTATGCAGGAAGAATGACTATTGTTCCTCTGATTCTGCAAGCCTTTGAGTTAGGCAGCCATTATACAAAATCCTCAATTGTTCAGCAACATTTTCTTTGATAAACAACTTGAAAGAGATAAATTATTTATTTTTTCCCCATTTTACATGTTCTACTCCATATAATGTCAGATTTTGTTTATTCAGTAGCTTCTTATAAGGAGACATGATTTGAATTAAACAATAAAGTTCAGTATTATCTCCAAAGCAGGTGCAATACATTCTTGTGTGATATACTTCTGAAATGTAACCATTTTTTACTTCCCTGACAACTAGACTGAAATTTACTGATGTGCAATTTCTGATGAAAAAAACTGACTACAAACAAGATGGTGTGTTCCCTATGTATGTACACAACTGAAATGAACATATCTGCCAGTACTGCAAGCCTTTTTTTGGCATTGGCTTGGAAAACATTATAAGCTAAAAGACTACTTACAATACTGAATATGTAACAATAAGTACATAATGATCTTATATTTTTCATACTGCAGTTTATCTATCTGTAACATCAAATTGTCTTCTTTCCCTTCCTTTCTTTTTTTTTAAATCTTTTTCACTTTCTATTAATCCTAAGTGTTGTTCATTCACAATTATTTTTTTTTTCTTTTTACAATGCAGTCAAGAACATGGTTGATTTGCAGTCCCTCCTACTCCTGCTAACTCAGAGCTGATTCACACTATTCAACTCAAGACAGCAGTGAGCTCTAAGATATATATTGCAGCTTACAGTAAATAGATATTCATTTGCCCACCTGGAACTCCCGAAATACTGAGAACTGCAAACTCTCAGCTGGTAGTTCTTATCCAGTAATTGAGTCCTGAGTAAGAAGAGCTTGAGGATTTGGAACTAGTGAATAGTGAAAAACAAAAATCTTGGGGATAGTCTCCTTGATGAAACAGTGACAATCTACAATGAGAGCTCTGGTAATTGCATATAAAGGTGAGTGTTAGTACTGTAACTTAATAAAAAGTAAGTAAAATAAGACACTGGGTACATAACAATGCCTGCAGGAAGATATCTTCAACAGAATCTGCACTTTCTACGGTGCTATGGTCTGGCTTCCTTAGATCAGAAATTAAAAGACCATTGTTTAAATACTAATAAAGGAAAAAAACCCACAGTATTCCATTCTAGACAAGATGGAGAAGTGGGACTGTGTGAACCTCATGAGGTTCAACAAGGCCAAGTGCAAGGTCCTACGCTTGGGTTAGGGCGATCTGCAGTTTCAGTACAGGATGGGGGATGATATTCTAAGGCTATCAATAATATATTACTGAAAAGTTTGTAGAATAGAAATGTGTTGTATAGATTGATCTGTTTAAAGTCTTGCCTATTTGCTTGGAAAATGTAATCTTTTCCAAAAATTCTTTTAGATTTATTAAAAAGTAAATAAAAGTCTTTTGTAAAAAAAAATATCATGCAAAATAATTGTATATCATCAAAAAAATAATATATGTATATGTGTAGCTGGGTAACCAGGTGGGTGTGTTTATTAGTTTTGCAGAATTGAAAATGTTTTTCTTTGTTAACATTACAAAATCCGGAAGTTGTCACTTTTCAGGGTGTTAGTTTTTTTGTAATGGGAGTATAAAAGATTTCTAATTTAATTTTCTCATCTAAATCTATTTCAAACAGCTTTAGTAAAATAATTAATTATAAATAAAACACAGAAACCCACACAAACTAATGCATAAACTTGTTCTATGTTGGACATATCAGTATCCATCACTTGTTTATATTAGATATTAACAAGTTGTTCTTTTTGGTAAGACAAGGTGTCCTTTCACTTCTAAATTTTGATCATATGGGAACCTCTTTGTCAAAAGCACAGAGTGTAATTTGAAAATGTTCCTAAATTTTAGCTGCCACTCATTACTATGCCCACTAATCTTGGCAACAAAAGAACAAGAAAGCAGAACAATCTAAGATGTCTCTTTGTCTTTGAAGACAATCTCCTGTATATTTTCGTTCATTCTGTGATGTGAAATGCAATGTTACATAGCGCTAAGAAAGTAGAAGTACAGGAAATCTTGAAAAAGAATAGCAGCTCTTTATGACTATTTCCTTTTTTGTTCTTCTTTGTGCCATATGGGATGAAATGTTTTCAGCAGCCGTCAGCACTGTGTAAACACAACGGTCACTAATATACAAGGTTTAAAGCCAAAGGAAAGCACATGAAAACAAATATGATGATAAAGAAAGAACACACTTTTCTTCTTTATCACTTTTGCCTTGACAAACAAGCAACAAGAGTTGCCAGAGGAAAGAGTAGGAGTGTCATAAGCATGTCTACAAAAAGACTTTTTGGCCTTCTATTGAAAAGCAGAAAAACAATGTCTCTTTTTCTCCTCATTTCTTTGTTATTCACCTTCATTTTATTACTGCAGCCACTTAGAAAGACCTGTCCACCAATTTCAAACACAACAGACATGGTTATCTACATCACATTGTTGAAAGCGTTAGTGGGCATTGGTCACTGGTTGGGCTTTGTCAGCCACTTGTGTACTTGCACTACCCTAGGATGGCTTCTGCAAATAAGCACCCTTTTTTTTCCGTTTCAGTCTGGCTTCGTTGTTATATTGAGCAGGCTCTAGGTCTTCTTTTAGTAACTTAAATAATAAAAA
This sequence comes from Cuculus canorus, assembly GCF_017976375.1. Classification (NCBI taxonomy): domain Eukaryota; kingdom Metazoa; phylum Chordata; class Aves; order Cuculiformes; family Cuculidae; genus Cuculus; species Cuculus canorus. Next base: position 62,118,806 of record NC_071405.1, on the reverse strand, counting down.
TATCTCATATCTCTGAGGAATTATTTTAAAGTTGTTGAGGTTTTTTTTCTGAGTTTAACTTCCTGAATCTGTTCTTAATTCCTTACTAAATGTTGTTGGCAAGTATTATCCAGTAAGATTAACTGTTATGTGTAGGCTTTTTTTTTAGTACCTGCAAATAGCTGTGAGTAATCCTCACTTAGGCATGGATCTAATTCACGTGTACTTCTGAAACTGAAGAATAGCATCAGAATGAAAATGAGAGTACTTGAGACTATCTTTAAATAAAAATTCATTGAAAATGAATATCGCAATGCAATCTTTTTATTATTATGCTTATTTTAAATTTTCACATGAAGGAATGCAATCAATAATAATTCACAGAAGTAATTAAACTAAGGTAATTGGAAAATATATCTTACTATATATATTTAAGCTTGTAACATTTATGTATATGTATTATATGCATATGGAAGGAAGCTATTTCCTATATTTTAGCTTAAATAATAACTGTAGACAATATTTTAAATCTCAGTGGTACAGAAGTACAACTTTTTAAATTATCTGACTGATATCAGCAATAATTATTATTATTTTTGCATTCTCTGCTAGCTAGAGTAAACCAGAAGTGTTTAAGCAATAACAATACATGATAAATCAAGTAATTAAGAGCATAAAAGGCTATAAGGTTAAAATGGCCTATTCCTTCTTTAGGGGTTTGACGATCTAGACTCATATCGCTACAGCTATTTATTACCTGTTCTATAGAATTAATTACTGATAGCCTGGGTATCAGAAACATACTGGAGTAATAAATATAAATAAATATATATATATATCTCCAAAATTATCTATTAAGTATTTACTTCTCCACTGTGTTTGGATATAGCCCGAGGGAAGTAAAAAAAAAACAAACATTTTCAATGTTTCCATTATTTGGGATCTAAATTTTTCAAGAATAAATTGAAATATTTTTAAGTGCCTGGCTAACGATCCCTACTTTGCTTTTAAATTCAACAAAGACTGACAACTAATCAGCATTCAAAGTCTTGAGTCTTTCTGTTACAGAAAGATTTTGTAATGACATGGTCATTCAATTTCTTTTTCTGAGGATATCAGTTAAGCATCTCTTACCAGATTCAGAAATCATGTAATACTGTATGGGAATTTGAGACCATGGAATGAATGCCAGACAGCAGAGCTGCGTGACTGTCTGAGGCATGATCTTTGCTGACTTACACTTTGTGTAGTCATTTACTATTGTGCAAAGTGGATACATATTGCTACCAAACCGGATTTTTCCACTGATATTTCTGTGAACTAAGTACACGAGGTAAAAGTGACTACATCAGGCGATAGGGAATGTTGCTAAGTGACCAACTGGAACATTTGCTTAAGCATTGTACAGAGATATGGAAGTCAAACTGTGTATGCAGTTCTGTTGTTCAGGTTTTACTATTCACAGTTTGTTGCTTTACTGTACAGTGGAGGATTCAAGCCAAACCTTGGAATTCTTCAGAGACGTCTTGATTTGACAAGATTCAGCCTACCATTTGCGGCAAACCTGTACATGAGTTAATAAGAAGTAATGGTTTAAAAAGGGATCACTTGCAGGTTGTTTCAATAAGCCAGGTTGTGTGAATATATACTTTGAAATTACCGTGTTCTAGTTAGTAGAATAGATTAGGAAAATATATATGAATATGTTTTAATCTAGTATTTAATATTTTGACACAATGACATTTTTAGTAAGCAAAGTTCTGTCATTTACATGACTGTCCTAGCAAGTTACTTTCTAGACATTAGTCCTAACACTTCCCAAGTCTGTCCTGATCCAGATTTCCCGTTTCACAGCAGAATACATTCGGCAGCAAAAATGCTTGAGTTCATAACACATCAGTTCCTCTTGCTTATTTCCAAAAAGAATTCAAAGTCTGGACCATACTGTGGATTTCTCTGCTTTCTGAGCCAAAATAAACACTTTACTTTCCACTTATCTTTCTTTGAAAATATAATATTCTTAGTAAAGAATTGCGTTTTCTCACCAAGCTAGACAGTATTATATTTCAGTACTTAAACCAAAATTTTCTGTCGTGTCACATCTCAAGAAAACTCAATAATCTGAAAACTATCCACTGATTTTAAGGGTTGTAGACCAAAAATAGTCAGCAGCATTCGCTGTACATTCTCTCCTTTCTGAAAGAATTTTCCTGAAATCATTGGCTACATTTTAAAATCTTGTCTTAGATTCCTGCCATTAAAAATGGTGCCTACCTGAGGGATGAGTACCTGTAAGTTCATACAGTCTCATTGAAATATATATCTGATGTGTCAGCATATCAAGATTAATAAAAAATTTGTTCATCATTATAAAAGAGTGGTGGTGTTATTTCTTTCTGCCAGCCTATTTTTGCTTTGATCATAAAGTTTTTTCCTACAGCAGCACCTTAGTAAAATAGTATTTGTGTACTTCTCCTAATGAGCTATGCCTTTACGACTGACAATTGGAGGGCCAAAGAATGAACACTTCAATCAGTTCAAAGTGAGGCTAGGTTACACACGTCATAGTTAAGAACCACCCTCTTATTTTCCAACTTTGTATTCAACATGCTTATATAACCACATGTACTCATCCAAAAGCTCTTCAGTTCCCTCACTTTTTATTTATGCATCTTTATATAACTGTAGATGAATAGAAGCTAATCAGAAATATCTCTGTCTGGTTATGTTTGCATCTAATGTCATGTTCTTTTTCATTTGTTAAGGACGAAACTTGTTGAAACCGTTATCTTCCATTATTAGGCCTTAAGCAAAAAATCAGATCACTCAGAAGGTTGAACAACTTGTTCTGGCCAGAGTTTTGTTTTCAGCTTCAATCCGCTCATGAAATGAGATTCCAGGTGAATATGAAGAATTAAAAAATGACCATGGTTTATTTTAAGAGACAGTTTAAAAGGCTTCAGTATAAATTCAGAAATATTGCCTAAGCAGATGTTTGAAATTGGCACTTTTTCTTTTAAGACTGAATGCTGTCTGAAACAGACTGCTGATATACAGACATTGCAAAAGAGTATCTGTGAATCTTTGTATATTTGATACATCTGATATTTAGATACTTAGAGGTTTTCTTTCTCATATTTGAATTTATACTTTCATTTCATGTTTTTAAAATGTATACTTATAAAAAAAGGCACTAGACAGCAATGTAGTATAGATTTCTAACAAGATCAAACAGCATAAAAGAATATAAGAAAATGATTTAGTGTGGATCATATTTGAGGTACAGCAGCCTTCCTTAGATAAAAAGCCCATATAGTTATCTGAGTTCTAAAGATTGACAGTACTATTTCAGTAAAGTTTATTGTTCATACCAGACCATTACAAAATGTAGTAAGAGATAGAACAAATTTGATTTTGAAGTTGACTTTTTGTGCTTAGAGCATGTGATGAGGGACAATGTTCTGACAGCTCAAGCTTACTCAAGCTTAATGACTGATCTAAATTGGAGCTTGGAGATAAAAGAAATTCTTTAGTGATGCCTCAGTTGTCATTGATTGCTATGAGCAATTTTAAAGCTATTCAAGATGAGAATTGCCAGCTTCATTCTGAAGAAGAAAGTGGTACATAAGACTGGAAGCTGGTGCAATTGCTACTGCATTAAAAAAAAAAAAAGAAAGAAAAAAAAGAAAGAAAGGAAGAAAGAAAAAAAGAAAACATTTATATTACTTGTATATATAGGTGATAACCACAATTACATATAGTGTGATATATCATCAGGAAAACACATAATGAATCTACAAGGTACAAGGTAAGCAATACTTGTGACAACAAAGCCAAAAAATAAAAGGCTGAGCACATTATATATATCAGCAGTACCAAAACAAATGAAAACAAAATGTTCTAGACTAAAGGCAATAAGGAAGTGCAGAGCAGAAGTTCCTCCTCTGAGTGTTGATCTCAGAAAGTAGATTTTGTGTCTTTGACAAAATTGTCCCTTTTCTTGCACATAGCATAACATGTTTTTGATCTAAACTACTATGATTAGAAAATCAGATATTTAAGCTATAATAGTGATAGGGTAAGATAAAATCATACACAGCCATGGCTGTCTAAGTGTTGAGAGGTACTTCTGTGGTATCACTTTGCCTGGTAAGGTGCCAGATCATAAGGACAGAGACTTGTGCTTGGGTGAGAAGGGGCTAAAACTGCTCTGTTCTTTTAGATGCTTTGGGAGTAGCCATGTGTCTTTAGTATTGCTGTGTCTTCTGAAAAGCTCACTTCAAATCCAAAAAGCTATCTCTGGAGCAGTGTATTCAGAGCCAATAGGCATACTTACGCACTTGGATTTCACATGAGGAGGCATGTCTTCCAGCAATGTCTGGGTCTCACTGAGGCTTACTGTCTTTTTCGGAAGGCAAATTTGGCGTTCAGAGCATCCTCAGAACAGTCTTTAAAAGACAACACAAGTTTTCTTTTGTGCAAATGTAAATGCACTGGCTACTTATGGTGGTATGGGTAGCAACTGTGAGCAAAACCTTATTGTAAAAAATCAAACCATAACCTGTAATTCAAGTACCATACACAAAAAGAAATACCTTTGGGCAATAAGATTTTTCTCTGCAGAGTAGACAGATTGTTTTTAATAGGTACATACACTTCTTCAGTTTGATAGCCGCTTTTGCCCGTGTTGCCTGGGCCTTGTGATTCATTGAGGTAGAAGAAATTGCTCCCAGAGCATCTGATATACTGTTTTTATCCAATTAAGTCAATAATCACCAGGATTTGGAGTTTCCACTAATACAGTGTAGTTCAAAATTGGTTGATACTAACCTGTCAGCTCAAGTGGATTAGTAGCTGGACGTCATTAGCAGATTGTGTGAACACTCTTAATCCATTTTAGTATGAAGCCTGACAGGTTAGTTTAAATCATCTTAGTGAAGTTTCAATAAGCCTAAACTCAGGCTATGTACCAGTATAAGGATCTGCATATATGTCTTTTTCTTCTATATTTGCTTCACCAGTTTCTCTCTCACATTAGTCAGCCGCTCTCTCCTGAGAATAACTGCCCTCTTGGGTCTGTCAGTGGAGCTGCTTATGTGGTCACTCCTGCACCCACTGCAGTCAAAGTGAGACAAGTTACCAAAGCTCCATGATTAAACTGTTCCTAAGATTACGTACCTCATAAGGAAGGTGTGAAAAGTTTATATGAGAATTTACCTTTCAAAATATTAATTAATTATTTAACCTATGTTATATTTCTTCCTGGCTTCTAAATAATTATATGTGACAGAATGTTTAAGTGTTATAAACCATAGGGAAAGCTCTTTACCTGGAATACTTCCATGTATTCCTCCTTAAACATCAGTAGGGCTACACTGATACACAGCAACTGCAAATGGAACAGGAATGTCATAATATTGGAGACGGCATCAAATGCATGTTTCGTATTCTGAATATTTATGGGATATTATGATTTCTTCTGTCCCCTAATCATAACTACTTTACTGTAAAGTAATTATGGAAACTAAATCATTTACTACTCAAGCAATTTACTGTTATCAGTGTGGGTAATATTCTAAGTTATTGTACTCCTAATTTGCTGTGGAAAAATGTAGTAGATGCATCCTGGTCTCCACAAACCCACATGCCCCCTTCCTCTATTGTAGTCATGTTGTCATGTGGCCACACAGTTAACTCCCTTGTACTCAGAAGGCAGCACTTTAGGCAGCTAAGCCCTTTTGTTTGATGATGCATCTCCATTTTAGGCCAGTCTCCTTTTCTGCCTGCTACCACTCTCACTCTGCTTTTTCTCTGTTCTTGCACAATGGTTCACTCATTGATCATCCCTACCACAATTTCCTGCTGCAGTTAGGCCTTGGATATAGCTGCTCTGCAACTTCTTGCCCTCCCATATGCCCGGGGATCCCAAAGGTAATATAGTCACTAAGGAATCATCTCAAGAAATAGCAGTCTGAGAATGAGGTGCAGGTGTCTTCTGCACATAAGCCAGGCATGAGAAATAACTTTTCACAGATGTTTCATCATTTGAGACCCAACATTAAAAAACATCTGCCTTTTAGTACTTACAGAGTTCAGCATAAGAGAGTAAGTTCATTAAAACCCCTAAATCATTAACATAGCATTTAGATTTCATAGTAGTTGATTGGTTTAGAGCAGTAGTGCTCTGTATTGAATGTGTTAAGGAGAAGGAGGAAGAAGAAGAATAACTGAGGCGTGTCAATCTATTTCATGGACTTTGATTACAACTTTCTGTTGCTAAGCGCAATTGCTGTCCTGCAGTGTTACTGGAAGGCGATTGCTGGGCAATGAAGTCTTTTAGATAATATAGGTGCACAATGAAGCTTGTGACTATATCTACTTTTAAGAAGGGGGAGAATTTTTCTTTCTGATAATAATTCTGGTGGCCAACCAAATACTGGTGGATGTTTGAAAGTGGACAAGGCGAGGCTCCCTCCATCTACCAACCCATGCAGAAATATTTTTCCTCAGCATCCACTGCCATCACCAACAGGAGATCCAAACCACAATGCAACTCTGGTTCCTCAGAAACAATACTGCAAGTGTCAGCCCTGCCAACTTCACTCATCCCCTTTGGTCCTTTAGTGAGGAAAGGAAATTTGCACACATTAATAGCCCAGCTTTGTTCCACCAAGGGAGAATTTATATCTCTTACACTCTCATAAAATATTTGTGCAACTGTAACAAGGGCTTTTCAGCTCCAACTCTTCAATTCCATTGTATCTTCCTCCCTCTTCTTTATTGTAAGTGGAAATAATCAATGCAATAATCTTCATGATTTATTTTTATCTTGCATTATTTGAATTTAGAATATAGTTTTAATATTGTTTAAGTTAGCTTTCCTGTACAGCTTTCAACAAAAAAGACAAAAACCAGCACATCAGTGGCTCCGTATTACTGCGTAGTTCTGCAGTACCTTCTTTGAATAAGCAGATAGGATGAGTCGCATACTTACCACTGTTACAATACAAAATTTCAGAGTGTGAGGTCTTGACACAATACACATTGCTTGAGATGCTGTTCATGTTCTCTATTCTTTATCTCTTTGACTGTTCCCCCCCTTGGAGCACTGAGACAGTGTTTGGAGGATTTATAAAAGAAGTTCTTGGAAGTGAAGGAAAGCAGTACATATAGTATTTTTAGGGTAAGAGTTGCTTTTTAGTTACTTCTGAGGAATATAACAAAGGCTGGGTAAAAACAATGCTTCATCCTTACTAACACAAAAGAAAATTCAGAGTTAAGAGGTCAGATGCTTTTTTTACAGTAGCAGTATATCTGGATCTGTTGAATAATCCAATGACACTGCACTGAACATCACATTTACATTCTTTAAACGTGTTCTCTTCTTCAAATTTTTCAGTACAAAAGAATACAAATGAAATTACAAAAAAGCCTGTCACTAAAATGAATGTACAGTTTATTTATATATTTTATATCCAATGTAAAAAGTAAGATACTTGCAACTTCTTAGTATATGGTTAAAATTTATGGTAACATTACTGTGTCTGAGATATTCAAGAATACAAAAAAAATGCATTCGGATTTTTGCCACATTTTTTTAAGCAGTCCTCAAACAGTGTGCTCTGTGTTGATACTGAAGTATAATTACATCCCAGACAAGACACAGCATGGTTTGGAGCCCAGGTAATAATTGCTCCTTGCTCCTTCCTGGCTCTGTGATAGGCCATTGTGACTCACTCCATGCCATGTTTATAGGGAACCAGGAGGCCTAAGGAGCATGTTGCTGCAACGTTTCTATAACTTTAGACTAAGACAGCAGAATTCAACTTAGATTATTGGTTTGGTCATTTGGAGCTACAGTGTGAGGCAAAGAAATAAAGAGAGAAAGTAAGGAGGCAGTAATGAACCTTGGGGTTGAAACACAAGGTACTGACAGCAAGGTGTGATCGAAAAAGATGCTACATATTTTATAAGCATTTCAACAATTCTACATTTCATGCAGCAAAAATATATACATATTTGCAGGCATGTATATTTTTAGGGTTGCAACACACACACAAACACACATATACGAGAAAGATATATTGCTATATAAACACTTATTTTGCATTTTTTTGAGGGTCTAGGTGAAATTCCATACTTAATTCCATGAAAAGTGTGTTGGTAGATATTTTTGTGAAGAAAACAAAGTAAAATAGTTATCTGAGCTACTCTAGTTTGACAAGATGTTCAATTTTATTCAGGGCTTCTTAGGAACGTATAAATAAAGACAAAGTGGCAAATTATCCAAGTGTTTGTCAGATTTAAGGAAACAACACAAATTTTCCCCCATGGAAAGCAATTATTTAATTTAAGAATACTTACTGGCATGTGTTGATTTTGCCAGTAGACAATGAGTAAACAAGGTATAATGACGTATACAATATAAAGTTATTAACTTAGTGTCATAGGTTGCTGCTGTCAAACTCAAGGGCAAAGCTTCAATTGACTTCACTGGAGCCGGGATGAAGTATGGGACTAAATAAAGTCTGAGCTAGCTTGAAATCTATTGCATACAGACCCATTTCTATTGTTGTAAATGTGTCCTATATACCACTTTTCTCTACAAAAAGTTTCTGAGCATCTGTTATTTTACATTTGCACCTTACTGAGTGCAGGAGACTTTATTTCTACCTCCAGCTTAATTATTCAGAATTTATTCCAGTATTTTTATTCTTTTTGGCCTCACGTTTTAGCCTAAATTGCAGAAGTTTGAAATAGGTTATGTCCGAGAAAAAAATGAGGGTTTAAGACTAAGTTTCCCTTATAATGCCTGCTAATCTACTTAACTGAATCCTTCTTTCTCTTAGAATTTGCCTTATCCATTCTTTTAAGCTTTTCCAAACCAACATTGGTTGTGTGGGGCTTATAAAATTTATTTTGCACTGGACTTATCTAATGATTTATTTGAATTTCTTATATATTAATTCCTTAATGGTTGTATATCCAGGACTAGATTGTTTTTGCAGTTACAGCTTTGAGAGCATTAGAACACTTCTGAGTTTATTATCCCCTATCCAAATTTTACTCTTTTTCTTTAGCTGTACCTAAAAAAAATGTTATCTTTCTAGGCATAAATCAAACTAGAAATAAGAAAGTCCACATACGGCACAATCATAACTCCATATCCTTAGGTGCTTATTCAGTTCCTATATCTCAATTCCCCCTCAGAAATTCAGTTCTTCTCTTTCTTCCTTCACTGCAGCAGGGAGACAGTGTGATACACCCTTATTTTTTATGGCACAGCAAGTGTTTCTTGATGAGTCAGTAAGGTTATACAGACTGGCACATTCAAAAGATGAGAGTCCAGTTATTGCCAGTCCGATTCCTTAACCAAGTTTGCAGGGGAAATTCAACAGCTCTGTAGGATCTGCTTTTCCTTCTCACACTACAACTTATATAAGAACAGCTGATGCAAGGGAATATATATAATGTAGAATACATAATGGAAGGAGAAGTATTTTAAAACTATTGCTTTTTAATTTTATTCACTTTAGAATTTTGCCAGCATTGTCCTTGACATATTAAAAAGTTTTCTCTGTGTTTGAATTTTCTTTTCTTTTTGAATGTGATTGAAAATGAGAGCAAAAAAATGAGTACCCTTTTACATTGCTGGTACTTACATTATTCAGTGTTGCATGGTTCTGTTGTACTAGAATAAGATGTACTACAGCTTAACTCATTTTAAGGTAGTCAGATTCTTATTTTTAATTTAATGAATGGGTCAACATTTGGTATTTTTAAAAAGAGTTAAGGGTGAAATAGCACTTAAGAAAAGTCCAGTCATAGAAGTGTTATGTTCTCTTTACAAAAACTTGGCATCTTAATAACAACTGAACAACTCTTGGACAACTTGGAAATGCCAAAACCCATATTTTTCTGCTTTTATATAATCTTTTCTGAGTCTGCGCAGCCCTGGACATTTGTAATAGCTTTCCTTGAAATTTGAAGAAATCTGATTATTTCATGGTTATAGTAACTCAGAAATAATCCTCGTCTTATAAAGGACAGAACATTTTGAAAGAGGGTTTTACAATCTCTTGACAATTTGCAGATTTTAATGATATCAGATATGTAAAATTTTTACCTGAAATGTAGCCTTATAGGCTCATTTGGCTATTTATGTTTGCTATCAGAGAGACAAAAAAAAAAAAATGTACAAATATGCATTTGGAGCCTACCATGTACTTTTCTTGATCTGCCACCATGATCAGCACTACTTAAATTAATCAATCCTAGGCTGGCTACCTGTGATACAGACTGAATGAAGATAGAATCATAGAATTATTAAGGTTGGAAAAGATCTCTAAGGTCATCAAATCTCCCAGAAACTTCTAGGAGTATTTTAGGCAGATTTCCTTGTTGATGCTGAGGTATTCTACAGTAGCATCTACAAATCCACAGTGCTTCATTGTGGAAGACAACAATTTGGCCTTTTCATTCATGTCTTCACCACCTCTTAGCTGGCCTGGAGAGTGTATTTGGAGAATTTTAACTTCAGCAAGTAACGCAAATAATACAATCTGCCATACTCCTAATTCTGTTTCCTGCTTTACTTCAGGGCCTGACCATTTCCATACTGCATATGTAAGTTTGCTCGTGGGTCTTTTTCCTTTTTTCACACTAAAATATTTAGATCGCAACGTTGAGGTCCAGAGGAGATCAAAGCCAACTGCCAAGTAGTATGGCTACAGTGATGAAAATAGGGTGGACACAAACAGTCTTCACATTGTGACAGGAAGGCCACGTTTTTTTTTTTTTTCCTGCCAGTGACCCACGAAGACAATATGAAACCTACCTTCTTTCCCGGCACTGACATAGATTTCAAAATCAAGGAGCAGGATATTAAAGAGTGATGGATTTTCAGCATCCACATTATCCTGTGATGTACTTACTCTGGTAAGGATAAAGCAGATCTTTATGGGACAGTTCTGGATCAAGGTATTATTTCCATAGAGAGTTAAAGACTATTGGCATAGTCCAGCGCAACTACAATGTGCACTGCAGTCAGTATTTTCCAGCTAAATTAAAGTAATGTATAAACAAAATAAAGAAACAAGGCACTGTTCCCATAGACAAGAGAATTAGAAAATAAACAGGAAAGGTCCTGTTTCTTACTACCCTACTAGAAGCTCACAGTGATTACTTTGATATGCAAATATATGTGTAAAATAGAATAGTCCTACCATACTGTGCTGTTTGATAAATAACAAACTCATAGAAATTCACACAGCTTGAATAATACTTTAGGAATTTTTCAAAAAATCCCTGTTTGCTTCTAAGAAAAAATATATCAATGGCAAATATTCCTGAAGTCAATGGGAGATTCCAAAATAGCTTTCACATGGCCCAGGATCAAATCTGAAGTTTGGATTTGTCCTAAGGCATTACAGTTCTCCACAACTGTAAACCTCAGATTTTTCATCAAAAATTGAAAAGAGAGTGTAAGGGAGAGCAAGGGTGAGATTAGGAAGACAGGGGTAGGCAATTATACAGGAAACATCCCTTCAAACTACATAAATTACATGTCATTTGGCATACACTTTTTCAAGTGATATTTAATTAAAAGAAATGAATAACATTCAAGTTTAATTTAGCATAACAAATTATATTAGCCTTATGATATGATAAGAACATATATTACTATTTCCAACACTTTTTTCAGGGAATTTATTCTATTCTATGAACATTATTCTTGTTCTTCATATCAGAAAAGGAACATATCTTATTGTTCTCTAATTACAGATAAAAGAGAAAATTTGGATAAGCATGTTATGTTATGCTGTCCCAAATTTTCAAAACAGGGAAACAAAGATCTGAAGTTGGAATTGTCCAAGTTCACATAGTAAGTGAAGTGACAGATGCGAAGGAGTCTGTAGGACTCCACAGGATTTGCAAACAGGCTGCTTAATCATTAGAACATGATATTTTAGATATTGAATAACTCACAGGTATTTCCAAACAACAGGACTGAGTTTTTCTCCTTTTTTTTTTGGCAGGAATAAATTAGGAAACAAAATATTCCCAGTGCAGCTGATCCTTTAGTGATCAGGAGAATGATCAAAATGTGCACAGCAAGAAAATACATCTTAAAGTTCTGTTATTAAAATTTCAGGATAAATAGTGAATATACAGAGATCATGGACTTCTCTGTTGGCAATACTGATTTTCGAAGGAAATTAGCTCAAAAACTTTCACAGAATCATTGAAATGTTTAGGTTGGAAAACACCATTAAGGTCATCAAGTCCAACCTTTAAGCTAGCACTGCCAACTCCATCCCTAAACTATATCATGTCCCTAAGCACCACATCTACACACCTTATCTAAATACTTCCAAGGATGGTGACAGAATCACATCCCTGGTCAGCCTGTGCTGATGCTTGACAACCCTTTCAGTGAAGAATTTTTTCCTTGTATCTGATCTAAACCACACTGGTGCAATTTTAGACCATTTCCATTTGTCCTATCACTTGTTACTTGGAAGAAGATACTTACACCCATCTTGCTAAAACTGCCTTTCAAGTAGTTGTAAAGAACAATAATGTCTCCCCTCAGCCTTCTTTTCTCTAAGCTAAACAACCCCAGTTCCCTCAGCTGCTTCTCATAAGACTTTGACTCTGGACCCTTCACCAGCATCGTTGCCCTTCTCTGGACATGCTCTAGCACCTCAATGTCTTTTTTGTAGTGAGGAAATCAGGTTAGTCAGGCAGGACTTGCCTCTCCTAATCCCATGCTGACTGTGTGTGATCACCCTGTTGACACACAATGGCACTCAAGACAACCTTCTCCAGAGGCTTTACCAGCACTGAGGTCAGACTGACTGGCCTGTAGTTCCCTGGATCCTCCTTGTGGCCATTCTTGTAGATGGGCATCCCATTTGCTAATCTCCAGTCAGCTGGGACCTCCCCAGGCTGGACTCCATGATCTTAAAGGCCTTTTCCAACCTAAACAATTTGATGTTTCTATGACCTAGCAAAAAAAATCTCTTTAACAATGTATTGCTTTGAATTGAAATACATCTTTAAGGGAAAAAAAAAAAAAAAAAGAATTGAATTGTCGGAATTGTTACAATCATTAATTTACTTAAATGTTGGGGAAAACGTCCAGGGAAGTTGTGGATGTCCCCTCCCTGGAAGTGTTCAAGGCCAAGTCGGATGGGGCCTTGAGCAGCCTGGTCTAGTGGGAGGTGTCCCTGCCCATGGCAGTGGAGTGGGAACTAGATGATCTTTAAGGTCTCTTCCAACTCAAACCATTCCATGATTCTACGATTATTATACTCTGGATTTGAGTTAGTTTGCTATTATTTTGTATTTACATCTATTCAGAGAAGATACTTAAAGAGCAACAATGGTAAAATTGGAGACCATAAGGCACTATGAGATTTTAAAGCATTATGTAGGCAGGCTTTAGGGCCCTACATACAATACCAGAGTAATGGGCACACTGATTTATTTGTGGCTACAGCAGAATAAAAACACACTAAAAACAAAAAGCAGATGCTTCTTCTAACACTTCCCAATAGCAATGTGGATTTTATGAACAGTTTCAACATGATCAACTCTAAAATACAGGTACAAGCCTATTATAGTTATCTGAGTTAATTTTGTAAAAAGATTTTTTACTTAGTTGACAAAACTGAGCTGATAGTTTGAAAAAATTAACACTGAATCCTATTGATGGCCAAAGAATTTTGAAAATCATGAAGAAGACACATACTGTTAATAGCTTAGGTGGTGAAGAAAAATACTCGGAGACAAAATGATATTAAACTGTATTAAGTGTGTGAAAAAAGCAATAGCTTTAGCCTGGACAAGCAGCACTTCTTTTATACATCTTTATGCTAGGCTATTGCACATATTGCTGGAATGATAGAACACTGGCAGGAGTCTGCCTTTCATGAAGCATAAAAAAGGAAAAATACCTACAAGAAAGACTGGGTGGAAAAATGAAATGGATGTTTATTAGTTGAAGCCTTTGATGCAGGTAAGCTATGCTGAAACCTGCTAAAATCAAAACCAGATTCTTTGTTCCTACACCTTGTCTGCAGCTTCTTACAACTAGTAATTTGCAAATAATGATGCAGACTTGGAGAAAAAAGTTTTAAATACTGCAGTGCTACACTGGCATGGAATAAGTCTGAAATGCAGGTAGTGATTTTATTGGTGAGATTCACACTTGATTCAGTTCCTCAAAGTAACTGAAAAGGAATCAGGTTTTCCATTGTTTGAAAAGATGTCATGTAAGAAAGAAAGATAAACATTATCTGCTCAAAAAATGTAATATTCTTGTTTTTCAACTGTAATATTATTAAGAAAGCCCGTAAATACAATCTTACCATGCTCATTGTAATTATTTTTTTTAAAAAACCTTTCCATATGAGTTTCCCAGTTCTGCACTTCCAATGAATTTCTGATGAACTTCATGTGCCTTTCCTACTTTTTGTTTGATTTATAATCAGATCACCCTAAGACCCTTGCAACCCACTCCTTTTCAAAGCTTTCAAAGCTTAAATATGCTGGAAGAAAAATAATCTGAGGGGAGATTCTTTAAAACTTTCTCCATGATACAGAAACTTTTAGCCCTAATGCTAGAAATTAAGTATCCAAAGAGGAATAAAAAAAATTTCTTTCTCCTATTATAAGAGGCTGTGAATATAAACTCAGCAAAAAAGTTTTGCAAAATATTGAAGAAAAAAAAAATATGAAAATGTTTCACAGGGGGACAAAAATTTTATAAATGAGTCTCATCAAGAAATTTGTCTTATACACTACTTCAGCTCCCAAGTTTACTTTTCCAGTAAAAGAAAAACGTACTTCCAACAGGAAGCCAGTCTTTATCATATATGAACTCTCTCTTTGGGTTGTGGAGAGGACCACTTTCTAGTATGGACTGCAAAGAGTATCAAAGATATCTGACATGGCTACAAACTCTTTGTGTTTCAGTTTCTTTCTAATTTGTTAACCTCCTAGGATGTCAGCTCTATCACAGAGGGGCAGTTCCGCTATTTTAAATGGATGCTGGAAAGGGCTGGCTTTTAAAAAGGCTTTAAAGAAGGCAAACACAACTCATCTAAAAGTGCTAAAGTGTCCTTGCGAAAAAGTATATTTCTATTAAATGTTATAAAAATGAATGGGTAGAAGCATGCACCGCTGTAGAGAAAAAGCAAAGTTAAAAAGTTGGCAAAAAGGAGATTAAAAGATAGAAATGAAAATTACTCTGTCATTAAAAAGATAATGAAGTTTAAAAGAAATTATAAAAAAGTAATTTCAGAGAACACTTTATGAAAAATGCAGTGCAACTCAAGCCAATAAAAATAAAGTAAGTTTTTGAATAGGAATAGTTACTAATTAGATATTGTTAAAGGCAAAATTAACATCTCAGCTTTATGGTCTGACAAATAAAAACAAAAAAATGGCTTTCTTAGCATTGCCTGATTTTATTGGCAATCAAGATACAATAGCATAACAATATTAGATGCTATTTTTTCAATCAACAGTCCAAAGCAGTACAGCAGTGAATCATGCATGGACATCAATAGAAAAAAAAAGGAACTTAGAATCCGTAACATGTATATCATAAATGTGTTTCTACACATTTGGTACTTCCAGGTAACAGCCTGGTATCCTGGAACCCATCATAAGATGATTTGAACTTGACACACACAAAGGCAGCTGCATCTCCAGCACTTCCTTTTCCTGTTGTTTGAGAACCATCAGTTCAGTCACTGCCAGATTGAAGGTCTGGAGTCCACAAACTCTTGTTCACATTAGTAACTCCTTTAATGTCAGTAAAGGTATTTGTATGATTAAGCAATGGGAATGACAGTCTTCTTTGGTCCCTTTCAGCAATTATTATTAAATTCCTAAAAGAACAGGATGGAAAGCCATAACAAATATCTTTCTGTTATCTTTCCACAACTAACAAATTCTCACTTAACTGCTAGCAACATCTTTACCATATACATTTCAAATAACAGCACTTTAAAAACCAGAGTAAATGATAACAAAACCCCTTCCTGTTATCAAGTGCTATCAGTGTTCTCAATACTATATATACATTGCCTTTACTGCAAGGAGTTTGGACTCCCCATCACAGATGATAAAAAATACTTCGGAAAACATTCTGTTCTACCTGCTGATACTGACAAGGAGAATGCCATATGAAACCCATGAGATAAGTTTTCCAGCCCAGCAGCCCAGATATTGTCTCAACTATTTTGTTTTCTTCTTTTTTATTTTCTTTCCCTTTGGTAAAGTATTAAAAAGACTTTGCTGAAAAATTCCATATCGTAGGGAGGATATGAATTAAAAGTGATGTATTTTTTGAATAATTTTCCTTCTTTTGCAGTTTGTCATCAGCTACAGCTCATTCACAAAACTGGGATATATTCAAAGAGCATACATACCATAGGATATGCATATGCAGGGGAAGAAATAGTTATAAAAAAGTAAACACTGAATTAAAGCATCTGCAATTCAGAAAAAAACATATGAAAACATATAACATTAAATATTACCAAAAATACAGTGAAAAATTAGGAATAGAGGAAGAGAATAAAAAATAAGAACGGTGACAAAGATAGGGGTCTTACAGGCCATGGATGACACAAAGGCAACATCCTCGTTTGTTATACATCACTGCAAGTTTAGCCTTCAGCACTGGTGAGTAGCAGCATGACTATTAATCTTATAAAAACTGCCAAAGAAACTTCCCAAAAGAAGAACAAACAACAGCCATTAGGAATTTTATTGTCAATCTGAAAGAGCTGACTGCCAGGAAATGTCGCTATAAAAAATAAAATATAGCTTAAATCCCTCATTTGCCTAAGCTTGCAGGAAATGAGAAACTTTCAGAATGGAAATGTCAACTAATGATGGCATTTCTATAGTCTGTTTGTGACTAAGTGCAAACAGAGGGTCTCCATGTTGTTTCCTTGTTTCACAGTTTACTAATCTGTGCTGATAACAATACTACAGCTCACAATGAAAATGTGATTTATTTGCAGAGTATTTTTTCTGTTTGAAGGATCCATTGAAATCCTGACTACTAGCTTCAAAGTAAAATAGAATATTGTTCTTATTTTTCTCAATAATATTGCAAAATATGCTTTGAGGTGATATTTCCAATTCATAATTCCCTCTAGAAACAACATTTAAGAAATATTTTAAACATACTAGATGAGCTCTCCCTAAGTTTTATGGCAGTTATACATGTTAAGGCTTTTTTGTTTGATGCTAGCCCAAAATCTTCTTGTCTTAATGCCATATCTTCCATGTACCTGAGGTGCACACTGTAATGTGAGAAAGCTTGTACCCCCTGCCTGGGCAGGATGAAAGCTGGACAGTCATGCTATGCTGCTCTGGGAATTTCATGCGGCGGAGTGAAACCATGCATAATGGAGGTGAAAGGATGTGGTTCATACAGAGGGCATATGTGAGGTCAGAGCCAGGCACCCTCAGGGAATCCTCTTGTGAGCTCAGAGGTGCTGTTTTCAGGGCACCCAGAGGGGACCACTAAGCTCTGTATGGTCTGAATGGTCAGGAGACGATGTCCTAAAGGAAACCTCTGAGAATGCTGTAATTGGGTAGAGTAGATGCAGTCATTAGATCTCTGCATAATAACCAGCAGCATTACATCATGCTGACTTGCTATTCACAGCCTGATTAAAAGGCCTAGTGACAGATGAGAAGACAATCCTGTGACAACCTTCCTTCATGTTATTTTGTAATATATACCAGCTTACTATTTCGGTCTGCTGTTGTGAGCAGACAGTACTCATCACTTCATTCTTTTTCATGCTCTTTGACCATGAAATAAAAAACATGATGTATCGAGGAAAAAAAAAAAAAAAAAGAGAAAAGAGATTGTCTTATTGTCTTATTGAAGACTGGCTCACTAAAACACTTTTCTTTTCTAGGGAAAGGTGGCTTCCAGTGAAATTTTCAATTATTTATTTTTCTTTGTCAGTTGTTTCTTTGTCTAACAATCTCAGCCACTTCTTGCCATGAATTTGTACACAGAACTTTGTGTAACACTGTTATTTTTATTTCCATATGTAGACTGGTGAAGAAAACACTGCCATTAATAATTTCTATTTGTCTAGAAAAGCTAATCTTTAAATCCCTTTTTGAGGGCTGGTCTATAAGCTACTGCATCAAGGCAACCTTTAGTGCTTCCACTTTATTCTGGCTGTTTCTCTGGTGCTATTCAAAGTCTCAATGAAAAGCCCCTCTTGCAGTTCTCCAGTTAAAACAACAAAGCACTGCCTATGTTTCTTCTTTAACACAGCTCCAAGGATTTATTCTTTGCCTCTTTATTCTTCTTTTTTTCTGAAGTTTGCTTGTCCTTTTCCCCTTGAAAATCTCTTTATCTAAAGCTGAATTAGTTTTTGCAGCTGGTTGGCAAACTGCCATAATTTGCTGCTTTGACACTTATTTGTCAATTTCCAGTTGCCTTCAAACTTTTTACTTTTCTTAGCTTCCATTTCTTTTTACTCTTTCACAGTTTCACTGATTTAAGTTTTACTTGTTTTAATAGAAAAGCAGAGAAAAATCCTTCCCGGGAGGGAGAAAAAGACCCATTCTCTACCGTGACAAAGAAAGCAAAAATACTATGAGATGTACCCATTGAAAGCTTTGAAATAACAAACTTTGTGCTCTGTACAGACACACATACTCTGATCCTACTTTCAGGAAGGCAGTAAATCTGCTACAGAATTTATGTTATGTCCTAAGAGACAAGAAATTTGTAGATCCATTTTTATATAATATTTAGACTTTTCACAGGCTACTATTTTGCTTTGTTTCATCTTAGGTAGTTCACTGTAGTTTTTAAACACTACAGACTAATGATTATTTAATTATTTTGAACACATCTGCGGTTTAATTTCTCATCTTAGGGTGCATATAAAAATCACTAACCTTCACCTTGGGTTTCTACTCATAAACCTATTAATTTGTTAAACTATATGTTAATACATTTTAATGAGAATTAAAAAGCAAGACAATTTTGATTTGTTTTATTCTTTGAAACTTAAAAGAACTTCTTCTCTTATGTATAGTTTACTATGAGTGTTGCATTTCAAGCATCTGAAAGACTGTTGTACCAGCCGAGACAGAAGGATATAGAAAGAGCTTCTGTAAACAATAGCACCTTCCCAGGCATTGAATATCAGCATAGTGGCCTACTACATAATTCCACCCACTCAAATAATAAGAACAGTATATTTAACAAAACTATCAAGGAGTAAGCTACCAAATATCACATATTCCTTTTCTGTTCTTTAGTGTTCAGTTTTTAATCTCTAGAGCACAAGCATAAAGCTCCCCCATTAGGCTGAGCCCTTCCTTTCTGCTGTGACTACTATAGAATCATTATTACAATTACTGTTACTAATTATTACTGTACTAATTACAAATTACTAATATATGGGGACCGCACCTATATGGGATAGAGTATTTCTCCTGCTGTCAGAATGCAAATAGTAGGTATTTTCACCATCCTTACAGCCACAGATTAGTGGAGTGGGTTAGAGCGCTGTATACATTATCAGGTCTTGGCAGTCTGAATAGAGTTAAAGCAGTTGAAAAGAAAGACATATCTAAAGAAGAGGAAAACAGGGTTATGGCTTTCAGTAGCCTTTCTTATATGTGAGGTCCTATAAATTGGCCGCCTCACTGTGAAGTGGTGAATACTGGCAGCAGCTGTCCGGTAAGTGGAAATGTAAGTAATGATTACCCTTGTGGTCTGAGTTACTTCAGGGCAGTTCCCAGCTGACTTAAACTGTTGAAAGTTACAGCCTCATTAAGTCTCACTTCTTGCATCAAGTATTTCTTTCTATGTATCTGAGACAATGTCTCATTTCTATCATTATCTGTTCAGTGCTGCTCCACTTTTACACATACAGTATCATGCTTTCTTCCTTTTAATTCCTTCTAGTGTTGTGTATAGAAAAAATTTCCCAAAGTCATAGAATAAAAATATTTTATGTTTACCGAAACATTTTAAGACAGACCTTTAAAGCTGAATTAGGTGAAGAACCCAGGCCGATAGATTACCTACGTAAGTCTAACATTAGAGTTTTTAGCTATTTTTAAAATTAAAATAATGTAAAATTGACCTTTTTGGAAAAGAACAAAGTTATAGAAATGAATATTATAATTACACTAAGTGCATCATATGTATCTGGTGTATTACTAGACAATCAAAATACTAACTTCAGAGCAGTGGTGCATTATTTCATTCCATTGCACAGTGTTAAAGCAATTGTTTCAAGCAGATCAATTTTTTTTAAATCATATAAGATGTTTTGAAGAGATTTGACTGCCATAATTTTTTTTAATTTTATCATAATAAATTCATTAAATGTATTTAATACATCAGCAACAATCACAGTAAATCAGTATGAAATTAGTATTATAAAGAGCTTTAAAACACTCATATACTTTGAAACAGTTTTAAAAGTTTTTACATGAAATAACTCTATTTGGATTAGAAAGGATTCTCCTTAAATAAGTTTGAAAAAAAATTAGTTGAAATGATGTCATTTTGTCTCTATTCAGACTTCAGGAGTCTAAATAAAATTTGCAGTTCTCCGATGCATTCATTTTACTTTATTTCAACTTAATCTTTAAGTTAGGTGTTAATAATTAGGCAAACACATGTAGATTTAAGAATAAAGAAGCAGTCAGTATATTAGTTCACATTTCATGTCATTTTTTGTAGGTCTGAAGAAATTATATTTTACAGAGATACAGAGATTTTACATATTTTAAGGTTTATTTAATCTGTACATACAGTACCCTGATAAGCTGGCTGACTTGTTTTCTGTGGAAAAAGCAGAACAGCACTCTCTAGTCAAAAGTGATATGACCATATTTTGGTTAGGGAAGTGGGGAATGAAAACTCATGATAAATTTGATAGGTAATAGCTATAAATGCAGACTAGATCTGGGTGCTTGAGCTTGCAGCCATAATATACTTTTAATGTAATTGTTTTTAAAATAATTTTATATCTGTTTTTCTTAGTGTTAAACTGGAAGGAATGAAGACTCAAGGAGAACCACATTTTGTGATTTTAAACTACAACGTAACAATTAGTATTAGGTTGGTAATATCTGTGTTGACTTACTTTCTCTATCTAAACTCAGTATCTTTTGGCCTTGCTTCTATAAGAAGCCTCCCAACGTTTCCTCATCACAATTTACCTGACGTTGCCACTCCTTTCTCTGCATAATCTTTCATGCTCCATCTTCTTGTTCAGCTCACTCAATTTTGGCGGATTTCATAATTTTACAGGTCAGCTGACAACAGTCATTTTGCTAACCCATTCCATCTACTCATCTTCAACTTTCCAATCACACATTATTCTTTTTTCAATCTTACTCCAATTCTTTTCTTTCATTCTCACACTTCTTACCCCACATGATCCCATTTTTCCTCAAAGTTCCGAGACTTAGTCACCAGAATGCTTAGCTTTTATTTGCAAATTCCTGTCTAGTTGGTTAATTCTAGAAGAATTAAATGGAGCCACTTAATTCAAATTTGAATCTGCAGCACATTTCTGGAAGAGTAACAAGAGATATTTATAAAGACTATAGAAGATCTGTTATGCAACTGGAAAAATCAGTTTGTTTGCCTGAAAGTGGACTGCTTTTTCAAACCTATTTTAGGGGGGAAAAGAGTACAGCCTTAAGGTATCATTATTACAATTTTGGTGTTGACAGCAGAAATTATTCTGAAATTTACAGATGCCAACAAAAATGTACAACCATATAGAAAAGTATCAACAAAACACTGTCAACACAGGGAGTCTCTAAAATATGTAATATCACCAAGAAATATTTTCCAGATTTTGAAATATCACACACTAAAAATGTCTTCCTGCCAAAATACTGCTCTAAAGTATTAGATTTAACTTCCAGTGTTTATCCCTGGACAACACTTCCAGTGAATAAAGCATCTTCTCTGAGTCCTTTTTTCTCCCTCTCACTCTGAAGTAGCCTATCCTGAACATACAGTCTTTTATTTTGCCTAATCAAGTCACATCTTATAAGAAGTCCCTGACATTGCATAAGAGAATATAGAATATAGATTTTTCAGTGAATACTTCTGCATTATCTGGGACAAAACTAAAGAAACAAGAAATAAGCCGACCTTTTCTTCTAGAAGAGGGAGTCTGGCCTCTTACCAAACTCAGGTGGGAAGGAGAGTCCCATAAAAGACAGAGCAGAGAAAGGGACAGGGACTCTTATGAAAAGCTGTGTTTAAGAAGGAAAGCATGCACACAAATTGTTGGGTGTTTTTATTTCATCCAAGCTATAATGTTTGCAGAACTATCTACTGGGAAAAAGAAGACTTGTACACGGTGGTGTATCTTTCTCAGAAAGGTTAGAAGTTCATTCAGAGTAAGAGAAGCTGAGATAACAGCTGGTTTAGGGCCAAAACATTCAAATGGTTGATGGAAATAAAATATTTTTTATCTGAAATAAAGCACTGATAAGGCAACATTTATTCCCATTAGAGAATGATTCAAATGAACTAGCTAAGTAATTTATACTCAGAAGTTGAAAAGGAACAAGTGAATCATTTCCAATTTTATCTTGGGAAACTGGGAAACAGTGAGATTTGCGAACCTTGTCCCATTATTCAGAGAAGGATATAACACAGAATAACAAATTAGCTAGTCTGACCTTTATTTCAGGTACAAGAATGGATTTGTTACCTCGGAACTTTGCTAGTAATGACCTAGAGAATACAATTACAATTATTACAGGTCAGATGACTCTTTTGTGACAACTCTTTCTGTTTGTTTTTGACTGGAGTATAGGGGTTGTACACAAAGTACCTACACTTGGACTTAACTCACTCACTACACGTACTGAAGGGTTGGGTTTTTTTCATTCAAACACTCACATTCTATAAAAGTCACAGGTATAAGCTAGAGACATTAGAAACTCTTCTTTTGATATCCAGGATCTTTTCAGTATTTTTTATTGTCCCAGTTCTAACCACTTTCTACATACATATATTAAGTGGCCTTCAGAATATGATTTCTGGATCCTTGAAGGAGAAGAACAAGGAAAAGATTATGCATAAATTTTACATAAAAATATTTCAAAAAATGAAGTTATTCTAACTTGTTTAGATTTGTTACATGATAGCAGCTTATTTCCAGGGCATGGAGATATAATACAGCCAAATGAAGAGGAATATATTTTGAATTCATAGAATCATAGAATAGTTAGGTTTGGAAGGGACCTTAAAGATCATCTAGTTCCAATGTCCATGGGCAGGGACATGCCACTAGATCAGACTGCCCGAGGCCCCATCCAACCCAGCCTTGGACACCACCAGGGATGGGGCAGCCACAGCTTCCCTGGGCAACCTGTGCCAGTGCCTCACCACTCTCATGGTGAAGAAATTCTCCCTAATGTCCAGTCTAAATCTGCCCCTCTCCAGTTTATATCTGTTCCCCCTCATCCTATCACCACAAGCCTTTACAGATAGGATAGGATAGGATAGGATAGGATAGGATAGGATAGGATAGGATAGGATAGGATAGGATAGGATTAATTCAATTCAAGAAAGCAGCCTCTATATCCAGAATGCCAAAAGCTGCCTAAAAAAAATCCCAAAGAACTAAAAGTAAGTTTTAAGTAATCTAATAGATTACATCCTCAACCTCAGGTTTGTGTGCTTCTGTGAAAATAAGACTAATAAAATCTTAGAACAGATAACAAAGTGGAATGGAGATGGGAAATGCTGGAGAGGATACGCCACCACAGCACTCAGTCCCCAGATGTAGGAAATCAGGCAGGGAAGGGAAGAGACCAGCGTGGCTGAGTTGAGACCAGATGGTCAAACTGAAGAGCAACAGGAAACTACACAGGCAGTGCAAGCAGGGACTTGGAACCTGGGAAAATTATAGGGACGCTGCCCTGCTGTGTAGGGATGGGGTCAGGAAGGCCGAGGCACAGCTGGGGCTGAACTTGGCAAGGGAAGTGAAGACCAACAAGGGCTTCTACGAGTATGTCAATCAGAAAAGGAAGGTTAAAGAGAGTGTACCCCCATTGATGGATGAAAATGATACCTCATATCAACAGATGAGGAGAAGGCTGAGGTACTCAACAATTTTTGCCTCAGTCTTCATTGACAACCACTCTCCTCACGCGTCCTGGGTCAACAAACAACAAGAAGGGGACCAGGGAGGTAAAGCCCCACCACTACAGGGACGATCAGGTTCGTGAACACCTGAGGAACCTGAGCATATACAGGTCTGTGGGGCCTGATGAGATGCAAAGTCCTGAAGGAATTGGCTGATGTGGTTGTCAAGACACTGTCCATGATATTTGAAAAGTCATGGCAGTCAGGAGAAGTCCCTGGTGACTGGAAGAAGGGCAACATTGTGCCCATTTTGAAAAAGGGTAGAAAAGATGATCCCGGGAACTTCCGACCTGTCAGCCTCACCTCTGTGCCTGGGAAGATCATGGAACAGATACTCCTAGAAGTTATGCTAGAGCACGTGGGGGACAGGGAGGTGATTAGAGGCAGCCAGCATGGCTTCACCAAGGGCAAGTACTGTATGACCAACCTAGTGGCTATCTACAATGGGATGACCACAGCAGTGGACACGGGAAAAGCAATGGATGTAATCTATCTGGACTCCTGTAAAACCTTTGACAAGGTACCCCACAACATCTTTCTCTCTAAATTGGAGAGATATGGATTTGATGGTTGACTGTTCACTGGATAATGAATTGGTTGGATGGTTGCATTCAGAGAGTCAACAGCTCAATGTCCAGCCGGAGATCCGTGACAAGTGGTGTCCCTCAGGGATCCATACTGGGACCACTGCTATATAATATTTTCATTGATGATATAGATAGTGAGATTGAGTGCACCCTGAGCAAGTTTGCAGATGACATCAAGCTGAGTGGTGCAGTTGTCACACCAGATGGATGGGATGTCACCTACAGGGACCTTGACAAGCTGGAGAAGTGGGTTGGTGTGAACCTCATAAGGTTTAACAAGGCCAAGTGCAAGGTCTTATACGTGGGTTCAGGCAATCCATAGTTTCAATACAGGATGGGAAAAGATGTGATTGAGAGCAGCCCTGCAGAGAAGAACTTGGGGATGCTGGCTGATGAGAAGCACAACATGAGCTGGTAACGTGCACTAGCATCCCAGAAGGCCAACCGTATCCTGGGTTGCATCAAAAGAAATGCGGCCAGCAGATGATTCTGCCCCTCTGCTCTGCTCTTGTGAGACCCCACCTGCAGTATTGTGTCCAGTTCTGGAATCTCCAGCAGACCTATTCCAACAGTTCCAGAGAAGAGCTACAAAGATGATCAGAGGGCTGGAGCACTTCCCATATGAGGACAGGCTGAGAGAGTTGGGCTTATTCAGCCTGAAGAAGAGAAGGCTCCAGGGAGACTTCATAGCGTCCTTCCAGTACCTGAAGGCCATGTACAAGACAGCTGGGGAAGGACTTTTTACAACGGCATGTAGTGATGGAACAAGAGGAAATCACTTCGAATTGGAAGGAGGAAGATTTAGATTAGCCATTTGGAAGAAATTCTTCAAAATGAATGTGGTGAGACACTGGAACCAGTTGCTCTGTATCCCTCAGGATCCTGAACTCCACCAGTGCCTGATCACTGCAGCCCAGGCTACCTCCAATCTTGATGTCACTGATGAGCACTCTTGCACTGGTTACCATCAGGTCACCTTCCCCTCAGGTAAGCGTGTCTGTTACCTGGGTAAAGAAGTTATCTTTGATGGTTTTTAGGACTCTCCTGGATTACCTAAAGCTTGCTGTGCTACTTTTCCAGCAGACGTCTGGGTGGTTGAACTCCCCAGCAGGACAAGAGCTCGCAATAGTGAAGCCTCCTGTAGCTGTAGGAAGGTGGATTCTTCAACAGGCTGTCCTTGATTTGGTGGCCTGTAGTACACACCCACCATAAGGTTCCTTTTGTTGCCTTGGTCTTTTATTTTCACCCAGAAGTATTCAACCTGTTCATGGCTATTCTTTGGGGACAGCTCTTCATACTCTATCAATTTCTTGATATAGAGGGCAACGCCTCCACCCCTCCTTCATGGTCTGTCCCTTCTGAACAGCCTGTAGCCATCGATAGCCACCCTCCAGTCAATGGATTCATCCCATCAAGTTTCAGTAACAGCAATCATGTCATAGCTTTCTAGCAGCACAGTACCTTCCAGCTCCTGTTTGTTGCTTAAGCTGTGCATGTTTGCATAGAGGCACTTCAGTTGGGTTTCTTAGTGGAACATGTGTTATTTCCCTTAAGGTGTTCCATGGAAGTTTCCTTATCTTACAGGTTCTTCTAAAAGAAAAGCATACTATCACCCTCTTTGAAATTCATTTAGTTCAACTTCTTCAGATCACGTCTTGACCCCACTTAATAGTAGAGGCTGTAGAGGCTTGATGAAACTTAAGTCTTACCTTATAAAACCTGCTGTTTCTGCTGTTTCCTTGCTAGCCTTGTTTGTCAACAGTTATGATATCAGGCAGCAGAGACGGTCTATTGCTCAGCTGCATTCTGGCCTCTGCATTTGTTTCTAAACAAAGGGAGAAAAAGGGGAATATTGCTAACGATCAACCCAAGCACCTGTTACTTAAGTAACAGGGGCACAGGAAGTCTAACAGACTGCCCTTTCTCAGCCTTATTATTCAATCTTATGTGGAAAGCTGTTGCTCTCGATGTCTTTTAAACATTTGACAGGAACCGTATAAGGTATGTGGTACATAGTGATGGCTGGAGATAAAAATAGGATTTTTGTAAGTCTATGTCTTTTTTCTCTAATGTACTCTGTTTACACTCTCAACCATGGTTATTTAGGGGAATTTTTTTAAGTTAGCTATTTAAGATGTTAAAATTGTTTTGTTTTGGGTGGTCCATGAAATGTGATTGTCCACACTGTGACACATCAATGGATGATATCTTGGTCTACTGCAGCCTTGATGCAAAACTCAGGAAGAATGTTAGTGATGTCAGCTGCAAAAGAGCATTCTGGAACTACAATATGATTCAATGACTTCACACTAACAGTCTTTAAATTTAATTTCCTCTTACATCATTCAATAATCCTTTTACACTATGGACTTCTCAATTTTAAGCATCCCATAAAACCTCCTTATCTTTACATTCTAGCCATGCTAAAGAAATCGCTGTGCCTTATTGGAGAAAATTAAGATTATTTTGTCCACAAACTTTTTTATCCAAACATCGTATATATACTGTTATAAATGTTTCATAACTAAGCAATAACATCTGATTTTGTGAAGTATGAATTTAAATTGTTTATCAGAAGCATAGCACTGATAAATTGTACTAGTTTCCTGATTATTTTATTTCTTCTAGAGAATGGATATCCAAACAGGAGAAGTGCAGTGCCTTAATGTAAAATTTATTTTTCCCTTACCATTCCAAGTCATAGAATACTGTTCAGTGTTATTCTCCAAGGGATTCTTTTGTTCTTTTTTTTCCCACTGTTATGGAGTAACCAGTGTTTTCTTCTCTGAGGTTTAACTCTAGGTTTATGGGAAATTAAACTCTTGCATGCTGGAACTAGCTTCCAGCCTTATGCCTCACCACACACCCGAGTTGGACTGTTATCACATGCAAAACTTATTTTCCCTGTTGCTTATTTTACCAGGATAATCTTTTAAAAAAAAATCAACCTGTGTAAATTCTATATGCATCCAATGGAAATATTCCTTTTAGGAGTTCATTACTGTATCATGTATTTGATAGATGAAAAATAAACAAAAAGCCACTTGAATAACAAAATATTTGAATTGCTTTAACACACTGAAAGCAAAATTGTTGCTGCATTATTAAAAGTGAGAATTAATTGCTTATGGCTTACATAATTTTCCTGTCCTAAGTTCTTGGCACATCATCAATTACATTCGTAAATTACTATACTATGTTTTTAATGAAATAATTCCAGAAACACTGATATTCATTCCTATTAAAAACCCTGGTCAATTAAACTGTTGTTATTCTTAAGCGTCAACAAGTTCCATGATTATAGGACTGTGGACAGAGGGAATGTATACCATGGATAAGGTCCTCCCAGTGAGATTGCTCTGTAAAAGGAGCTCAGAAATCTTACCACTCTGTATAGTTGTGTTTCCTCCTTCCTGCAGGGGCAAGGCTCTGATTAAAGAGTTCATCTTCAAAGAAACAGGTCACCTCCAGGATTCATAAGGTCTAAGGCATGGATGGTCATCCAGAACAAAGTGAGCCCAAGAGGAAAAGTAAAGCAAGTGTGATCTCTGGAGCCCCTCGAATCCATCCTGCACCAGACAGAACTCTTCTGAATATTATTCTATAGTTTCCCCAAACTAGTAGTAATCTCACAGAATGATTTCCCTGTGTTGTTGGTTTCCCATCTGAGATTTATGGTATTTATTAATATGTTATTGTAGCGCAGTATTACATGCAGTATTATTCTATTTTTATCTTCTGATAACTAATACATGTTATAAATAATAGTATTTATTACTCTGTTAATATTTTTCAGATTGAGGCTATTTATATACTTTTTTTTCCTTCAGCTTTCTAAATGGAAAACATTGATTCTAAGCCGGTTAGCTAGGTCTCCCTGAGAAATGGAGGAAAACTTGTATCCATAAAGATTTCACCTATCTTGTAGATCTCTCCTAAGTACCTTTAGAAGGCAACTCACTCAGTCGTATTTACCTCCAGCACCAGCAGGGTCAGTACAAACAACCAGCTTAGTCTAGAAATCTAGCTTTTTTAGATGGCTGAAGTTATATGTGATGAATACTTTCCCAATTTGAAGCGCAGATTTTTCTTCTCCTCTCCCTGTAGTAACTACTTGTGGAAGTACATGATGTGAGGTTGAGAATGGGGATTCTGTGTCTGAAAACATTTCATGTTTAGTTGACAGTATTCATGTCAAGGGTTTGTTGTTTTTAAAGAAATATCACAAATAAACATCCATGTGTCAAAAGAATATAGAAGAGCTGTATTTTCAACACAGAAAAGGCAGAAAAGTTACCGTGCTGGAAGCAATAGATGAATTTGCAGACTTGTGTTAACACTCATATCTACAGATCCACAAGAACTGCAGGGAGCCATCCCGAACCTATGTGAAAGCATAATAGTGTTGCTGAGTTTATACACTTGTATTTTAAGTGGATATACTTATGATTACATGAACAGTTTCTTAACTGAGAAGTTTCTTACCACTAGAGGGCTTAAAATTGCTGTACGATTTTATATATGGATACATGCATAAACATATATATACATACACATACAATGTATGATGTGTACATCATTCATGTGCATGTGTTTCAGTTGTCTGTACAGTTATAAACACACATATGCACATATATACATACTTGTATTTAATAGATTATCTATTTTTATTTTATTTTAAAGGATTTGAACACATAACACAACTTGAATCCTAAAGATTTTTAATATAACTTTGAAATTCACCGTATAAAGGTGAAATATTCCTTTAATTTCATAAAATGACTACAATTTTTAATTTTGTTCTCAGGTGGTCGTATCTACACAGAATATTCATTTCATCAAATTGAATATTGAAAACAATTAGAATAACATACAGTTAAAACTTGCATGACCAATGCCTGCTGTCATGATATGTTTACTAAGATATCTAGATGACATTGAATGACATGGGCATAGTTCATTTTTCAAAAATGACTTTTCACAGAATGTAATGGAGTGTTGCAGAATCTATCACACGAAGCATTTTTGTTTGATCACAGGACATATTCTCCTGGGAACTCATAGAGGCTTTAAATAAATAAAATGCTCCTGGAAAACTGGATGCTTTCTTTCACTAATGTGACAATTGTAATGAAGAGAGGAATGGCTTTCAACCATTTTTAAACAATGCATAGTCTTTGGAGATAGCACAACAGTTCCTCCACAATATGACAACGTAATAATGAATAATTTGTCCAAGCAGTCCAAAAGATAATTAACATAATATTTTTAGTCAGACTTGACATATACGAAAGTTTGAGCTATCAATATTTTCTGTTAGCAAAGTTATATTTATCTCAGAAATCTGCCCAAGAAACCAGTATCTCAAGAACAATGAAGTTTCAGATTATCATGATTAACAATAATGTATGTTGTAGAAATAGGAACATGTTTTGCAGACATAGGAAAATGTTTTGCAGACATTTATTGCTGTAAACAACACTCAATTTTGAATTTTTTCTGGTATAGAACATAGTGGAAAAGCCCAAGAAACAGAAGAGGCTCTTTTGCAGTACTTCAGTGTTTTGATTGTATGTGAAAAGTTATGTATACGATCATGTATACAAATAAAGGCTATTAAGTGAGTGAGCATATGCATAACTGAATCAAATTACTCAGACTTTGGTAAAGAATAACAGAATCATAGAATCATTAAAGCTGGATCCTATACAGCCCCATAGACTCAAGAGTGTTCACGTGGTGTAAAAGGTCATTAACTGCTTCCTTCTGGATTATGGGGAGTTCATTCTTCGTTCCCTTTCTTCCAATTCTTGGGGCTGAATACCCAAGGGATAACTGATCTATCTGACTGTTAAAGGCTGAGGTAAAGAAGGCATTAAGCACCTCAGCCTTTTCCTCATCCTTGGTGGCAATGTTCCCCTCTGCATCCAATAAAGGATGCCTCTCTGTTTGCTGCTATTGTATCTGTAAAAACATTTCTTGTTATCTCTTACGACAGTGGCCCCTTTGAGGCCTAGCTGGGCTTTTGCCTCTCTAATTTTTTCTCTGCAAGACCTAACTGGATCCCTGTATTGTTATTGAATTGCCTTCCCCTTCTTCCAAAAGTGGTAAACTCTCCTTTTTTTTTTTATCAAGTCCCAGCAAAAACTCCCAATTCAGCCAGGGACTTCAGGTGACTTCTCCGCTGGTTCATCTTACAGGACATGGTTGCTAAGCCTAAGATGGCCTCTGACCACAATCTCCCACCAGTTATTCTCTGTGAACAGCAGATCAAGCGAGGCATCTCCCTTGGTAGGCTCACTTACCAGCTGTGTCAGGAAGTTATCTTCCACACACTTCAGAAACCTCCTAGACTCTTTCATATCTGCTGTGTTTTATCTTTGAATTTCATGGGACTGTATGTGTTTATTGCCTACATCATCACTTGTACAGGTAGACATTAAGGACTGAATAAAGCTTTGATATATTAATTTTCAGGCATCATTACCTTATGTGTGTTTTCTTAAATTGTTAAAAGTCGTACCAGAGGTTTCATTTTTGTGAAATTGTAAATTCAAAAAGCACAATGAAATAATAGAGGGGCGAAAGTTTAGACTGAATAGTAAAGTAGGCTGGAAATATAATTCTATCACGTTGCACACTTAGCTAAACTTTTTAAGTACATCTTATTGTAGGACCATTTTTGTTAACACATTTAATTGTGAGACAGAATAGAAGGCCGAAGCAGCAAAAGGAACCTCGTGGTTGGTGAATACTACAGGTGACTTGATCAAGGAGAGCCAGCCAACAAAGCCTCCTTTCTCCAGCTACAGGAGGCTTCAAACTCGCAAGCTGTCATCATGCTGAGGGACTTTAACCACCCTGACATATGCTGGAAAGGTAGCGCAGCAAGCTGTAGGCAATCCAGGAGACTCCTAGAGTGCATTGAAGATACATTCTTAATGCAGCTAATAGAAACCCCCACCCAAGGGGATGCAATACTGGACCTGATGATCACCAATACAAGTGAACTCATCAGTGACATCAGCCTGGGCTGCTGTGATCACGCACTGGTGGAGTTTAAGGTCCTGAGGAATATGGGACAAGCGAGGAGTATAGTCAGTACACTAAATTTTAGCAACAAAAACTTCCAGCTCTTCAAGGAGTTAGTCAGTAGGAACCCCTGGCAAACAGTCCCCAGGGACAAGGGAGCACAACAGAGCTGGCAAATATTTAAGGATGATTTCCACAAACCACAAGAGCGCTCAGTCCCCAGATGTAGGAAATCAGGCAGGGAAGGGGAGAGACCAGCGTGGCCAAGTTGAGACCTGATGGTCAAACTTAAGAGCAACAGGGAACCGCACAGGCAGCGCAAGCAGGGACAGGGAACCTGGGAAAAGTATACACGCTGCCCTGCTGTGTAGGGGTTCAGTCAGGAAGGCCGAGGCACAGCTGGGGCTGCACTAGGCAAGGGAAGTGAAGACCAACAAGGGCTTCTACGAGTATGTCAATCAGAAAAGGAAGGTTAAAGAGAGTGTACGCCCACTGATGGACGAAAATGGTGACCTCATATCAACAGATGAGAAGACTGAGGTACTCAACAACTTTTTCACCTCAGTCTTCACTGACTACTGCTCTTCTCACCCCTCCTGGGTCAATGGACAACAAGAAAGGGACCAGGGAGGTAAAACCCCTCCACTGTAGGGGACGATCAGGTTCGTGAACACCTGAGGTCACTTCAGTAAATCTGAACATATATAAGTCTGTGGGGCCTGATGAGATGCATCCCAGAGTCCTGAGGGAATTGGCTGATGTGATTGTCAAACCACTGTCCACGATATTTGAAAAGTTACGGCAGTCAGGAGAAGTCCCTGGTGACTGGAAGAAGAGCAACATTGTGCCCATTTTAAAAAAGGGCAGACAAGATGATCCCGGAAACTACTGACCTGTCAGCCTCTCCTCTGCGCCTGGGAACATCATGGAGCAGATCCTCCTAGAAGCTATCCTAACGCACATGGAGGACAGGCAGGTGATTTGAGGCAGCCAGCATGGCTTAACCATGGGCAAGTCTTGCCTGACCAACCTAGTGGCTTTCTATGGTGGGGTAACAACATCACTGGACACAGGAAAACCAATGGATGTGATCTATCTGGACTTCAGTAAAGACTTTGACAAGGCCCCCTACAACATCCTTCTCTGTAAATTGGAGAGATACAGATTTAATGGGTTGACTGTTCACTGGATAAAAAATTGGTTTGATGGTCATATTCACAGAGTAGTGGTAAACAGCTTGATGTCCAGATGGAGATCCATGACAAGTAGTGTCCCTAAGGGGTCCATACTGGGACCACTGCTGTTTAATATTTCGATTGTTAATATAGACAGTAAGACTCTGAGCAAGTTTGCAGATGACATCAAGCTGAGTGGTGCAGTTATCGCACCAGAAGGATGGGATGTCATCCAGAGGGTCCTGAACAGCTGAAGAAGTGGGCCCGTGTGAACCTCATGAGGTTCAATAAGGCCAAGTGCAAGGTTCTACATCTGGTTCGGGGCAATCCCCGATTTCAAAAGAGGATAGGAGATGATGTCATTGAGAGCCGCCCTGCAGAGGTAGACTTGGGGGTGTTGACCGATGAGAAACTCAACATGAGCCAACAATGTGCGCTAGCAGCCCAGAAGGCCAACCGTGTCCTGGGCTGCATCAAAAGAAGCGTGGCCAGCAGGTCGAGGGAGGTGATTCTGCCCCTCTATTCCTCTCTCATGAGACCTCACCTGGAGTCCTGTGTTCAGTTCTGGAATCCAGTATAAGAAGGATATGTAACTGTTGGAACGGGTCCAGAGGAGGGCTACAAAGATGATAAGAAGGCTGGAGCACTTCCCATATGAGGACAGGCTGAGAGAGTTGGCGTTGTTCAACCTGCAGAAGAGAAGGGTCCGGGCAGACCTTACAGCATCCTTCCAGTACCTAAAAAGGGGTGTACAAGAAAGCTGGGGAAGGACTTTTTAGAAGGGCATGTAGTGATGGAATGAGGGGTAATGGCTTTAAATTGGAAGGGGGAAGATCTAGATTAGACATTAGGAAGAAATTCTTCACAATAAGGGTGGTGAGGCACTGGAACAGGTTGTGCAGGGAGGTTGTGGATGCCCCATCCCTGGAGGAGTTCTAGGCCAGGCTGTATGGGGCTGTGAGCAGCCTGATTTACTGGGAGTTGACCCTGTCCATGGCAAGGGGGTTGGAACTAGACGATCTGTAAAGTCCCTTCCAGCCCAAACTTTTCCATGATTCTATGATACTATGATATTTTTAATGAATTCTTTCTGATTTGGACAATCTTTGTTTTTTAATCTCTACATAACATCTACATAACAACTCACAAGTGAATGGCAGCCATATGTTATTTCTATATTTCTATCACATCAGCCTTCTAATGTATGAAATTTTCTTTTATTTTCTCTATTGCAAGTGCACTATAGATATGAAAGTTGCCAAGACTTTCTATTATAAACATGCCATTTTTTAGCCTGATGGCTGTTGTTACTCTTTGCTTCCCCTCATCCATGAACATGTTCCATAATATCACTACCATGACACCTTATTGAGTTAAAAAATGCCAGTCATTAACAAAATGTAACTGGCTAAGCTGACAGAAAATACAAGCTACCAGACTGAACACAGCTTTTTATTAACTTTATTTTTCAAAAAAAACCCCACATGTTAAATATGGGGTTTAAGGGATTAAACCCCTTTGTTATAAACACATGCAAATATTAGTTCATTTCCATTTAAATACTTACCAACAGGCATACCAAGTGGGGTAAACATGTAGGACAAGATCCCAGGGCTCAGGATTACAGGGATCTAACAGCAGTCAATCCAAAGCAATGACAGCATGCGACAGAGGCAGGAGGTCCACTTAGAAATATCTTTGTTGTGAACCATGATTAATCTTTAAGCAGTGTTGCTAACTGAACAATGATCTTGTTTCTGGTTTGGTTTTTTTTTTTTAGTGATTTGTACTTTTTATGGGTGTTTCTCTCACTTGCAGTGACTCAGTTCTGCAGTGATTTTATTTTTACTATTTCAACATACTCATTTTTCTGTTCTACAGCAAACAGCTTAAACCTCTAAATGAAAATAAGAACAAGTAGAATACAAATATTTATAAGTTCTGAAACAGTACTCTTCCTACCTGGCTAAAATATTACAAACAAACAATTTAAAAAGAAAAGAAGAGTTTCTAAACATAATATATGCATATGAAACGTTTAAAGCAATTTGTAACTTCTCTGAAAATGAAAAAAAAAATGTTTCAAAGTCCACATATTCAGAAAGGTGATCAAGGTTGCAGTAGAAAGATTCCCATTGACTTACTGTACACTTTGATGAGATGGCCTAAATCTGCAATGTTGAAGCAACATAGCTCTCTCCCGTTGAACTGAAAGCAAATGAAGCATTAATTCAGAAAGGCAGATAGGTATATGCTTTATTTTGGGCATATGAGTTATTCCATTCGCTTTGGTTGAATTTAAAGTCATACACCCACTTAGAAACATATATAGCAACTTCATGATACAAGTCTTAGTGAAAAGTAAATAAAAAACAGTTACATTTTGCTACTAGCATTAAAATAAGGAAGTGATTCTATATCTTATAAGTGGTTAAAGTAAAAATGGTCTCATATTTTGATACTTTTTCATGTTTCCAGAGCAGCTCTCACTGGAAAAAAAAATAACAAGACAAAGAAACCCCCAAAGTAATTAATAATCTGCCACCACTTCCTTCTGGCTCAAAATGGTAACTAAATAATTTAGATAGAGTTGTACTACTGATGAGCTGTCTGTTTTAACCTCACTGCACTAAGGAATATTCTTTGTCTCAAATAGGCAGCATTATGTTTAATCCCCATGCTTTTTTTCTGGGGCTAGATAGTTTGTATGCAGTTGATGTACAGACACACATTTTCATGGCAAGCTCTGAGGATATGCGCCAAATCATTCTCGGCAATTCATCCTGGCAGTAAGTTTTATGTGTTTACCCTCCCCCACAATAAGACCTTCCAATGTGGGGATATTTTGTAGTAATTGACTTCAAGCAGATAGAAATATAAAGTACTGGAAGAGTTAATTTTTTTGGTTAAGTAAAATCATTTCTGCAAGACAAACCCTAAAATATTTTCTGAACTCTAGGGAACAATCAGTTGAAGTTTCCGGTGTAACTTCGTATTCTTAAACGTAATAACTATTGCCTGAAATCTCACTGTGCTGAAAATTAATCTGTAAGCTACTGGCATATGCGTTTTCATACAGTAAGCCTTTAAAGAGTATTTTTAAAGACCTTTAGATCTCTGCTAGGAACTTTAATGATCTCAAGCAGAATACATTTTGGCAGTAAGCAAAATGAGCAGAGCAACTCAAAATTTGCTACATAATTTAATATAAATCATGGTTACCAGAGAAAAATCAGTACTTTTGTCTTTAGAGTCCAGTTCTAGCTTTTCCTTTGTCCCCTGTACAATGTCTACTTGCCTGCTTTTCACTCCTTTTCCAGCAAGATTTCTGATCTTCTCCACTAAGGTAACGCTCATTCATCAGCTGAATGATAGCAAACTTCCAGGCTTCAAAAATCCTGAATAAGGCCCTATATTGTAAGAATACATTTTAAAGTATGACCTGTTTTTACTAGTTCTAATTCATGAGAACAACTAAGATGCTTTGAGACCATGACTGGGAGATGTCCTTATGACCAGTTAGGGGTGCTGCATTGTTCCAGGTATTTCCGTTCACAGAAAGACAACAGAATGAAATTAATTTTGCTCTAATTGTCTCTTTTTTTTCATATTACATTTATCATAAAGTGCCAATATTTCAAACAAGGAAGACAGTTGGTGGTGGGTGGGCAAAATGAGACATCACATAGTGATACCACTAGAGCAGTTATAATAACAGAGACTGGAAACAGATATGCTGATACCTTGAAAAATACCCTGTTCACCATATAGTTAGAGGAATACATCGTGAAGCATCTAGAGTGATTTGTAGAAGAGATGCTTCACCACTGTTCTTTTGTATGACACTGCTACGAGGTAGGCAATCAGTAACATCACAAATTGACATAAGCTACACAAGGTGACCCTGCTATTTCTCACATGTTATGTTACAACATTGTTTCATTACAATGGAATTAATCCTAGTTCGTACTGGTTTTAATCCCTGAAGTATCTACTTGTATTTAAGAAACAACACCACAAAACTCTCGCCCAACCCCCAGAAAATACTGCTGTTATTGGAAGGCAATTGAAATCAAGTCTTCAGTGTCTTTCTGGGAAATAAAAGGTCCTTAAAGTATTGTACAGAAAAATCATACAGAGAAGCCTTTCTGGGGTAAGTGTCTAGCCACTAGAGTTTCATGGGTCACACCCTGATCCATGTAGTCAATTCCTTGGGAGGGATGAAAAATTATCTTGTCTTGAAGCTATCTTTTTTTTTTTTTTTTTACACTAAGATCTGCATAGGTCCTCAGGTAGCCCCAAGACATAAAGAACACAAAACCATCTTATAAATCAGTCTACAGACTGAGGAATGATGAACTGGGAATGATTTAGTTCTGTATTCTTGAAGTCAAAAAAAGCCTTTGTGAATTTTGATGAATATTGTGAGAATAGAGTGCAAGTATATAAACACTTGGCTTTTAGTTCGGTAGTGTACATAATACAGGTGCAGATAATAAAAGGAATGTAAATACAAGAAAAGAGAAAATCAGGTAACTTTCTGTGTAATAGGCGTTTAGCTTTTTTTTTCTCCAAACTCTTGTTTTGATTGTCCTAAAATGAATATTGCTACAATCTTTAAGAAGTTCCACTGAAACTTACATTTTTTTACTGGTGAACAACTTCTGCAGTATTTAAACAAGCAACAATTGGATAATTTAGTCACTAATAATAATAGTTTAACTGATAGATTACTGGAGGAAAAAAAAGTTTCATGAACAGAAAGCAGAAGTTAGAGACTTGAAAGAGACTTCTGACCTGATCACTAACTACAAATAGTGGAGCCAAAGTTTACCAGGAATCATAGCAATCATTAGTTACTGAAAAACTTCCAATAGTAGCTGCATCACTTTGGACAGAGACCATATCTGTTTTCTTTTACCTAGTCAGGATATTTAAGATGTATTGTTTTCCATCTAATGATTATTGGGCTTTGCCATATTTCCTATAAGGGGAAAACCAAGCTCTATGCTCCCTTAGCCTGAGCCATCACCTCTACAAGAAATAGGAGTCTGAGTGTTGTTCCAAAGAGTAGGCTTTATCAGATTATGTGATGTTTACTAGAACTTTACCTCAGTTATTCTGCAAATATCTGTTTGGTAAAATATATGCTTAATTGCTTTGGTTTACGCCTCTTCCTAATCCCTTTCATTTTTAAGCACAGCTCTCACTTCTGTGGGAGAGATTAGTTTGAACACTATCATCCACACCTCCACCAGCCAAAAGCATTTTTAGAAATAAGCTGGCTAATTGAATTCGTATTCCATGGTATCACTGAGCTAACTCTTACTGAAGTTACGCATACCTGAGCTGGTAGGACAGGACAGAAAGAAACAGAAAGGGAATCGAGACCCCATCACAGTTTGAACGACCTCTGGTTAGGTATGCCAGTCTAGAGCTAGCTGAAAAGGAAAAACTGAGCAACAGATTACAGATTTGGAAAAAGAGGAAAACCGCTGATAAAGACATTTTTATTTTTCCATTGGCCATTTCTCCACAGAAGTCATGACAGAGTGGATGCAACAAGCAAGCCTCCATAACTATTTTCCCTTGTGCCTTAGACCATGAAAAATGCAGGAGGCTGATATACTGTAGGGCAGCGTCCTATGTTGCCTGCCTTTTGCTAAAAGCTCTTCCACTGCCCTCCACTCATCACAAAAGCACAGCCTGCCTTAAACTCCCCATGATTTCTACCACTAGAGGGCTGCACTTTATGCCATATGCCCCCTTAGACCTCAATTACCACCACTCTAAGCAGTGAAATAAGGAGAAATAAGCATATTCTGACGCTTATTTGTGATAATTAATGCTTTTATTAATATTAGGATAATAATTGTTGAAATTAGTAGTATTATATGCAGCTATTTGCTTATATAAGTAGAACTGCTACTAAGAAACTAGCTGAGAGGCTAGTTATTTAGCTTTAGCTAAATTCTTCAAAGATCAACCTGTCCACTAAATTATAAAAACCCTACTTATAGATACTAGAAAAGTTGAAAACACTTTAGTGGCAGTGGGAGATAACATATCGGAGAATTATTAAACAAAAGGCATTCTGTAGAGACAAGGGGAGGCACTTGTGAAGCAGCTGTTGGTAAAGAAACAGACTAACGCAGGACAGACATCTGCTCAGTCTGAGGAAATTAGGTTTCAGGATTACCACTTTTCCCTCTAAGATTATGGAAGACAGATATACAAACAACATACATGCTGATTATCATGTTAGTAACCTTTTTTTTTTTAATTCTACACTTCAATATTCCTGTTGTTAGAATGAAACGATACTTTTGTTTAAAGGATGCAATCAAGTAAATGTTTTATAACCTAATTGGAGGTCCCAAAGGGAAGACTTGCAGGTGCTGAAACCAATCAGATCTGCCACATAATTAAAATTGGTGCAGGGGGCACAGTAAAACAGATGTGGTCTTAAAACAAGAGAACTGTTTGATTCAATGCTACTACAGATGAATGGGACATATTCAGTGAGATAAAGGGAGCAGTGTTACAATTTATGCAGTTCCACTGTGGAAGTTGACTCAAGATGGCTTCATTCGAACATTGTGGGTTTTTTTTTATTTTTTGTCTGCAAAATTTTCTAGAAGTCATTTGCTCCGTTTACAAATAAAAAGAGGCCTCTTAGGACTGATGATCCCACAAACTGGACCTGAGATTTTCAAGTCATGCTGTGCTCGTTCTGGCTCAAAAGCTAACTAAAATGCTTCAACTGGAACTTTAAGTAAAGAAAATGGAAGAGCTAGAACCACTCCCCAACTTGTTGTACCATAATCATGTCAGCAACTGCCAAGGTAACAGAAACCTAAAATTTTATTTCAGTCAGTAAACGAAGCAATTATGAGTCAGACCATCTTAGATACAAAGGGTATGTGATGAGTAAGAAAATTCTATATTTTAATGAACATTCTTCTGTCAATGTACGCTATTGAATTGCTACAGAATCTGCCACATCTATTTCATCTGCCTGTAAGGAGGCTGGATATTGCATTCCCGGGACATGATTCCCAAAGAAGTCATTGAAAGTTTCATATGGACAGTGCTGGATTGGGTTCTTAAATTTG
This sequence comes from Cuculus canorus, assembly GCF_017976375.1. Lineage (NCBI taxonomy): Eukaryota > Metazoa > Chordata > Aves > Cuculiformes > Cuculidae > Cuculus > Cuculus canorus. The sequence goes on along the minus strand of NC_071405.1, from coordinate 62,078,713 downwards.
TGAACGCTTTCAGGCAGGACGCTGTTTAGACATTGAAGTGTCCACCTTTTAACATCCTATAATGCATTACGTATCTGGGTTATAATTTATAAGCAGAGGTGATATGCTGCCTTATATATTATACATGAAATCCGTATTTTAACTACTAAAAATTGTTTGGGGCAGTATTAATAGTGATTACTAAAACTAAGGCTGAGTCTCCCAGGGAGCTTCGAATGGAAATTGGATTTCCTCCACAAACAGCCAGGTTTTAAGCTTGCATATTAAGAGGCATCAAGCCAGCAGCCATTCTGCACCCCCCCAAATGAATGTAGAACAGAGCACGCTCTAACGCAACAAACACACAGTTCTAAATTCTATAAAGGACTGATGCTGTAGCACTGACCGCTGCCGTTACGGTTCTATCAGTTCGAGATGTTTTTTGAAAGGAGTCAATTAATCAGGAAAGCGTCGAGTAAAAGCGCTTTTATATTACGTAGGCAACTCCCCCCGAGCGCTCCCCCCCACCCCCGCTCTCCTGCACCTTACGACGTTTAAAGGCTTCAACCTGAATAATTTGATATTTACACGCAGCAACAGCCTTCGTCACAGCGAAGCATCTTTGAATTTTCTACGGAAGGCGCACACGAGAAGCGCCGCTCCGTGTCACGCACAGCTCCAACGAGCCCGGCTGTCACAACATAAAAAAAATCATCTCTTTATTAATTTTTTTTTCCCTGCAAGCCTGCGCGGCGCAGCCCGAGGCTCCCGCCGGGGAGGAAGGGCCCGGCCGCACCGCGCCGAGGTGCCGCAGCCCAACCTCGACGAAGACGCGCCTCTGCTCCCCCCACAGCCTCCCACAGCCACCTCAGCCGCCCTCCCGCGCCGCTGCGGGGCCGCGAGGCGCAGCGTGTCACCCAGGTGACGCCGCACCGCGGCGGGGACCCTCCCGGGGCGGGAGCCGTCCTCCTCCGCCTCCCCCCCTCACCGCCGCAGAGGTTAAACCGCCCCCGCCTCCCCGCAGCCGCTCGACCATCCGCAGCCCCTCATTGGCCACGCGTTTCAATCCCAACCTCGCTCTCTTTTGTTCCGATTGGCCGCATGTCCCGCCTGTCTCCTCAGGGAGACCCCGCCCTTCTCTTTTATCCCAGCCTCCTGCTCCGCGCTCCCCCCCCCCCCCCGCCGCCGTTCACGCCTTACCCCCCCCGCCCCCTCCCCCGTTTGCCCCCGCTCCCACGGCTCTAACCTCTCCTGCCTCTGGTGTCTGCGGTGTAGCCCAGGGCGGCGGCGCCCAGCCCACGGCCGCCCGGCGGTGGGGCAGGAGCGCAGCGGTGCCCCCTCTCCACCCCCGTGCTCAGCAGCCTCAGAGCGGCGGCAGCCGAGCCGCAGCGCCAGGGCAGGCAGAAGGGGGCTCGGAGGCAGCGTGAATCATCTCCCACTCACTCCCTCGCCCACCATTTACACGTCTCGCTCCCTCCCTCCCTCGTTCTCCCCCTCCCTTCCTCCCCGCCGCCTCAGTCTCACTCCTTCTCTCTCCCCTCCTCTCCCACTCACTCTCTCCCCTGCTGTCCTCTCCCACTCACTCTTTCCTCTCCTCCTCCCCTCTCCCCCTTTCTCTCCCCTCTCTCGCCCCCCTGCCTCCCTTCTCCTCATCTCCTCCCGACACTGCACTGCAGCTGCTCCTCCAGCCCAGTCCTTCCCGCTTCCCTCCCTCCTCTCCCTTCCCTCCCCCCGGGTGCCAGATAAACAAGGCGCGCAGCATCCTCCACAATCCCCGGCTTAGCTCTACATTTTCGAAAAGGACAAGGGAACGGGACGAGCCCCCTCCCCTCCTCCTCCTCCTCCTCCCCCCCCGTTTCCTTCTCCTCCTCCTCCTCCTCCTCCCCCCTTCCCTCCCTGCCCCCCCACCACAGAAGGGAAGAGACAATTCTCCGAGCAGCAGCAAACATGATGGCGGCAGCTCCCATCCAGCAGAACGGGACCCACACCGGGGTTCCCATAGACCTGGACCCGCCGGACTCCCGGAAAAGACCGCTGGAAGCCCCCCCCGAAGCCGGCAGCACCAAGAGGACCAACACGGGCGGTGGGTATATCCTCTGTCACCTCCCCCACGGCCCAACCCACCCACCTCTCCGCTTCCCTACCTGCCTGCCTGCCTCCCCCCCTTCCCCCCCAAACATTCCCATTTCTCTAATGTTATCATTCATCAAAATGGCGTCGGTTTTCAGCATCTACCAGTCTTTTTTTATTTAATACCCACGCTGGGGCTGCACAGCCGTAAACCCGTTGTAGGCTAAGAGGGAGCACAAGGGGCTTCTGCAGCCCGGCTGTCTTCCCTCGCCCGTTTAATGATGGGCGAAAATAAATGGCAGCTCTCGAAGTAGACGGCAGACGCGCTTCCCTTCCTTCCCACATCGCCTGGGTCGCAAGTTGAATTCCAGCCTTGCCGTGCGTTTTCCTCCTCCTTTGGCCTCGCTTCTATTGTCAGCGCCTACGCGGCGTGTGTTCGCCGTGCTGGGGGCGAGGGCTGGCGGGGGGAGTCGCCTCTCGGCTGCGGGGACTCGCTAGTTAACATCCCGCTCTTCCTCGAGGAGATGAGTTATAACGGGACCAGCATCTCCTCTGGCCGCTTGCACTGGAGTCATCGTAACAATGCACCGAGGCGGAGGTGAATTGATTTGCCCGATAGGAAGAGGCAGCGGTGTGGCTGTGCACGGTTCAGCCAGCGCTCTTACACGGGTGGGCACGGCTGTCACACACAGGCGCTTCTCGAGACGCTTATGGTCTCCCCTAAGAGAAGTGAGGTGAAACGAGGTAGTTCCTCCCGCTTAGGTTGGGGAAAAAAATTAGCAACTTTGTGAAATGGGTTTCATCGTGAAAATCTTGATATCCATGTCAATGGGACGTTGCCTTAATTACTGGGAAGAGCCGAATACTGGGCAGCTAGTGGACCCTTATTGTCTTGCAGTTTTTCGGAGGCGGTTACGAAAGGTCCTTAGACTTAAGTGTAGCTGGATTTAGCAGTGGGAGCACATACACAATTGTGCAGCTGCCGAATCTGACTGGGTATCTTTTTTTCCCTCCGTTAATTATATATATATTTTCCCGTTCAGATTGTGTGCTTTTACGCTAGTGGTGGGGAGAGGACTAGCATTGTCTGTCTCCTCACCTTATAAGTGTATTTAAAATAAGTGACTTAGGCTTCTGATCGATTGGGAAAAATTCTTCTTAATGTCCTTTAATTAATGAGCTTAAAAGAGATCATTGTCTCTTAAGAAGTGTTAAAGGAGTACATCAGGATTACTTAGGCAAGTGATTCCTTCCTCACCACGTTGAGTTGTTTTCTTGGCAGTGTGTGAAATGCTTGGAATAAAACCCCACATTTTGGGTGGGTTATTTGGTAGCAGAGTAGTCGTTTTGCTCACTTAAGAAGAATGCAGGCAATAGCTAATTGCTATTCTCATGTGTTTGCTAATGGCAAACAAATAGCCCATCAGAATTTACAATTCATTCCTTCTTGGTTTTGGCATTTCTTTTGCAGTATTTTCAGGCAAGGTTGTAGTCATCACTAGGCATGTTTTCGCACAGGGCTTTATTTTTTTTTAAAGGGGTTTGATCGTTTCACTGTGTGTTGTTAGCATTGGGGAAAAAAAAACCAGCTTTGAAATATAATTTGTATTTTATTTTTTTACGGAATCAAGGAATCTGTGTGGATTCTATCATTTGCTTAGAATAAATCGTACATACTTTAAGATGTTGAAGGCATAGTCGAAACGTCTTGTAGAGTGACGCAACTGGTTAGATGTAAATGCATGAATTGCTAGATGAGTTTAAAGATGTAATATTTTGTTTATTTGTGGGTCTGGGGACGAAAAATAAAAGTTTGTAAGCCATATTAACCATACATATCTCAATTTTTCAGAGGATGGCCAGTATTTTCTAAAGGTCCTCATACCTAGTTATGCTGCTGGATCTATAATTGGGAAGGGAGGACAGACAATTGTTCAGTTGCAGAAAGAGACTGGGGCCACCATCAAGCTGTCTAAATCCAAAGATTTTTACCCAGGTAGGTGCAAAAATTAGCCAGTTCTTTATTTCTAAATCCCAAGGGGTGTATGTATGTGTTAGTGTGTTTCATGTATTGACGACTGAGGTTTCCAGTGCAGCTGGAAGTGTTATTTTTCAGAAAGTGTGTTACAAAGTGCAACAGTGAATAAAAATTTTGTCTGTTTTGGTATATGGAATGGGCTGGGCACTAACAGCTTGAAATACGTTTAAAAATGTTCACAGTTTTTCTGCAAAAGAATGTTTATATTAGCATTTTGATTGCTTTGTTTTTTGTTTGTTTTTTTTTTTTAAAGTCTAAGCTTTAAGGAACCAACTTGACAGCTTGCTTAAAAATTATTGTTCGTTTGAAGTTTCCAGACATTGTAATGACAATTAAGCTAGAATGAGTAAAAATGAGAGGCCACCTCTTAAAGAATGGGCCATTTACTTTAAATCTATTATGTACCTTTTTTCTGCTTCACTGCTTTGTTCACTTGCTCTGGAGTGAAGTAAAGAGGACAAGTGCTGCTCTTTAGATGTTCTTTATATTATGTTTATCATGATGGTGGAGGAAAGCTCTTATAAAAGTGAAATACTTCGGATGAATAAAGAAATGAGTATTTTGTATAAACTTCATTAACGTACAAGAAAAGCTTTTAATATTTGTTTATAACAATAATAATTGATTTAGCATTTTTCCTTTATAAGATTTCTGAAGAGGGAGTCTTACATAATGATATACAAGATTTTAGCTTCTGCAATTGAGTAGTCTTTCTTTTCCTAAAGATGAAGAAATTAGCATTTTGTAATTGAACTTTGTTCTAGAGAACTTTAAAAAACTGATGTGAAATAATAACATAGCTAACACTTTTTTGGTGTTCTGATTTTATTTGGAAGAATAACCGATGGTTTAGAATTGAGTTGACTAGCTGTTTCGGAATTTTTTGCGTTTGGTCTAATTTAGCAGGAGAAGTGAATTCTACAAAATAGTGAAGACAGTTGGTTTAGATGTAAACAGAACATTAACACTGGAACATTTAGCTTTTCCCATCCTCTAAATTTAGTGCTGGGCAGAAGTGGGTAATTTTTTATTAATGGAGAGATTGTGGTCTAATTACAATGATGATTTTTGATGTGGAAATTTTAATGCACCTGTTGTACATCTCTTGAATGAATGTAGTTTATAATACTTAAATATCAGAGGTTCAACTGATGCATGTAGACTTTTCATGTTGAGAGATAAAGCTTATGAGCTGATGCTTACTGTCTTTGAGCTTTTTTCTTTTTTTACTTTCCTGTAGAAAGTTAGAAAAAATGGTCTTTTATTTTGAAAGGTATGTTAGGGTGGAAAAAAAATAAATGTAGAATTGTGAAAACTCTTGAAAGAAATAAAAGCATTCAAAAGAGCCTGATTGCAGAATTAATAACATAATCTGGGTAAAGAACTGCAATAGTAAATTAAATTCACTGTCAATAGATGAAAATGAAATAAATTTTCTGCATTATACATGAGGTGGTATCAGATATGCAAGGATGCTACAGAAAATTGGTGTTTATGAAGAATATTCCAAATACCAAATTACAAGCCTTTTCATTTTACTACAGTTTATTTACACTCCCTTGGAAAGGACGCTCCAAAGATTAGATCTTTTGTTCAGTGCTCTAGCAAAGTTCTTCTGTTTTCTGATTAAATCAGAATTACATATTTTTTTGTGCAGCAAATTGTAAAGATGGAGCAATCATAGCAGAAGAACCTTTGAAAAATGAAAATTTTCAAGCTAAAATGGCATGAGTGAAAACGCTTGTGACATAAACATGTTCGCTCTTAAAATCAGTAGTTATAATATATATAGCTAGGGCAGCGAGGCTCGAGCAGTTTCACTGTAACAAGTGCAAATGAACTTCCAGTTTGAGTTCATACAGCCTACTTTGAATTTTCAGCTGCATTTTGTTGTATAGAAAATGAGTGTTTTAAGGAAGTTGGCAACTGATACCTGCTAGTGCATGGAACAGGGATGAGACATGGATTCCAGTGTGGCTACCTCTCATTAGTCTTTCTGTTTGCGTTTGACCACCAGCCCATGGAATTTCTGGAGGTCTGGACATTCCCTGAGCTGATGGCTTTTGGGATTCTTCCAGACTTTTGTACTCATATAGCATTAGGGAATACAAACCTTGTGAAATAGCTAATATAAAGATACGGCTTATTTTTCTTATAATTATTCTGTTTTCCTGATAGAAGTTACTTAGTCCATACCTCTGATGCTTGTGAGTATAAATGTGTTTAATGTACATTTCACTGTGGGATGTTCTCTCTCAGAAGCTTCTGTGAAACTTTTCTGTATGTCTGAAAAGTTGTAGCACAGTTGGAGTAAGTTGTTGTTTGGAAAGGAGGAAGTTGGTTCTAATACAGAAGTCATGAGTAGTTACTGTGATCTAATAGTGTTCTTTTTTTTTTTTTCCTCTGTGATATAGGACTTCAGTATGCAGACTGATTTCTGTTGGGATTATTTTTGTGCATCAAAAGGTGACATAAAGCTGCTATATAATTCTTCAGTAAATATTTACAAGAACTTGAAGGAAAAAAACAGCTTTTCATTGAACATTTTAGTTTACAGAGTAGGAAGCAGTATATAAATACATTACTGGTCACTGCAATCTTAATTTTTTGAGTGCACAATTTATTGTTCTCTTTTCAGGTTACCAGCTGACTTTTTCTAATTGTCTAGACTTTTGCAATTTAACTTTTATTATCGTGCTTAGATCATCCCCGTTTCTTCTGTTCAGGCTTGTCCCCCTAGATTAGTGGAAATTAAATGAAAATGGCAAAATATGCCCTACTTCTAAACTAAATGGTACTGAGAAGTACGGAGTGTGTATTAGCTAGTAGGTTCTGGTTCAAAATTAAAAATGCTTACATAGCCGTGCTACTTTATTGTTAATAAAATGAAGTTCATAAAGAAAGTGTCCATTCTGTGAAGCTCTTTTAATGTATGGTTTTATTTTGAAAAACATAAAAAATCAGTGTTTGTGTTGTATCAAGTATTCCTATTGTGTTAAGCTCTCATTGTCTTATCTATTTCTCCATTCTGAATTATAGTGAGCGCTGGACTGAGAACTACTCTGGACATATGTGTGTTTTTCCGTTGCGAATGCTGGCACAAACTCTAGCTTGCTTTCTCTCATGCACTCTTGCTCTCTCTCCCTGCGGTACCGCCCCAGTCTCACACATACGCACACACACGCACAAAATTGTGTTACATCGCATCATGTTGTTTATCTTGCAACAGGATCTTGCCTAGTCTGAACTTGGTGCTTGAGTGAATTTGAGCTCGGTCAGTGTTTTTCAATTTATTGGAATATGAAGTTGTATGTGTACTGAAATTAGATCATATTAAGAGCAGAGATTAATAAAAACATAATTAAACGGGGATAAGGTTTTACTGCTCTAACGATAGATTAGCTGTGTTTTTATAGCAGATTTCTAATCGGTGGCGATCTAAATGTTTGGGGAACAAAAAAGGTGGGATTTTCCTCCCCAGCCTCGTGCAGGGGGTGTATAAAGTGTTGTGTGGCTATATTATGTTTTTACAAAGTGGCTTGTATTTGAGATGTTTTGGTTTTGAATGTCATATTTTTTGAAACATTCATGTGTCATGGCAGATCATCTAGCTAGTCTCTTTATGCAGGTAGCCTTTTGAAAAGACTCTTATTCTGACTCTTAAGAACCTTTCAAACAGATAGAATTTGTAAGTAACACAACTTTACAGGAATTTAGGATTAATAAGTTCGCTTTCATTACTCCTGCTAAACTGTTAGGAAAGAGAAAAGTATAATACATCAAGCTTGGTTCACCGTTATTATTTCCGTTATATAATAAAGGAATTGTCATGTTAATTTGTGACTCTTAAAAATAACCTCATGTCTAGAGAAAAAAATCTGTTTTAAAAATCAACACTTGAAATAACGTTGAAGTGAACTGCTGCTTTTTTCAGCTATGGAAGAGAAAAAAGAGTAATGGGGTTAGAAGCAAGGATGATGTTAGTTGCTAGCTGTCTGTTGTCATGGTTCCTTGAAGGGGGTTTGTCATACCTCAATAGGCACATCTCACTTTCCTTCTTGATACTTCTAATTGTTTTCTAAACTGTTAGAAATTAGCTAATTAGAGACTTGCTAAGTATATATCTAAGATTTTTGTTTTTATTGTAAGTATTTACCTACATGAGTAACTTTGGGGATAATGGGGCTGAAGAAATGACTATATAGTGAGAAGAGATTTCAGGGGTGAAATGTAGAGCTGTGTAGCTTTGTAAAGTAATCACTGATCTTTCTACAAGTTTGGAAAAAAAAAACCCCAAACAAAAAACAAACAACAAACCAGCCACCCAAGTGTTGATTGCCAGCTGTTCAGAGAGATAATTCTCAGTTGGACAGTTGTCTGTTGCCTGGTTACTGGAACAGAATAAAAAAAAGTTAGCTTGTTAGCCTGCAGATCCTTAGTATTTTACATTTAAAAGGAAGCTGAAACTGAGAATGTAACTTGGTATAATATTGAGATTGTTACATACCTAACTTATGTGGTGTACTATTGCTTAGCAGCTTCTCATTTGGTAGGCTTAGAGATATTTTGAGTCGAAGTCTAAGTAGAAATTCTGCACTGATTTCTTCTGTATGTAGGACTTACTCATGTTAATGAGTGAATAAATTTTGACATAATAAATAGCCCTGGTTTGCAAAAAAGTGCTGTGTTTGTCTTGTATAGGAAAGGTTTTAAACAAGTCGTGATAGATTTGGAATGGTTAGTCTATAACTTTAATAAGTTATACAGACTACCTGTATGTGCACTTCATTGTCAAAATGAAGAACAAAGTAAGGATGGCTTTTACCACAGTGAAGCGCCATATTTATTAATTGTGTTTGTGATTGCTTCTGGGTAGTTTTCAATGTGATTGAAAATCAAGTGATTCTCAGTAGACTATAAAGCTTATGTAAGTGAATATGTTTCTAGTTAATCAGTATTGTTTTTTTGATAAATTTGAGACTTCTGTAAACTAATTATTAAGAATATCTGCTTTCTGGACATGTATTCTGGGGGAAAAAAAAAATATCAAAACCCAAAGCTAACAAAAGCAGCCAAATTTGGTATGTATTGAAAAGTTTAAATTTTCCTCTTCCACAAAGTTTGAAATTTCCTTACAATACTTTGCAGGTATTTTGCAGCTAGATCAAAGTTTTAATTGACATTTGTCAGAACATAGGTCTTGGAGCTCATATTTAAAAAATGTAAGGGGGATATGTCTGAATCTCTTAATTGTTTCCCACTGATTTTATTTTGTGAGTGATCACTAGCTGTTTTGGCCAGGGGAGAAAACCTTAGATTTAGTGAAATTGTCTGACTGGCTTTTAGAAATGAAGCATAGAGGGATTTGGAAGGGGTGTTTGTGCTTGATTACTATCTCATTTCTGTCTTTGGACACAGCTGTAGCATAAAGTTAAGCAACATCTGTAAAGATTTGACTGGCAGACATCTCTCTGGGACTCATTGTTGCGTCCTGCAGCAGGTGCAGTCAGCTTTGCAGTCCATCTTAAAAAAAGGTTAGTTCGGTTTTTAATGTTTATCAGTAGTCCAGAGGGAGTTAATGGCTGGATGAGGAGTAGAGTAGTTGTCAGTTGTTCAGTGTTGGAATGCTGCAGGTAATTGGGCTGGACTGTTGAGAGCTGTGGCAATGTGCTTCTCACGTTGCACTGCAGCTGCTGTTGATCTTAATTAATCTGACCCTCAGAGGCTGCAGTGTCATGGTATAAAATGCAATACATACTAGAAATTGGAAGGCTGCTTTTTCAACTCATTGATGGTCAAGTTTCTAGGTAGGCTGTTTGGTTTTCTAATGGATTTATTTGACACCAGCATAGGATTCTTAATGTACTTCAGTCTAAAACTCTAATATGTGTTTCTTGTGTATCGAATACATCTGTGGAGTAGTGAGGCTGATAAACATTTTTCTGAAATATCACTGTCATAATGGACCTTGCAAAAATATTTGTATTTATTCTGACAACAAATACAATTCTTTTAATTTACAGACAATTGCATTGCTTGTGTCTGGTATGAATTTCTCATGTACTGTACTATGTTCTATAGTGGGCTATGCTTGGTGCTAGTGCTGGTTAGCTCAGTCTTTTAAGGATTTCTAGTAGCGTGGAAATGTGTAAAGTTGGAATTTGGCATTTGGCAGTTGGAATAAATATTTGGGTTTTTTTTGCTTGTGCGAGGCTATTAATTTGCTCTAGATAGACTACTATCGTCTCCCTGACTGCATGATATGGCTTCAGAAGACTATCAGGTTCCTTACATTCACTCTGGTATTCAGGGCCATTTTGTCTTTCCCTCCCCCAAAGGAAATATCAAACCAGAGTTTAGCCTAGAGATCTTCTAAATGTTACATTACAGACTGCTAAGGTTCTATTCCATTCTGTTTTATTTTGATTTCATGGGTATCTGCACCCCAGTTTGTGGTTATTCGTAGCATTATAAGGATTAACTACATTGTTTGTATTTTAGTTTAAAAACAGTATCCTGACAATCATTTATCTATTTTTAATTTCCCATATGCTTAGTAGACATTAAATATTTTAATTGATAACAGAATGACAATTGTCTAAATTCCCATCCCCCCATATTAGCTTGCTTTCACTTTAACATATTTTATCATTAATCATGGATGAATCTGATTGGGCTTTACTTAATATTAACCGTGCTATCATTGATTTTAGCCAAGCATTAAAATTCATTTGCAAGTACTTAACTGGTCTTACTGAAATGTCAGTTTAAGGTAGTGTTTGGAATCATGTCTATGGAAGTCAGCTCCCAACTGTGCAATGATAACATAGCATGACTTAGTAACTTAGTAACTAAATTTATCACTCTTTGCTTGAGCTAGTTATTGTGCATTGCTCTTCCTGATTTCCGAATTGCAGTAAGTTTTTGTGTAAGGTTTAATTGTTCTGCATAAGTGACAGGAAAAATTAAGTTTCCTTGGTGAAAGGCCAGAGAACATAGGAGGATGTATGAAATCGCTGGTGTAAATAGCTATGTGACAAGAGAACATTTGGAAGAATAGTAACCAGATTTAAGGTTATACCTTGGTAATATGAAAGATCTGGAGTCAGATCCCTTGTAAGTGAGGAAGAGATACTGTTGCCAACTTAAGTATATGAAAGTGACTATGTAACAGTAGCATTTGTTGGATATAAAGAAGCATGAATCTTGGAAAAAAAAATCGTATTTGCCTGGTCTTGTAGGTTTTGATTGTGAAAAGACTAAACATCTGTTTTTCATCATTGATCTCTCACTGCATCCTGCAGGGCCTGTCATCTCAGCATTGACAGGATCAGATGAAAAATACAATCGATGTGTTGACATTTTTTTGAGAATCACTCAGGTAAGATTACTTGTTATACAGAACTACAGTGAAATTCATGGCTGCTGCTAATGTTTCACCAGTTGGAGCCTTTGCATTCTCAATCATTAATTAAATTAGATACTGAGGTTCTCTGCATGTTCCCTTGTTTCTATTTTAAAAGCACTTTTTGTGCCTTGCTCAGTGCCATTTAACTCTCTTGTAATTTCCCACATAAAGAGCTTCACACATTTGTACTATTTTCCCCCACTTCATAGAGTGACACCTGTTTGCTTGAATCAAGAACCATAGTGCACACCTCCAAAGCTCTTGGAAGATTTGTATGTATGTGTATTTTATTTTATTTTCAAGTAGTGACTTTAGCTCTTTTTAGATTATTGGTTGGCTATAGGGGGAAGAAAATTTTCTGTAGAGAACAAGATAATCGGAGGCAGCAGCAATTTATCATCCTCCTAGTGTGTTCTAAACTCTGGTTTTCACACTGTACATGAAAAATTACAACTATTTAACTGATTATACAGCTATGAAATCCTTGTAACACAAATTATTTAAAATATTTATATTAAATCATGCACTGGAAAAGTAGTAAGTGGCATGTATCCGTTCAGTTGGCTTTATTGAATATCCAGTGTGCTTATGGAATTAAAACTATATCAGAGTGTTTTCCTGAAGAGTTGGGTGGTGGAATATCATGGCTATGAGGGAATGAGGAGGAAAGACTAGTTGGGCCATATGCTGAATTGGAGCTTGATTAGCCAAGGTTTAGATGTTGTCCATACTTGTAATCTGATGTTAGGAAATGCTGGAGTGTAGGTAGAATATTGTATAGTAGTTGTAGCAGCTGCAGTTGATACTGTTTTGACAGCAGGATTGAACTGAAGTTATAGAATACTTGTTTTATTGTAATCTGGCAGCCAAACACCAGTTTTCATTAGGAACACAAAAAAGGGAAGTAAGTGGCTTTTTAGCAGTTTATTGACCTGGATTTGAAGAAAATGTCTGTAGAACAAGAGAGGCTCTTCTGGTAGTCTGTCTGCTGATTTTCAAAGGTCTGCAATGAAAAGCTGCTACTGGATGCCTTAAAGCTTTAGGAAAATGAATTTTTGCAATGAGAAGTGTTAGATGTTGGACATGTATGGGGTTTATTTTCTGCCTTGCATGTGTGTGCACACTTCATTCTTACTGTCTTCTATTTACTGTGTTAGATGAACACTTGGTGACTCTTCCAATCTAAAGTAAAAATTGGATTCCCCAGGAACTCCTTATGTCACTTCTGAATTTCTTAGTCTCTTTACTGTGCAGTACAGCACACCTAAGTCTGCCAGTTTTTATTGAGATTACATGCCGCTTGAGGAAAAGTAATTTCTTGCGTAGTAAAATACTATAAAAGATAGAAATAAAGGAAGTGTTAATTTCACAAAGCTTTTTTTTAAGGGATATAAGTTTTTTATATTTTTGTTTAGACTGGTAATGCCAAGTGCTCATCTACCATTTGCACTGCTTTTAACAATAATAAAATATGTACTTCATAATTTTATGAGCTGTCTAGTTCTGTATGGATCTACATCCGTGACTAGATGTCCTAGTAAGTGCCAACATAATACATCAAATGAATATTTTTTTTTTTCCTGGTGTACTGAACCCAAATGACCAGAAAAGATGTAACAATTTTGTGCCATGAGCGGGTAAACTCTTAGGACTGGGCAGGAAAGAACCTTTATAAAAAGGAAGTTAACTTGTGTAGCCAGTAGCTCTTCATTTTACTGGAGTTCATCATAAGTTCTTTTCCTGAAAAACTAGTATTTAGAAAAAGGATGTAAATGTTTCCTTGGGTAGCCAGATTTTAAATCAGTTAAGTTGTTAAAAATACTTAAACAGTACTTTTAAGTGCGTGTAGAAATCTACCAGTAGTTGCCGGCATTAGAAATTGTCTTGCGTGTTCCTGATGATAAAATCAATGCAATGGTCAGCTATATTTGTCCTGTAGGTTTCTGGACATTTTAAAAACAACCCCCATTCAGGTCATGCAGATGTCCTATAAACTTCTAGCCTTGGAGACACAGAGTGGAAAATGGTAGCAAGGTCAGTGTTTGAATGAAACAATGTTTATACCTAGTTACATTAATTTTATTTTAGTTTTTAAATGGTACTTTGTGGATTAGTAACTAATCATTTGCTTGTTTCTGTAGTATCTTTTTCCATGGCTTGTGTTTTTGATAGTGCTTAGTATTTGAAGAAATGTGGGTTTTCATGTTTGGAAGTACTTCCAGTTCTGTCCTTCACACTTTGTTAGCTTAGCACTTTCTGATTTAGTGGATGCAGACATGAGAAGGGCAAAAAATTTAGTCTTCCGTAGTTGGAAAGTAAATATCATTATTTTTTCCTTTCCAACACATTTGCATAACTCGAAAGAGGAAAAAATAAATTCCTAATTGTTTATCCGCTTCTGTCCTTTTTTTGATGGAAAAACTTATTAATGTGGTGCATAAATAATTACCATGCTTTCAGTATTGGCTAGTCTGAGGACTTGTTAAGTTTCATCTTGTGCAAAATTCTTTTTGTGTGTTTTCTTTTGTAAAGAAGTCTCTGCTTGTAAATTTTGGCAGCTTTGTATTGGCTGTCTGAAGATCATTGATTTTTTTCATTATTTATTTGTCTTTTAAGTAGTTAGCTTTTTACTACCATGGCCACTTCTGATTTGGGTGTCTTGTTTCTCGCAGTACCAACTTTCAGAAGCAACAATTACTAAGAGTCGTGGTATTTCAGCGCAATTAAAATTTAATGACTCTTTCCTAAATATATTTGTATGGTTAGATGGGCTCCTAATGTAATGCAGTGTTTTTTTCTGTGTAATACTCTTGCATAGGATATCAGAAGAGGTGATTGTAATGGCCTTCGTAGTTGTAAGCATGTGGGTGTCTTAATTTGGATGGTGTTTCCTTGTCAAAGGTGGTATGAAGACAAAATTAAAATTATTCAGGGGTTTTGATGTAAGTTAATGTATATTACAAGCACTACTTTTGTGTGACGAGGTTTTTATATTGTGAAGTATGGTTACTTGGAAGGTACAGATAAGCCAATGTTGGTTATCTGACATTCAAGTCAAACGTACTTAAAACTAAAAGTATTTCAGGAACTAATATGAATTTCATGTTTGTAGTATGGCCTACATCAGTAGGCCTAGAAAGAGGTGTAACGTTGCAATGCTAATTTAGAGGAAAAAGTGTTGTTAGTAATTCTACTGAATTGTAACACAGTTTATTGACAAACCATGGGAGAGTGATGGCATATTTTGTGAAGTGTTCCTGGTTTATGAAAAAGTATTTAATTGTATCACAGATTCGGATACGTAGATATTCTGGAATACTTGTAGGTAAGTCTTTGTGTAGAGGGAAAGACTTGGATGACTTAGGATATTTGAGTGGACTTTATATTGAATCATTATTGAAGTTTCACTCTGCTTTAGGCAGGTTGTGTTGTGTTAATCCCTTTACGGTGCAGCAGTTTTCACATAGCATTTAAATGCTGGCTTCTGAGGGGATTATCACTTCCCCATTTTTTTTTCCCTTACTGAAAAGCGAAAGATTATTTTCATATTGGATTTCTGTATAGATACTTATTCTGAGTAGCAATAACTCACTAGTGTCATTTGCTTCAAGGTGTGAGATGTCCCCTGTGCTTATCCTCTTCCATGGGGAAAATGGAGGAATCTTGCTGGGCAAGCCATCTTACGAATGCTGAAGATGGTTAGAAAGATATATTTCATCCAAAAAGTAATATATATGCTGCTTATTTGGGAAAAAGCCAGTGATTCAATCTCAAGTGGTATTTCATTTCATCTTTTAATCTTCAAGGTTTTTCAGAGCTCCAAGATTTCCTCCTCTAAATCTTTACATTCTGAATAGTAGTTCAGCATGTTATGAGCACTGGAAACCTTAGTTTTCATAAGTAGTTTAACATGCATCTTCTTTTTTTGCTTTCACTTTTATACTTCATGTTCAGAATGGAAATTCTGCTGATAAAATCTAACCATCACTCTGAATTCAGATTTTGTGGTAAGTAAAACTTCCTGGTTTTAGATAGGGTGAAGACTTTTTTTAAGCAATGAAAACCTGGACAAATTGTTTCCTGTTGTCTGTGTTGCTTGAGATCAAATAGTCCATTGAAGCTGAGCATTTCATAAAGTTGCCCAAACTTTTTATATATGCAGATTAGTACAGTGAAATACATTTCCTCTGTCTTTCCACTGTTGATGTTCTATTACTTTCAGCATGTAGGTATGCAAATTATTTCTCTAGCCTCTTAAATGTAAGGGCTGGAAATGAGAGTTTCTTTCCTATTTGCCACTTCCTCTCAGGAAAGTGAGTTGAGACACTCCTACAAAGGCAGTAAAATTACCAGAAGGTTCTATATCCAAACGTTAAATTCAGGTAAGTACTGAGTTTGTGCAAGGTGGAATATGCATCCAGTTTGTATAGTCCCCTATTGGTGTGTTTTCACGTGAGGATAGATGAATAGTAGTGCATATAATAAAAAGCAAAATTAAAAATCTGTATATGATTCCAGTTCAGATCTTTTGTCAAAGGACTTCCTTATTTCTAAGAGTTTTTGTTTTTCCAGCACAGGAGTAGTTTTTTTTTCCATGTGCTTGTCTGCGGTAACGAACGTTTACTGCTATGTTTTCCTCTGAGGAGGGATGCGTTCTCGCCATTTTCTGGCCTTGAAAAAAAATTGTCATTGAACTTTGTTAGCTGGATAGAGCAGTTTGAATATATATTTGGAGATACCTTGCTTCCTATATTCATTTTTAATATAGTGAGGTAAGTGGTGAATACAGGAATTACATGTGTGCTTTGTTGTGGATCATGTAGGATGCCTTTTCAGTTATAAAGATATGTTTATCAACAATAGGTATATAATAAAGATTATCAGTATGGACTTGCAAATAATTTGTCCTCTCCTTTATGATAAGAGTTTTATAGCCTTTTCATTTAGTTGACAGTGTATTTGCAAGAAAAAGGGAAAATATTTAAAAAGAAAAAGGGAAAAAAGATCAGGGAGGCACTTAATTAAGATCTTGCATGTTCTTACTTATAGTATGATCTATGCTTTTAGTTTAAGACTATTTTCAAGTATATCTTATTATTGTCTGCTATCAGTTGAAATAAGTTATCAAATGTACAACCTGTAGTTTATGAGAACTGAGTGAGACAGTGGAAAATGCAGTTGATGACTGAATGTTGTATCTTTACTTTTGTTTTATACGTCATACTTTTTTTTTTTTTTGACATTGTTTTATATTGTTTTATACTGACAGGAACCAAAAGTATTTAGATTGGCTGCTACATAGCTATTTGGCTACTAAAGTGTTAACTGTTTGTTTCCATGCACTGTTTTATTTTATTGTACCAAAATAAATGGTCCTATTTGAGTTGCAAAAGGAGAGAGAAATTATATAATATTTCATGGTAATTGTGTGAGGTCCTTGCTTATATATGTAAAGAAACATTAAAACAGCTGAAGTGACACCAAGCACCAGATGGGGAATCTGAAATCAAATATTTTTGGGCATGTTTTGTATTGAATGGCAATTAGAATGTATGATTCTGCAACAGCAATTGTTCTGAGTGAGTCAAATAGCACATGAAGGAACACAAGTGAGGTCTGTCTTCACTGCAACTGATGTCTGCACACGTGCTATTGTATTTTTTTAATCACATGCAGATCTGAGAGAATGACTAACTTGATTGTTTTATTTGTCTATTGTCAATTTAAGACAGTATGTCAATAGGTGAATTAAAGATTTGAAAGGAAAAATAAAAATTGAAAATACTGTTTGAAAACTTGTTATTACTATGAATATCCATTTTGCACCTTAACATTTTATTAATGAAGGTAAAGCATTGCTGTAACATTAGAGGCACTTGTTCTAATGTATTTTTCCACGTTGTTTTTTACACGTGTACAGCATGTTAAGAATAGTGTTGACCTACTGTTATAAAAGATAGCATTTTCTGTTTTCAGATAAAATGGTGCATTTTGACACATTGTTTAAAAACTAGAACAGCTCTGCATATGAAAACACAAACTGTGATAATTAGATAGATATGCCATATGTGGTAGTTTAAGTTGGCATATAACTCAAATGGCATGTTTAATGTACTGTATTACTGGAATTAGTAATTTTTCAGCTGAAAGCTGTTAATTCTCTTATACTGACTCCCTCCCATGAACCTGTAGGTAACGATGGCAGACCTTTCCTTGCAAAGCCCTTCTTCTGATAATGTAAAATATAGTTGTAAACTAGTGTATGTTTAGAGGAATCTGACTAATGTGTGGTCTCCATAATATTTTAGGTGCTTCTAACTATGCAAAATTCTAAGACTTCTTTTTTTTTATTTAAATAGTATTACAGATAGTATTGAGAGGTGTTCAGAATGTTTGCTGTGATAAAATGCCTACAACGAGGAAAGAAGGCAGATCTGTTTTTTCCATATAGTCTTTTTTTTGCTTGGTGCAGAATGTCCCTCAATTTTTAAGTTAAGGCAACAAAAAGGTCAAACCTAAGCATCTGAGAATTGTTAACAGTGGTTAAAATCCTCACACTGGCCTCTCTGCACTGTGCAGATAGATAAAAATCACTGTTCATACATGAAAGAAAGGTGAGAGAAGGAAAGAAAGACTTCAGAGTATGATTGGGTATGGCTAGGAAGCAGTTAATTTTTTTTTCATAGCAGCCTGTGTGCTGCTACATTTTAAATTTGTGACCAAAAAATGTTGGTAACACACTCATGTTTCAACTTTGCTGAACAGCGTTTGCACAGTGGCATTATTTGTTTTTCACTCTGCCCACCCTTCTGGTGACTAGGTTGGGCATGCACAAGAATTTGAGTAGGGGCACAACCAGGCAGGTGACCGGAACTGTCTGAAGCTATTTCATGCCATGTAAAGTCCTCTTGACAACAAAATGGAGAGGAGGGAGTTCTAGGTACCATTTTGCTCAGAGTAGCTAGGCAGTGGTCCCATCACTCCCACCTATGGGAAGTGGCGAGTGATTGCCTTTGCATCACTTGTTTTTTAGCTAGTGTTTTTTTTTTTTTTTTTTTTTTAAATTCTGCCTCTTTTCCGTCACTTATTAAACTATTTTTATCTTGGCCCATGATTTTGCTTGCTTTTGCTTTTCCTATTTTCTCCTCCCATCCTGCTGGGGGTTGGTGGGAGTGAGTGAGCAACTTCATAGGCTTACCTGCTAACCAGGGTGAGCCCACTACAGGGATTAATAATGTGTTTTTCTGTTGTATACAATTTGCCTTTCTGAAGGAGAGGGAAATGCAAAGCGTCACTCAGTTTTGTCTTGGTATACTGGCAGACGCTGCTAACATTTACAGAAATTAATTGAATTTACAGCTCTGTATGCCCTCATCCGTGTTCCTTTACATAAGTCATTCTTGGGAAGCTTCTAGGTTGACCACTAAAGGGATCATATTATAGCAGGCAACTGAGAGGTCTTTAGGGAAGCTAATTCAAGTAAGTTGTTAGGAAGTAGGTGTGGAAAGGATATAATGGATTAGGGAATCCACATTGCTTTCCTTCCAAACAAATCCATAGAATCTCATAGCTCTCCTAAGGCCCTTCATGTGCCCAAAAATTGAGGTAATGCTGCCAGTTACAAGTTCTTCTACAAGAGAAATGCAAGGGGAAAAAGCTCTGAAGCATCTTTACTCGCTGAAGAGATGTCCTAAATGAAATAGGATGAGGATGATGAACAAAAATGTGTCCTGTGAGCTTGGTGCTTATTTGCTTGAGACTATTCAAACAAACTGGTGGAAAGGTAAAAAATTCTGTTGCAAAGTAAATTTTATTTTTATTTATTCTTTCTCCTTCATAAGATAAGTGCAATGTAATTAATGAAAAGAACTGTTGTCCTTTTTTGACAGAACTATTAATGGGACATCATACTCATACAGTCATACTGTTGGGTCATTAAGTCCAATTTTAAGTCCAATTTCATCGTGTTGCTGGTAGCTGTAACTCATAACCTTGGTCTGCAGAAGTGCTTTTTAAGATAAACAGGAATTTCTGAAATGGGATTTGCTGCTCACTCAGCCTTTACTACGTGTGCATGATTCCTTTAATAAAAGCCTAGTATTAAGCTAACGTTTTAGCTCTGACAAGTTCTTCTTTAGAAGTCAAGTGACTCTGAGCATAGTGTTGCATGAATATCTGATTATGTTGATAAATTAATAATGTGTAGGTTGAAAATTAATTTGATTGGTAAGGAACACTGTGTTGGTATTAAATGTGGCATTCTAGACAGATCACTACTACTTTTAAACCAACCATACTTTCTTCTAATTTGCATGAGATTGTGGTTGTATAGTCACTGATGTTGCTGTATTTCTCACACATTTTCAGACTGCTTTTTTTCAATCTTAATAAAAACTTACATCTCAAAAATGTAACCAATTGTTTCTGACCTCCCCAAGTCTAAACTCAAATAAGGAAACTTCAAAGTCAAATAATTGAAAGCCCTCAGAGTTTTAATTGCATGTTAATTTTATCTCCATTGCACATGGAAAGATTGTGGAAATGGGTATGTAATTTGTGACTAGATGCTAAGACAGTTGTGTGTGAACAGATTGGCGAGGAGGGAGAGGAATGTATTCCAGACAAGAGCCTTGCGTTGTTCAGCTCCTTTACTGTCATTGATTGTAGCTACTCTGTAACCTCTCAGTGATTGCCTCTATAGTATGTATTTTTGCCGTTGCTTTGGCAACGGGGAAGGGGGTTGGAGTTAGATTTGCTGTGGTGTTTTTGCAAAGGTAGACAGGAAATAAAAGCAGTGTTTTTCCAACTCTAAAAATTCTGTCTCATTTGAAAATATTTTCATGAAATGAAATAGCTGCTTCTCTGTCCCAGTCTCAGTGACTTTAAAAATTGGTCTTTGAGCATTATTCACAATAGTCTATAAAAAGGGAAAGAACTTTTTATATTGGGATGACTGTTAGATGTCTGTGCAAATGTAATAATTAGGTCGTTTCAAAGATAGACATGCCTACAAACGTGCAGTGTGATCCTGCGCTAAGATTCATCTTACCTTTCTTACCTTTTTGTTCTAGAGTTCTGTTATGACTTTGTTGTCATTTCAGTGTCCTTTCTTGTTCACAATGCTTATATTGTTGCTGTGACACACTCCAAAATTCATAGTGTGCCTGAATTACAGACTGATGGTCATCTCTAGAAAAGGGACAAGAAGGTGAAACTGGAAAGAGAAGGCAGTTTCAAATACTTCATCCAAGCAGTGGTCAGCCATTTGATCTCTAAGCTCCTTGGCTAAAGATTTGGGAACAGTTACCAACTTCTTAGTTGAAGTCTCAACGAATTCTGTACCCTAATTGCTTTTGTCAGAAGAGAAATGGAATATGGAGATGTCTTTTGATTGCTGTGGGTCTGTGATGAATATTGTTTCATTTAAGCTGAGGACTTGGGAAAGTTTTAGTTTTTAGACTCCTTTAGTGTGTTAGATATAAGATTTCTTTTTTTATTTTAAATAAGACATTTTTGTTTTCAAAGTAGCTTTGTAACAATGCTTTTTCATAGAGGTCAGTAACTTTAAAAAACAAACAAACAACAAAAAATTGGTTACCTTAAATCTTAGGAGCAACTGTAGCTGGAGTTTTAGCAGTCTATAAATTTCTGTGTGCAGTTGAATAAGAGAAGCAAAAGTCTTATCTAAATAGCAAAAAAAAACCCCAAATCTGTCTTGATAATAGAGGAATTTTATAATTTATAATAAAATCTGTTTAGAGATCGTGTCGCACAATTCCACTCTATTTGTAACAGAGGCACTGTTCAGCCTAGATAGTTCAGTGGACAACAAAATTTGGCAGTTTTAAGTTCTTACAAATTCATGTCAGAAGTGGTATTAAGACCATTTGTTGAAATTTCACTCAATGTGTGCAAAGTGAGATGGAGTATGGTTTAGATTTCTTGCAAACAACCTTATTTCTGCCTGTTTCATTAAGAAGATTGTCTTGACTAAGTACATAGAAACCCTATAGGAGTCCTTTATTCTACATGCAGAACAAAAATCTGTCCTTTTAGCCCAAGGAATTCAGCTTCCCAGTTACTCTTCAGGAGGTGAGCACAGTTTTGGAATTCACTCCAAGTAAAGATAGTTGTGTGTATTTAATCTACGTACCACATGTGTTGATATGACGTAGGATGAAAGTTTGCAAACGTACCATTACATCATTATCGGTATATTTTTCTAAATTAGAGTTCACAGAATTAGTTTGATAAATTTTGTCATTACAACCTGTGTCTCAGACAATAAAAAAAATAGTAGCTTTGTCTTTTTTGAAGAATCTATAAAATTAATAAAACTTCCCAGCAACTATACATACATGCAGCAAAAGTATTTTTAGTACTTCATGTTAATTTTGCCTTTTGAATCAACAATCTGGATAAGTAATTACTAAGGTGGTGGAATTGTTTTGTTACTGTCACTTAATCTTTCCTGAATTTAAAAGCTTTTTTAAATGATAGAAGATAATTTAAAAGATGTAGACCTAAAGCGTATAATTCCATTAAAAAAAGAAAAAGGATTTTTTAGTATACACATGGGAAAGGTCTACCTTTAAATATTGTAACTGAAAGAGATATCTGTATTTCTTTCGTTAAGTTTTCCTAGAAATGTTACCAAAATAATGCTCTCTATCTTTTCTTTTACATATCTTTTTCTTCATCATTCCATGTAATGCAACACCCAACATTTTACTACTTACAGTAAAGCTGCTAGTCAAAGTTAAGAGCTTTACCCCATTGAAAGTGGTGGGTATCTTATGGTATAATTTTCTTGCCTGTACATCTGTGTATACTTGTTCAGTGGTCTGTGAGCACTGTTGTCAATGCAAGTGCTAAACAATTGATTTTTAAAAAGTAAGCTTATCCCCACTGTATCTAAAATGAATTGTGGTACTTTTTGGAATTGCATTACTGCATTTCTTATGCCTTCCTCTTCCCTTCTCCCTTCACTCCTGGTAGTTTTGAAGGACTTTTCACCTGTCTTTGCAAGTAGAGACTAGTTCTGGATTTAAAATGGAAAAGCGTCCATTTCAGAAGCAGTTTCTTAATGTAAGTGTACCTTTTGTTGTTCATGAAGGACTCTTATGGTCGGGGAAGGTTATACAAAAAGAGGAAAAAAATCCTGCATAATTTAGTTCAAAATATGAAGTATGGTAGTTAACTTAGGCACTGAATATTCAAATGAGCAAGGAATTACACGTTTTAATTCTGTTTCTTTGGGGATCTGTAAGGTTATATTAAGAAAAAAAGAAATGTTTCCAGAAGCAGTGGATTAATTTTTTTCCCAAAATTATACTTTAACTTCAGTTATTATTAATGCAGGCTCAGAAGTAAGAGAAACAGTGCTACCCTGTTTACTGTGTAGGTAGTAAAATGACCTTTGGAAAGTTAAGGAAAAACTGGCATACCAAAAAATTATAGCAAATTCGTATGTTGTGTTTCAAATTTACTTTCAGGACATTAGCAAAGGGCTTAGTTCCCAGTTAGAAGTGGTGCTAGAAGATTATCTACGTGTTCTAAGTATTTTCTTCGTATTTGCATGCTGCTGCTAGAAGTGGCATTTGTTCATGATGTTGAGGTGCTATTGTACCAGTATTGTATTTGGTTTATATTTTCTTCTATGCTCTTGCTTCATGAGCCAGCTTTGAGCTGAATAATAGAAGTTACTATTTTCTTGAATTTTTGTGTGGTAGATTTGAACAGTTATAAATTAAGTTTGGCCATTTCTCCTATTCAGGATGGGTGTTTATAATTTTTTTCAAACATTACCAGTGTAAAATTGATATGGCTAAATCCCAGAATGTTTGCTCTAAGGATTCTTTTGTCGCAGTGCAGGAATGTGTGGAAGTACCTACTACTTATCTATTATACATGTAATATTCCATACCTAATTTACATAATTTCATACAAATGTTTACCATAAGATTAAAATACCATAGCAGTTATATAAAAAAAAAAAGTATTAAAAAGGACCTGTCCTAAAAACTACATGCATTGTGAGTAGTATTCCAAAGTGATTGGGCCAGACCTCTCTCCGCTGTTTGGTATGAATAGTGTACCTTATACTATAAAGTAACTAGAAAAGGAAGAGTAGGTGAATGGTCCTCATAACCGTTTGTCACATTTCTGTTTATGCATATTTTTATTCCCAGTCTTGCAATACTTAAGACAAAAATGTCTTCTAGCTTAGGCTGTTGTTGGTGAAGTAGCACCAAATCTTAATGACGGTAATTATCTAAATTCAATTTAGAATTAAAAATTTGGAATAATATGAACAAAGAGAATATCAGTATGTACAGCTCAATACAAGACTTACTCACATACATGTGTATATTAGTTGTAATGTGTGCTTTAAAACAGGATTTCATGTACCTATGTGAAACCTAGTGAAAAGGAGGGTATTTTAGGAAAATACAAAGTGGAAAAGGAAGGTGGTCAAACTAGGATAAAAAACTTAATTGTAGTTATTCTAATTTTGGTATTATCCATTGAGGCTTCTTGTGGCTGCTATCCTTGATGGAGTTAGTGACATTTCACTGATAATTTACATCCTCATAGCTCATTTCAGATATTTTAGTGTCTCCTTTGTGATTAAAAAAGAAAGAGAAAATAAACATAGGAAAAAATTCTCACATATAAATCAAACTATTTAGATTTATACTGTCTTTATAAATCTTGGCGAAGAAGAAAAAGAAGATAACCTTATAGCTTGGAAAGTGAATTTGTCAAAAGTATTATTGCTAGAGATTAATCATATATAATGGTTAGTTTTAAAATAGGAGGCATCTTGAAACTAATGAAATTCATAGGTAGCTGTGGAAAGGCAGAAGCAAAACCTGATTTTATGAGCCTCAAAGGAATTGCTGATGTATTTTCCTCATCTTAGCTATATGTTGTAAAATGCTGTAGGTATGATGGATTTCCTTTTTGTTGGTGTTTTTGGGTGTGATTTTAAGTAAGTAGGGATGCTGTATTTGAAATTTTTGCAGCTGACCATTTGTTGACACAGGTGGAACATCTGAGTTACTTTGATATGTAAAATCTTTTGAATTTTAAGACAGTTTTTACAGTTGATTTGTATAAGGGATAATTCTACATGGTTTGTCTAGGCTGCCTTACGAGTCTGTTTTTTAGAAGGATGCTGGTGGTGTTCCCTGTAAAGGGAATTACTACAACAGATTAAAGCCAGAAAATTTCCAAACATTCAGATCTCCTAGGTCTAGAAAATCCGAGGCGCTTTCAGTTTTGTACTTACAAAATAGATCTCCTGAACAAGCTGTGAACATCTGTACAAAAAATTAAATGCAATTAAACAACTAATTAGCAAAATCAAATTCAACTGGATTCTTTGCTGCCAAAATTTCTCACTTAAATTATGTAGGAAAAAAAAGAACTCGTTACATGGTTGTATTAACAACTGTGTTCTAGCATACTGTAGTGTCTGTAGCCTACTGCTTCTTTATATAACTTTATGTTAATGTAAACTCATCAAAAGTCTGTGATTTTTGTTGATCTTTTGAAGATATTCATAAATTTGCCTTGGTCAAATGATGACAATTAGAAATGTTAAAGATGCATTTTCCTGACTACGGTGAATTTTGCTTGAAATGTGGGATTAAAAACAATTATTTTTTTTTTAAAAAGGCAGGAATAGAACCTTTTCCTCCTTTTCAAGTATTTATTGCATCTTCCAGTGAGTTATTGTTGTGTAATGTGATTAAATAGGCAGTAAATAAATTTAGGACAGTGGGAGGATTTCATGCCTTCATGTCCTCAGGCTTGCCTTTTTCATCTTCTATTTGGTGGGAAATTTGGATGTATATGAGAAGGAACCATATTCAAAAAAACTTCTAATTGAGATTGGGTGGTACTAGCTGTATGCGGAGTGTGCCTGCCTTGTGCAAGAAACATAACAGTTATATGTGAGCTGCTGAACACTGGAAAGGTAAACTCAGGAAAGATTTTTCTGTAATGACTTGGTTTTTTTTTTTTCATTTCAGAATAGTAGGTTTGATCCAGTATAGTGCTGCTTAGTTTCTTAATTTCAATACAGACATTGTAATCAAGAGCATTGTAAGTCAGAAAAAGTGTCAAGACAGTGTTCTGCATAAAATCTAATGGTCGCTGAAGACACTTTCTATCTTCTAAAAGACAGGTGTATTAATGAAACAGATGTTTAACTGTACAGGTGTGTTTCTTAATTGAAGAATGTTGATGAAGTAGGGAAAAATAACCATTTGCTTCAGACCTGTCTGTCTTAGTTGTCTTGAATGATAATGACAGTTATCAGTATTTGAAATCAGTGTTACTAGCAGACTGAAAGGGGAGAATGTATTGTTGACTTTTCTTCCAAGTGGATAGATGCAGCATTTTTGGGGTTTAGACACTAACCTTAATTAAATGGGAAAGAGGAGAATACTTAGTGTTACTTTTCTGGTAGTTATATCTAAAAAGGATTGAAATCACCTGACAGAATTGTGCATGTTAGTTTGAAATCTCACAATTTCTGTAGTGTTTTCCTGCCTAGATTTTACTACTTGAGAATTGTAGACTCTTAATTCTCAGTTTCATGGTTATTGTGTTCGAGGTTTTACACTTGGCATGGTGCTGCGTTCAAAAATAGATACCTGTTTTGGTGTCTGCAAAGTAGTGAATACCTACTGTACCTTCAGCTTCATATCTGAGAAATATTGGACCTGCAGTCGTCTTAACATGCTTCCAGCTCTTGGGCTTCTAGCTCTCTGTGGGCTTTAGCTAAACAAATGTTTACAGATGGAATTAAAAGAAAGTGACCTTATAATGGGAATGAAAGATGACACAGTATTTTGATAAACCAAAAATCTGTGTACACGTACAAATGTCTGTGTCTGGATATATATAATAATAAAAAAAAAATCCATGGTACTCATCCTAAAATGCTTAACAAGATAAGATCGTTTTGGCACCAGTAAAATGGTGATCATTCCTTTTGAACACAAACATATAAATAAAAACAAAAAAAAATCTGAAGAGCCCTAATTTCAGTAACGGTAAATTTTGAAGTGCTTCATATATTTTCTCAATTTCAAGAGCTGGTCCAAAAGAACCTCAGTGAGATTGTGTGAAGTACATTGTTTCATGTGGTACTTCTTTCCCTGTTGATAATAAAGCATATAAATGATCTAAATAACTTCTGAATATTTAATTTCTTTCTTGAAACAGTAATTTAAAAAAATAATTTCTTAACCATTATCACTTTTGATATAAAAGACAAAGCCCAAATCTTTATTCCAAGCAGAAGATAGTTGAAGTACATAATACTATTAGTTTTCTTACTGCTTCTATTTTAGGTATCTGTTTCAAACTGCATTCTGAAGTTGTCAGTGCAAGAAACGAAACAAACTTTATAGTGTTATTGAGGATTGTTTCTAGTGATGTGTCCTGTTACTAACTAAAAATGTTAGTGTCCTGACCAGGTTCTCATCTGATGCTTCATTATTTTTTATTTTTTCAAATACTTTAACATTGAAATGGAGGTGATAGTCCCTTACTTGATTTTTCTGTTGTAGAGTGTTTCTTCTGTAGTGATTGTAATTGCCTTTGTCTTACCTTGTAACTGTCCTGTGTTTATTTTTGTTGAAAACAGTCCAGAGCTGTCAAAATGACGTAGTGAGAGGAAATGAGACAGGGTTGCTATTGTACATATATGAGAAGTTGACTTTTTTGTTGTCACTTTTTAGCTTCTAGTTTCTTATATGGAAGAGAGGCACGCTTGAAAGTAAAGAAAGTTTAGAAAAAACTGATTCACAAGTGATTTTTTGGTGGTGTTTGCTTAATGACTTCTAAATTGTTCATGATTATGCATGCTTACTGAATGGGTAGGTGAGTTAATATTGTGTTTTATTAGCTTTGTGCTGCCTTACGTTTTATTTACTTCTAAATTAAGAAAGCATCCATGGAAATGATGTTACTGATTGCACGTGGGGTTTTTTTTTCTGATTCTCATTTTTAGAGTAGGTGTTCATAAATACAAATAAATAATTATTTTCGTACCCTTCAGGAGTAGGATGTGCTGTTGTCCCTAGTGTTTTTTGGAGAGATGAGGAAATGACTGGAGAACTGTAGCTGAGTTTTGTGTGTATAATACTGAATATCCAGTTTGAACTTCCACAGAACTATGTTTTTCAGAACATCTACAATTTTTTGTAGTTCCATATATTGCACGTGGATGGTTACCATTGTTTGCTTGACTTGCTGCTTGTCAGTTAAATTGTTGTTGTTTAAAACTGGACATTTGTAAATAGTGCCCAAAGTAACTGATCATCTTTGAATAGTTAGGCTGAACCAAAATTTTTAGCAGTGTGTCAGAGCATTCGCAGGCATTTAGTTTTTCAAAGTTAGCATTCATTTCTGAATGGGGAGGGTCTTTCTAGCGCACCAAAGTTAGCCATGTTTACTTACCAGTGTTCCTCACTAAGTCCAACTAATTCTCCACTTAGAACTTCAGTTGTGTACAGCTTGCATTGTCTCTTAGGTTTTGCTAGCTATCAGAACAACAGATCACAGTTACTGGGAAAAACAATTGGAAGAGGAGTTACGCTGAACATTTAGATGCATGAACTAAGACACCCAGTCATATTCCAAAAACACAGAGTTTCAGTCAGTATGGCGTGTAGGAGTTGTGTGGGAGCAGAGAATTCTCGCTTCTGTGGGTAAATTTTCTTTTTGATTCCTGAGCTTGACTAATTTTGGTTGTTCAGAGGAGTCTAATTTAACTGTATTTGATTTTGGAGGTGGGATTCGTAGGGGAGGGCTGGTGAAAAGCATACCTCTCACACTTTCTAGAGAAGCGTTCAAAGCATACTTACCATGAGGAAATTTTCTTATTTTTGATAGTCTTATTGGAAGTCATTGATTCACTTGCTGAAACTTGTTAGAGTAGAAAACCAACCAACTAAAGGCAGAGATCAAAAAAAACCCAACATTTGGATAAGCAGTGCTTTGGCAGATTGAAAGCTGAGTGAAGACAGGCAGTATTTTTTAGAAATCATATTAAGTGTTAGGCAAATTTAGTTTTATTGTTAAGTTTTAGTCAAGTGATCAAGTAATTTGTAGAAAATGTGATGATTCTAGGACTTTGGAGAATAATCGCTTGAGTTTTCACAGAAATAAAAAAATGGGCTCTGGTTGGATGGGACCTTTATAGATAATCTAATTCAACCCTGCTTGCAGCAAGCAGGGACATCTGTCGACTATATCAAGCTGCTCCGAGTCCTGTCTACCTGGCCTTGAATGTTTCCAGGGATGGGACACCTCTCTGGGCAGCCTGTTCCAGTGTTGCACCGCCCTCACTGTAAATTTTTTTTTCCTTATGTAGCCTAAATCTACCCTCTTCTACATTAAAAGTTACCCTGTTTCTACAGGCCCTGCTAAAAACTTCGTTGCTATCTTCCTTGAAGGCCCTCTTTAAATACTGAATAGCTGCAAGAAGGTCTCTGTGAAGCATTCTGTTCTCCGGGCTGAACAAGGCATACTCTCTCAGCCGTTCCTCATAGAGGAGTTCCAGCCCTCTGATCATTTTTGTGGTTCTCCTCTAGACCTCTGTAGTATTTTTTCAGAAACCAAAGAACCTTACTGCTTCTAAATTCACTACCTTTTGTTCTGATTCTTCAAATGACAATCATAGAGTGGTTTAGGCTGGAAGGGACCTTAAAGATCATCCAGTTCCAACCTCCCTGACATATCCCTGAAAGCTTTTTTTTTTTTTTCTTGTGCAAGTGCCATACTGAGTTTCTTTCACTCTGTTTGTTGTGATGTGACAAATTAAATCAGGCTGATGTGTGAAACATATTTCTTATAGTAGGGTGACTATCTTTAATAACAAATGGAAAAGGGTTGTGGTGGTTGTGGCTTCCTGAGATTACAGGGATATAGGCTTGTTTGTGTGCATATGGTTTTCTTTTAAATTTGAAGTGTACCACTAACTATAATGTATGGTTTCCTAAGGAAATTACATTTAATATGTGGCTTAAAATGTGTTTTGTGTAAATACTTGTGGGTTTAGGTTATCTCTATTTTTGGTTAACTTGATGTATTCATTTATTCAACAGCAGTCTTTTGGAACCACAAAAATGTAAAACTTTTAAGCATTGAGTTTCTTGATATCTCCTCCTATGATTTCTATAGTGCAATTCCTATTTTACTATGCCTTTAATATAGAATGGGGTCTTCTGAGCAGCATAATTTATTCAGGAGTTTAAGTGTGTTTATTTGAAAAAAAAAAATGACCTTCAGTAATATAAGAACTGAACTTCTTAATAGAGTGTTTTAAATGTTTGATGGCTTTATTTGTTACTCAAAACCTTACAAATCTTTCATTGTATTAATTTATATTCCATTGCCCAAAGTCGTATGGGAGGTTGAAAAGGCAATATGATTAAGGAAGGGAATGCCTTTATTTCCACTTCAGTTTAATGTAACTTATAGAGGAATCAACTTTGAGCATCTAACAGCATGTAAATAAAATTACTTTGTCAACTCTGTTTTTTACAGGGATTTATTGGAGTGATAGTTCTGTGAAATTGTACTTGGGGGAGAAAAAAATCTGATTGACTAGTAGGATCAAAGAGTTTTCTTACAGTTTTCTCGGTCTTGTCCCTTTCTGATTTTTGTTTTTCCCTAGCTGGACAGCTGAGAAGGTGATGCACTACTGTAATTAATGAGTCAAGAGACACTTATTTTCATAGTTGTGTGGTTTAAACAATGAAAGATTCAAAATTTCTGTAACTTTTTTTTAAAATATATGTCTCTAAATGCTTAACTATCAATATAGGAAGAGACTGTTCTGAATATAAGAGGGATGATGAAGTACTTGGAAAAAATGTTACCTTGGGGGGGAAAAATATACCTTCACTTAAAGATTCCATTTTGGTATATATATTAAAATATTTCTCTTATATATTTTTTTTGTAGAATTTCAGTAGTAATAATCAGTATTTGTTTGGAACTGCAAAAGTCTTTTCTAGCGGTTTTGATCACTGTAGATTGCTGTGATGCAACCAGAAGGGCAATATAGAACTAACGTGTTTGATAGATTGCAACTTTTATTTGGTTTTAACATACCTGTTGTCTGCATATCTGTCTGTGCAGAAATTTGTTCTTCGTTTTAGTAGATTGCATGAGTACACACCATTACAGCTAACTTGGCCATCCGGCAAAGATAATACAGTGTAAAGAAAGGGAATTCTGGTGTACTGAAATGCAGAAGTCTCTTACTGTGGTCATCAGATCCACCAGTCTCTGCTCTGTTTAGCACCTTCTGTTGCCTGGCCCTGTGCCATTGCAATGTCCTTGACCTTCCTTTCAGATCCTTTATTTATTTATAAGGGCAGCTCCTTGCTTTTTAACTACTCTAAGTAATACTGGCAAGTCTGAAAATATTACATATTTTTCTGTTCAGGAAGTAAAATTCTTTTGGTTTCAACTAGTTGTGCCTTTCTAGCAACAGCTTCTTTACATTTTCTTTGCAGAAGATTCAATGCTTTCTAATATGTCAGATGTTCTTTATAAATGGCCAAATTGTGGGTGGTTTCTGCCTGTTACGGAATCCATATGAAAATAGCAAATCCCCAGGTGAGGTAAGGCAAAGAAAAGCCTTTTACTGTCATTTTACTGTGATCATATGCTACCTCAAAAGGTAAATTGTGGAAGACAAATTCATGGAGGCTAAGTCACCTGGAACCCTTTATTCATTAAAACAAAATACGGTACTTGTTGGTGGCATTTCGGGAATTGCTTATTCAGAAGAGTTTTTGAACTTCTTAGCAAACATTTATTATAAATTTAAATGGATTTTACTCAGAAATGTTAACAGTGTGCATACAGATGTAGTATATTATGGTCGTTGCATTCCATTGTTGATTAATTGTACTTGGTAGTGTCTTTATGAACAGATGATATTTTTTTTTTGTTTTAAATGTGTTTTTGATTAAGGAATACAATTGCAGATACTGAAGATAGTAACACTTAGCAAAATGTTGCTATTTCAGTTCTGAGTTACATCACAATTTTTGTGATGGATGATCCAGTTTTATGACCAGGAAAAAGGGAGTAATTTTGTCAAACCATTAATTTACTACCTGCAGTGTGAATCCTCATTTCAGCTGTTTGCTTCAAACCATTTGTCTAGGATTATCAGCACTTAAGCAGGAAGTTTCACTTTGAGAAAAGCAAAGTGAGGTGTTAAAAAGAGAATGGTGTGTACCACCAGTTCAAAAGCAACAACCTTCTCCCTGGTCACCTCCTGCCAAAACCATGACCTATTTCTTTTCAATAACTTTGATATTTTCAAACATTTTAAATCTGAGAATGTCAACTTAAGGGTTTTTTGTGTAAGGTTTCAGAAAATTCTTAAAAGGGGCAAAAAAATTGTTTTTTGGGTTCTTTCTAAGTTCTAAGTATATGCTGTAACATCTTTTACAAAGAGAACTTTTTCTCCCAGAGGGATTAGGAGTATTTGAAATGTATTTAGGTTAATTGCAAATTAAAAAAAGAACAAAGTTTTAAATGATCTAGTGGTCTGAATTAAAAAGAAAAAAAAAGTATTCCATGCCAGTTTTTATTTAGTCACCTTTGTCAAAATTTTTAGTGTTGCAGTCCTTCATAGAATCTTCTGAGAATACTGAGATAGCCACGACCTGAATTTCTAATTTGGAGAATTGTGTCAGATGTTCCCTTTCTACTCCTACTGAGGTTTTTGGGGGTTTGTTGGTTTGTAAGTCTACTTTCCTTAAGTAAATGAGGTTTATGAGACTGTGTCGATTCTGACTTAATTATTTCAACCACACAAGATTAGGGTTTTGCAGATATTTTTTTCTTAAGTTCCTCCATGTTTTGTTAAATTTGGCATCTATTTGTCAGTTGAGACAAAAGAGCCTTAAAAGGTCCTTAGTGAGCAATGCCCTCAGTGTTTCTGTTAGTTACTGTTAGTGCATAAACAGCTCAAATGCAAGAAAGGTTTCTTCAGCCATATTCAGCTTCAGCATCCAGAGGTACTATTTTTAATAATGATTAAAGAATTTAATGCATATCCTTATATATATACAGGTATAATGGCTATACATATTTGTCATGCAGTCTGATGTGTTTCAGGAGTTCTTTGTAAGTAGTTACTATTGTGTTGTTAATTTTTTTCCGTAGGTTAGATTTAATATAGCAAGTGCCTGCAAACGCCATAGTAATATTAAAGTTTGGAACCGTTATTAGTCACAGTGTTATTCATGTTCTGTATTTAGTTAATCTGTGTCCAGCTAACACAGAAATGTTACGTATAGTTCTGCCTTTTACAATAGTCTTTCATTGCTGAATCATTAAAGGTTGTGATTATATATAGACGGTATTTCACACACCATCTCGTGAAGGGTTTTATATGGGACTACAATATTTTCAAGGCATGTGCTGGTTTGCTGTTTTTAGTCTCTCTTCTTGAGGAAGACTCGTGCAGTTAATATTGCTTATAAGAATATAATAGTCATTTTCATTGATCTAGACTTGTTTGGATTTTAAGATGAAATCAAACTGAGGAAAATAGTGATAACATGATATCCTGTAATTCAGTTATTTTCCTAGCTCTTAGTTGAATATAATTTGATGTGCATTTCTAGCATGAAATATATGTATACATAGAGGAATATAATCCACAAAAAGCAAGAATAATGAAAAAAAAAAAAAAAAGGTTTTATCCTGGTTTGTATTAGCTAAAATATGCTATCCCTTTTTACTCTTCTTTTTATATGGAGTGAATTTCTGTTAGAATTTTGTATTTGTATTTTTTCTTTATTTTAACATCTAGTGGTTCTAAATAGATTCACGTCTATTTATAATTTTGTGTGTAACCTATATTTTGAAGCATCCTTTTAGTTTAATTATGACAAACTAGAGATATTGCTTTAAAGAAAAAAAAAAAAAACATATGGAGGTTGCCAATGATGAAGGTATTTGTTAGAGGAAGATTTACCTTTAGCGATTTTAAAAAAGACTTTTAAAAAGTACAGTTCCATTTCTCAGTGATTGTATGCTTCCCCGCTACAGCTGCAGATATTTTGAATGTGATCCTTCTTCCTCCACCATCTGACTGCTTTCTGCAGAGTCGTGCAGTGAAGTCATAATCCTGTGTTTCACATCCATCTGTTACCATAGAAATGATTGTAATAACCTAAATTTAGCACGATGCCTTTCCTGCAGGATCAAGCAGGAGGATTGAATGGGTTGTATGTGAAAATCTGTGAAAAGGGGAATATGTTTAGCAAAATCTAAATGCTGTGATAAATGTATGTGACAAAAAATTAAATCTCTTCTAAAACATCTGTAAAAAAATTCTTCTCCGTTTACATTATTTACAACATTGTATATAAAATCTGCCACATACCATGCAAACCACATAACTTTAATGGGAATCATTGTTTTTTTTATCCTAACAGGAGCTAATACAAGATACGGCATTCATTGGCAAAAACATGTTAATCGGATAAAAACTATGATTTTTGATAATATTATCGGAATTTTTATTATGGTCTAGGTGTGTTAAAAAGCAAATAAATTAGTATAGAATTTACTATGAAAGGTATGGTTTATTTTCATATTTAAAAATGCAAAACAAACTTTAAAACAGTTATTTTATAGAAAAGGAGCTGTAATGAATTTTCCCTTCTTAGAAGAAACAGAAGAATTTCTCATTGTTTGCTGAAAGGAGTTTACTGCATAACTGAAGTCCTGTCTTTCTACATTTATCTTCTGGATAGAGAGTTGTCCATGCACAGAATCCTACTGTTGTTAAATATGTTTGTTTCAAAGAAAGAAAAAAAAGAGAGCATACAGAATGTCTGGGAAAGCTGAATTACCAAAACTTTGAAATTAGGAAATATCCATACTACTCCCTACATTTATATGTCAGGACAAATCCATTGGATAGATTATGTACTGTTATAAACACAGAACTCCAGGACCTCCACATAAAAGATGATCTCTCGTCATTTGATGACCACCTACTCAGTGCATACTGTTTATCGTTGGCCAGCAGGCAGCTGCATGAATTACTTCATGTTACTCATGTTATTTTTACTCTGAAAACAGAATTGCTGATTTCCTGGTGACCCTTACGGGGTATTTGAGCTGCATACACAACTTGTATCACTCCGCAGGCTTGAAGCCTTAATATTGTTTCATAGATAGAGAAATGAGGCACGGAGGAATTCAGATCAAAAGTATCTGTTAATTTCAAGTTTGATATTTGAGTTATTGACAGAATAATTTTTGAAGTGCTTAGTATCTGGCACTATGTAACATAAAATATGTTCAAACCGTAGCTGTCATTAATGTGGTTAAATGCTGAATAATAAACATTTATGTAAAATAGGTCTTAAGATACCAAATCAGACATGAAAAGAACAGGTTCTCGCCTTCTTTCTTTATGCTCCTTTTTCTTTTTTCCCCGTTCCCCTTCCTTACCCCTGCACTTGCTCTCACTTTTACTTTCCCTATTCTGTGTCACTGGGAAGAAGAAATCTGTTTTTCATGAGAAACTTTTTTGCAATTTACCTCAGTATTGGATATTGTGTTACTAATAAAAGGTGCTCAATCTGGTTCTAAGACAATTAAGAGTGCCTTTGGGCACTCATACACCATATACTCATATACTGTTATGCATATACCTCCTACGTGTTTGAACCAAAAGTAGCAAGCTTTGATGCAATGCCTTTTCCTGAGGAGTTGGCATCTTTTTGTTTCCTTTCTGGAAGCCCTCTTTGCAGTACAACATCGTGCAGACTTACCCCAGAAATGGTTCAGATGATGTCTTCTCAATACAGCATGCATGGATTTGTTGTTAGTCTTCAGTAGACATGTTCTGTCTTCTCTTATGAAGTTGAGGAGTACTGCCTTTTTGCTCAATTATTGGACTTTGTTTTGGGACATTACATTTATACTGAATAACAAGGGTTCATGAAGGAGTTGAAAAAAAATTCTCACAGAAAGGGTCAAAGAGTCTGCCCGGGGATGTGGTGAGTCACTATCCCTGGAGGTATTTAAAAGGTGGGTAGATGAGGTGCTCAGGGACATGGTTTAGTGGTTGATAAGAATGGTTGGACTCGATGGTCCTAGAGGTCTTTTCCAACCTTGTGATTCTCTGACATGTTTTTATAGAGTTTTATATTTTGAGTTTGTATTCTTCTGAGTAAAGCCAGCCAAAAGTAAAGTATTAAAATGTAAATTCAGCTTATGGCCAACTGTAATGTATCATAGCACTTTTATGTTGCTGCTTTCATGTGTTGGTAAGTGCAACTATTAAATTGAGAGGTCATGTAGATGCTGATTAATGGCTTAGAAAGTAAATAGTTCAGCTCCAGTGTTGTAGTGTATTGGCTGGACGCTTGCACCAGAAGGGTCAACTTGTGTCATGTCAATTACTAGAAAGTATTCTCAACTCCTGGTAACCAGGATTTAAGCAGGTGTTGACATGTTGAACTATCATGCTCTAGAATTTTATATTATGGTAAAGCAATACGTTCACTGAGGAAAAAAAAAAATGTAGTATGCTTTCATCTAAGTAATACTGCTATAAGTAAAATGTACAACTTGGAAAATATATTGGTGTTTCAGTTACTTGATTATGCACATTGGGAGACCTGATTGAGTTGGTCGGTCTCATTTGGCCTTTCTTTGAGAGAATTCATTCCACAGAAGCTAGAAAATGGACTAATTTTAGTGAGCATTTGGTCCAACCTTTATGTGAAGCTGGGGTGTGTCTGGATAGAAGGTTGATTTAGGAGCTCATGCACAGTTGTGTGCATCTCGGATTTCTTTGGATTTTGGTACTTCGGTTTGGAGAGTTTAAACAAGATAGGTGGACTGAGGCTGAATATACTTGGGATTCGATTACTTATATTTCTGACAAATTTCCAGAGGTTCTTACTCTTTCTAGCACAGGTTATAGAGAAACACCTAATCCAAGTTTTGATGCAAATAATTAGAGCATAATTTTGGACTTCTTTTTAAATTGAGGAATATGCAAAACAAAACTTAATCTTATCATTCTTAAACCCTAAAAATGAACTCAGAAATGAAGAAATATAGGTTATAGGGTTTAGGTGTTGTGTATGAGAGGAGTCTAAGCATATCTTAACTAGAGAGATATTACAGTGAAAAACTGTAAGTATTTTCTGAGATGGGTAAGGTGGATTGAAAGAAATCTGTATTGATCTTCAGAAGAAAATCAGTGATCAATTTCCGGTTTAATTGTGATGATAGACTTGTACCTGTGTTGTATCTTCAGGCAAGAGGCAGAAAAAGGACATTGGGCTAGAGGGGAAGACAGTAAGAGCATAATCACAGTCTGCTACATAAGAGGCTCTTTTATCTAATGCTTTTTTTTATGACTGGTTTTGTGGTTTAGTACTTTTGGAAGTTCTAAAAGTGACTGACTAATAAACCAAACCCTTATGCAGAATTATTTTCTGAACACAGTAGTGTGTATAAAGATTTTACTCCTCTTGACTGTTATGACTAGCTCTGTATACCAACTCTGTGAGGATGTTTACATGTAACTTAATCTACTAAATAATATCCTAGCAACTGGAAATGCCTCCTGTATGTGTTGAAAGCAAGCGTGGCTAGTTACACAGCTAGATTTATTTCTTGCATTGCTTGTGTGCCAGATTTGAACTGTTAGCAACATATTTGGTTTTGAGGTTAAAAATGTCAGTGATGGTAAACATTTTTACTTGTTTGCTTTTCCTTAGGCTATGCTTTCTAGAATGTGAACTAGTATGGGAAAACAACTCATCTGTAGGTGACTAAAAGACAAAGTTCTACTTTGATTTTTGCAGGTTCTTTAACATTCCTGTTTTAACATGACTTACCAGAAGTGCCTTGCATACACCTGTTAATAAGACCAAGCACAAGCAAGAACTATTTAAAAATATTGAAAATATACTCAAAAGCTGTCAGCACTAACCATTCTATTTTAATTAGGACTATATATATTCATCTTCTCATATTTATGGTGACTTTATCTTCTTTATGTATTGTAATTAAAAACCTAACAGGTCCATATTACGTAGCTTGGCCTCCTTCCTTGCCTGTTGTAAGGAAGATTAATACCTGTTACAGTAATTTGGTTTTAGGCTCACTGAGCCCTAAATTGTAATGTACAATTAAAAAGTTGCCCTAAAACATTGTTTGCTTTTGTGTTGAAAATATTGTTGGGGGATTTTTGCTGGGTTTGTTTGGTTTTGGTTTTTTTTTTTCAAAATGTTTGTGGTGCTCACCACTGTATAATTTTCTAGCATGATTAAAAAAAAAAAAATCTCAGTCTTTTTTCTTCAGTCACAGATGAACAGCTATCCTATTGGTGTTTTTTTCCCTCCTGATTTCTGCATTTTTATATCAATGAGAACAGACAGTACTTCTAAGATATAGGGTATTTCTGGGAGGCATGTGATGGTTTTGTTTACCTGTTTTTTAACCCTTACCCCCCAGCCTCAGACGTTTTAAATATATATGGCAGGTTAGCATAAACAGAAGTCAACAAATTGCTGTTCCACAGAAAGAATTGTTAAGTGGAGAAGCTTTTGATACTGTTGGGTAATCTTTAATTTAAGGCCTATCTTTGTCAAAGAAACTTGTCCTCACTGTTCCAAGACTTCCTTAGTTTTAAGGTCTGATTTGCCAAAGCCCAGTTTGGGCATCTGACTAACCCTGTTGCCATTTGACGATTTACCTTCTAAAAAAGTAATAATAAAGAGAATTATTTTCTTTCTTCAAACTAATCAGAAAGTAGTTTGATTTGTTATTTTTTTCTTTTTTTTAAATCATCTTTCAAAGTATATAGTTTAGATATTGCTATTTGGAGAATTCAGTGGAATCTGTAATCCAATACTCGGTTTCTTAGAATTATAGAATGGTTTGGGTGGGAAGGAACCTTAAAGATCATCTTGTTTCAGCCCCCTGCTGTGCACAAGGACAGCAGTTTGGACAAGCTGGATTCAAAGTGCAAGCCTTCATAAGTTTGTGCAGAGTAATACAGAAGTTCTCAAGATTAGATCCTTAAGCTAAAGCTATTTACTTCATATTTATTTTTTTTTTCACAAAACTTGAATCTTGGTAGAGATTTTACAACGCAAGGTTAAGTTATTTTGCAAAATATTACAGGATAACAGTGGAAAGATTCTTAGCTTTTTTACCATTGGCTACTACTGAAGCCAGAACTGATGAAACCCAACATCATTAGGTCATAGATGTAAATATTCTGTCACTAGAATTTTAAAGTAGGAGTGTGATTGCCTCTTGGGCTGCCATCCAGTTTTTAGTGAACTAAGTTAGCAAAGCAATTTTCTAGGCAAAATAGGTGAAATACTGGTTATTTCTAGTCCTAGAGCCAAAGATGTTTTTCTGGATTCAGCGTTAATTCTATAAGCAGCCTTTTTTCATTGCTGTTACTCATACATTGACATCATACCTGAGGCCATCTGAACCAGTTGTGTTCAGGCTCAAGATGCTTCATGATCTGTGCATTTCATTTAACTCTTTTGAGGACCTTAAAGCAAAGGTAGGCTTCAAAGAGAAATGCTTCGTAATCATAGCCTTATTTTTCAAAGTATATAAAAGTTGCATATCTTTCATAGTTATGAAAAGTAACAGGGGTCTTGAGAGACATTTTATCTCATAAATATCAGGTGTCCTGTGTGGACACTGACAAACTCCCTCGTGCTCCCTTTTTCCCATGTGTCCTTTCTATCTGTGATGTTCTGTACCCCATGAAAGAAATAGTACTAAGCCTGTTTTGTAGGAAGTCAGTCTGTTTTGTCATATAGACAGTAAGGCTTTCTATATCTGTCGTAGTTATTGTACCTCTGTGTATCTGTTGTTGTAAAAACAGTTTTCCAGGAGGCAGGACCTGTAATTGAATCGGTTGAAATTGTCACAGATAACTGGGCAATTGTCACAGATACTTAATGAATTATCAACTGTTATTTCAGTGCCAGTTGCCTGCACTAGAAATAGATTAAAAGAACCCACAATCCTTGGACAATTTCAAAGGTGTGGTCATAATTAGGTGCAGTCTTTATATCCTGTTCTTTCTCAATGGTCAGACTTGTGAACAAGGCATACTAATCTACCTATCAAATATTGGATGTGTACATATCATGTTTAATGTATGCAGTTATTTTATCCTATGAAGAAGTTCAGCAATGGATAGCTGAAAATATTTCAGCCTTGTGATTGCAACCAATAGGAAGTGTTCTGTGCTGTTCCTCTGTAGTCTTGTACTAAAATCATTTTATTCTTTCTTACTGCTTTCAATGCAGTTTTTCCTAAGTATGTCTGACTAATCATTTGCATTCATACTATCTTTATGTCTCAGATAAAAGCGATTATAAAATATGTTGAGAGTAATGGTCTTCTGCGATGTAAATATTGTATTGTTAAGTTTCTAATCACTGGTCTACTTGCTAAAAATATATATGGCAGATAAAAAATCCTGTTGTGCTATCCATATATGTACTCTGCTTGACCTTTATTTTATTGATTTTTTTTTTTTTTTGCTAATACAGCTTCTTTGATTTTTCTTTTCCGTCTGTGCATCTGTGCTTGGAAAGTTAGGTGCAGTTGTAATGTTGCAATGCTTCAGTATTTCTCAGTATAGTTGATAATTTTTTTTAATTAAAAAAAGGTCTTTTTAAAAATAATGTCATAAAATTCCAATGTTCCGGTGTGTCATGAATTTAGAGGCAAGTCTTTGGCTTTCTTGTCTGTCTTAAAAACCCACTTTTGATAGGTGAGAGATCGTATAGTTGGTGGTTAAGTACCTCAGTTGTATATAAGAATAGAAAATGTTAATATTAATCAGCTAGGAGATGTTATTTTCAGGGGACTGGACAGTTCACTAAAATGTGATGATAAGCTCTGGGGAGAATTCAGTACAGGGAAGTTGAGATATTCAGAGGTAAGTGATAATTACTCAGAGGTCAGGCTGGGATTCAGCAGAAATATTCAGCGGTTTCCTAATACTTTTTTATTCACTTTTTTTCTTCCATGAAATGCCCTGCTTTATCTTCTGAAGCACCGTTATCAATATGTGCAGACTTGTTTACATTATTTAAAGCGTATAGCCTTATTTGTACCTTGCTGTCTTTGTGGCATGTGCACATACTACTTTAAGGAAAAAAAAAACCCAGACATTCTCATAAGATATGTTAAATGTTAAGTTAAAAACACAAGCATTGAGACTTTAGGAAATACAAATATTTTGACTGTATATCTGATATGAAAGATAACAAAAATTACTGTATTTTTACTAAGCTATAAGTAGGTAAAGGTTTTAACAGCAGTAGAACAGATTATGAATTTAACTGAATTAAAAATGAGCATTATCGTCAGCAGAAAAGAATGCTTAAAATGAGTAGAAGGAATTTACAGCTATTCCACAACTGTCCTAGATGCTTGTCGTTATTTTTATCTGTAAATTATTTTTATCTCTTTTTCATATATTGATCCAAATTATTTCTTCTTGTTTCTTAAAAAGTTATAATCATTGTTGATACACTGTTAAATTCATTGTCAAGTTTGCACCAGCTGTCACTTGTTCTTTATGTCTTTAAGATGCTGGGAATAGCTCAAATGAAATTTAGATTTTTTTTTTTTAAAATGTTGTTTCTCAAAGAAAAGGCAGAGTATAGATTTGGAAATCATTCTGAGAACTACATTCTAAAGAATGATATAAACAGTTATGAAAGGATATTTACAAGATTAGTACTCGGGCTACACTAGCAGTAGAGCTCACAAGGAGTATATCCTAGGTAAAGCCTAGCTGTTTATCTTAGAACAAAGTGATAAATATCACAATATCTGTGATTTCCAGGTAAATCAAATTTTCTGTATATAAACACAGGTCACAGAATGAGGAAGGAACTGGAGCTCTTTGACAGTAGCTGGAAATAGTTTGGGAGCATAATTGATGCAAGTTGTAGCCAGTTTTCTGTCAGTGTCTAAAGGTGTGGGCTGTGCAAGTTCTGGCAATCAGTAATTAGTCTCCATCTTGTGAGGTTCACTATGTTTGGTTTAAAATTGGCTCAGTGCTCAGCTGAAATGTTGTTTGGCTTTTCCCCCCAAGAAGTTAAAATAGCAGAAGAGCATTCTTAGAGTTAGTTATACTTACTTTAACGTCGCTCAAGCTATTAAACTGAGCCATGAGTATTTTATAGGGCAGATCCCTATCTCTTTTGATGTGTTAGTTATTCCTGTAGGAGGGATGAAGATCAATTTCCCCTAACTTTATGCTTGTGGAAGTTGAAAAATCAAGCTCATCTGCTTTATTTATGCAGTAGGATGAAACTGGTAGATTTTCTCATTCTTAAATCTTTTGGTTTTATGGTTAGCCCTTTTCCATCATGTTGAGGACCGAGATATTGGAAACTCTGCTCTTTCTTTAAAA
The DNA here is from genome assembly GCF_017976375.1 of Cuculus canorus. Taxonomy (NCBI): domain Eukaryota; kingdom Metazoa; phylum Chordata; class Aves; order Cuculiformes; family Cuculidae; genus Cuculus; species Cuculus canorus. The sequence continues at coordinate 62,036,713 of NC_071405.1, read as the reverse complement.
GTTACGACTTGCAAATTTAAGAACCTCTTATGCGCAATATAACTTCTTATTCTGCTAAAGCATTTGTTTGCAGTTGGTAAACAAGAATTTGTGCAGTGCTTTGTGAATTAGGTTTGCGGCCTCTAGTTAACTTTTCTATCTACCTGTTGGCATTCCTATGACAGATACTGAAAAAGAAAATGCAGAAAGAATAGTCAAGCTCTGGAACTCATTTTGCATATTGAGAAATTCATGTCATTTTAGTATTTGTGTTGCTACAGTGATGAGAGAGGTTGGATTAGCATATTTTTCTTGTTTCATCGACAGAATTGAAGTACGGTGCATTTTCTTGCAATCTTGGTTTAAAACTTGGTTTCAACTTGGTTTAAAAACAAATTTTAATATTAAGATCATTATTTATGGCTATTTTAGTTCTGATAGAGAAATTCAGATAGTTTAAATACTAAGTTCAGTATCACTATTTAAAGTTATTTTTTTTATTTTGATTGGTATACCTACCGTCTTTGCACTATTGATCAGGATCAACACTCAAGTCCAGGTTTTAAATTTGTATTGCAGTTGAGTATCTTAACAAAATATAAAGTTACGTATATGTTTTATTGTGCATTAAGGTATGTATGCAAACTTTAACATTTTTCCTGCTATCTTTTTGCTTTTAGTAGGTCATATAGCATAGTCATATAGCAACTGCTTTGTTACGTAGCAAAATACGCATCTCTTTATACAGATGTTAAATACTACTTTCAAAATCTGTTCAAGCTTAGGTAAATTCTATTTAGGTCACAACAAAATTTGCCCAGTTTTGAGTAAATGGAATACTGGTGGACTTTTTCAGGGAAGTTGCTGTCAAGTAATAAATTTATTGAATCTACGTGCTTCTGTATACTGCACATTTGTTGCTTTGAGGGTAGCTGGGCAGGTACAGAATGATGAGTATTCTGACTTTGCTCTTTAGAGTTATTACTTTGTGCTTTTATTTTCTGTTTTCATATTTTCTGTTTTCATAGTAGAGCCCTTTTTCCAAGGCAAAGTATTTTTGGCAAAGTCTTTGACTTGTGTAACACTGGTGCAGTTTGAGCTGTGGTTCCACTTGTAAGACAGCTTGTCCAGCAAGACTTCTTGTGTTGTCATCTCAAGATTCTCTGAACAGTTTTCTGTGAGTGTTTTGAAGTCCTGGTTTAGTTCACGTATCTACATACTAATAAAGAGATGCCAGTGCTTTGTATCTTTATTAAGCTTGCATTTGCTACGATCAAAGGAATTACACTACTTGATTACATTGTGAAGGGAGAGGGGTTTTTATGAGCTTTCAGAAACTCTCTACCTTAGTTTCAATTAGATATTGCTAGTATATATGTGAGATTAACACTTAAAATAGAATTTCATTAGATAAAAATGGAATAAAACATATGTACACAGTCTTCACTTAATTTTTTTAATTTAAATTCAATTCAGTCTTTCATAATGTTTCTTTATTTATGTAGTAATGCCACTCAAGGTGAGGTCCTAATACATTTATCATTATGCAAAGCGTTTTTTACCCTTTGTTTATAAATAATATGTATTTAGGGCATGAAACTTAAAAAAGGAATGATCACGGCTACTGACAAATCTGTCTTACTCCATATTTTAAAGCACCATCATGGTCATCACCAAAATCTTTTTCATAAATAGTACTAGAGTGCTAAGGACCCAATGATCCAGTGGAAACTGGTATTTTATATTTTTCAGGAGCACAGTGGAGCTGAGCTGATCCTGCCAACTTCCTCTACGTTTTCTGGGACCATGAAAGAACTGGCAACCCTACCTTTTAACACTGACTTATTTTTAGCTCATTTCTGTAATCGATTCATCAGATCCCAAGATCAGAGGATCATTTGTTAAAAACTGTAAAACGCTTTTAAGAAGGAGCTAAAATGACTAGAATTTCAGGCATTTTTATTTGTTATTGTACTTGCATCAGTTTCACAAATATTTTTAATAATTGAATACTAGCAGGGGAGCATAAATACTCAAGATTGCAAAAGCAGTTGTCTAACACATTCCCCTTTCAGAAGAACAGTTTGCCTAAGGACATTTATTTTTCTGTACAAATGACAGCCTGAAATTGTAAATAAATATTTAAGTTATTTTATATTTTATGTATTTGGTGTTAATTTTATTTACCTACAGATACATACCATTTTAAGTATCTTAATATTTGTAACTGATTTAATTCACCTTGTTTTGTAATGTGCATGCAGTTAAATTTTTCACACTTTATCAGACATTTTAGTTTTAATTAAGATTAACTCTGATTTTACACAACTCCATTTATAACCGTTCTTGTTTGACTAATGAGAACTTTTCATGTGCTTTCAGCAGGAGCTAGATTCTTTACGCTTAAGGCACTGCATTATTATTCTTTTCACCGAGTATGGTCTGCAACACCAATAAAGCCTTGACTGCTTTAATATTGATGGTTTGGGATTCTGCCAGGCAATGCTGGCCATTTTCTTGCATTTAAGATAAAAAGATTTTTTTAAAAAAAAAAAACAAGAACAACAAAAAAACCCAAACCAAAACGGACCCCTACATATACTAATTTATGTTGAGTTTTCCAGATAATACGAACTGCTTGTGTGAACAAATAGGAGTAAGAACAATAGTCCGTGTGTCGTTCTGCCACCCTCCCCCCGGCCCCAGCCATGTGTAGTGTTCTTAGACTCATCTGCTTAGGTTCTGTGTTGTTTTCTGTATAAGCAGCATGTAAAAAATTCTCATACCAAGTCAATGAGAAATAATAGTGCATTTGCTGGTGGTTTTGGTTTGGTTTCATGGAGGATTTTAATGAATACTTGTGTGTAGTTTTAAGTGATAGCATGCTGTGTTTAGAATTTTGCACTTTCAATAATTATTCCTAATATACCTTTTCCTTCACATCTATACAACTTGAAGAATTCTTTCCAGTAAGCAGACCTGCACAGTCTCCTTAGATGCAGATGCATGTGCTTTCTGTCTTGCTTTCTCTCTCGTGTGCACATGGATGCATGCAGAGGATAGGATGCAGTGTTGTTTGAGTTAGTTTTATTACACTGAGCAGATATGTCCATATCATTAATTTGATGCAGAAACCTTTACTGTTGTAATGGCTCATTGTATTAACTTGAGTTCATTTTTTTCTCAGTTAAATAAGTTCTTAGTATTAAAAACAATAACATGCATTTGTGCATTTAGCAACAGTAGTCCAGTGTAAAAGTAAAATCTTTGTTTTACATACTCCATTATTTTTCTGGTTTTGAATGTTATGTACATATCATATATAAAGAGATCTTTATATTCTCAGATTTTATTTTAAATTTGTTTTATATTCTAATTTGAAATATGCATATCTAGTTTTGTTCATGTCCCCATTAGCTGACTTCTACTACTCTATAGATATACTTCTAAAAGTAGTCTTCACTAATTCTAAACCTTGGCATGTTATTGGTTAATGCTTTCAGGATAACAGATAATCTTACTTGACTAAGAGGACACAGTTCTTAAATCAGTTTCCATTCCAAAAATTAGATTACAAAACCAAGATCACCGAGATCATATATATAAATATCGTACAATAGCATACAATGAAAAATAACATTTTAGTTAAAAACATGTATTAAAACCATAGTCTAACAGTGTTTGTTCTGCAGAATAAACTAATCCAATCCAGACCAGCAATTAAATGATGGCAGAGCCCTCTTACTGTGTGTGTATTCTCAGATCACTTTGAAAATTAGGTTAAAAGTTTTAATTCTCAGGGATAGATGCTGTATTCTTACTTATAAAGTCAATGGACTACAGGTGGACAGCCATTTGAAGAAGCTTACTATTAAGAGAGTCTCATTGGAGGCTTTTCAGAAGCTATCAGCTGCTTAAAATAGGAAAACTACTTTGTTTCCTTTACAAGCAGATAATTAAATACTAAAGTCTTTCTGGCAGTGTTAATATTGTACTCTTCATCTATTGTTGATTACGTGCAATAACCACTACTGCTTTATGCGATGGAAAATACAGAAAATCACAGTATAAAGGAAGTGATAGAATATTCCTATAGCCAAGGCTGTGTATAACTGCTACGGAAGAAGAGCAGCTATAGAAGACCTGTGCAGTATAATTTCTGAAGATCTCTGAAGGATTAGGAAGATAGAGTACTGATTATTTTTGTGGAAGCATAGAATTGCTAGGTTGGAAAAGACCTTTGAGATTACAAAGTCCAGTTATACCTGTCCACTCCTACATCAGTAGAGAAGCCTTCAGTTTCTTCCACACACATTACCACTCATCTGTCTGTCCTCATGAAGCAATCTGCATTTTCTGTGTAGATTCTTTAGTGTGGCTTAAGAACTTATTGGATTCTAGCAGCAAACATAAGGCTGAAGTATTTAAACTTCCTGCTTCACCTGCAGAGTTGCTAAGTAAGACTTGAAATTTTGAAATTGAACTAAAGTTTAAAGAGGTCAAAAAAAATAGGCAATAATTGACCATTGCCATTTCAGAAACTCATATGCAGAAATTTTAAATAAACTCTGTCTTGATATTAAAGCTGCTTGAGCAGAGGGCCTTAGTTTTGTGAGATGAGCAGTTACGTTGATTCATTACTTTCATGGTACTGCATGGCTCAGTTATTGTTAAGGGCTTTCATTTCCACTGTAAAAATCATCACTATGTGATCACTATGCTACATGTTTTCTGTAGTGCAAGTTGAAGAAGGTTTTTTGCCTGAGGCTATGGGTACTTTGACATATACGTATCTTTTTTTTTTTAGAGTGGTTACTAAAAATCATAGCCAATTGATAGGCAGCAAGAGAGAAGATCAGTGCATCAATGGTGAGAGATTCTACAGAGATAAATTCAGAATGGATCCAATTTGCATTAATTAAACTTGAGATTTAAATTATGTTTTATTGTGAGAAATTTTTCACGTTTCACTGGAAATACTGAATAGATTTATACTAATTTGGTGTTCTGGAGTGGTGACAGAGGTCTGAAAGTGTCCTACCTTCTCAGGCTGACTCATCCTACTTTGATCAATTAAGTCTTTGGTATATCGAAGTTACACTTCACTTTGCCTTAGCCAGTGAGGCAAATTACTGAGCATTTATTTCAACTTGATAGCTGTATGCAAATAGATGTCTATTTGGAAGTTCTGTTATATATCAGTGCAGTAAAGCCATGTTAAAATATATTTTAATACTGAAGGCCTAATTAATAAAACATTTCACATTTTGTAGAAAGCTACCTGATAGCTTGAATGTTAGCATTTTTATCAAGTTCAATCATTCTGTCTTACCTTTCCATCTTTGGTCTTTTAGGGAAAATACTTGCTTTAGGTGCTTGAATCATCACATATTTTGAGCTAAATTACCTTGAGGTCTGCTCTGATATTTACAGAAATGATGTGGGTTGGAATAACCTTGTCTTTATCACAGCACTATCATGTGGAAGTGGTAGCCAGATAAAAAAAAAAACCAAAAAATAAATAGGATTTCTGATATTTAATTTTAAAATTTTATCTCAGTTTATCTAGAATAAACCATCAGACTTACACTTCATCTGTTCCATCTGAATTCATATGTGCTAACTAGAATACTTCTGCTCTCTACCTAATAGTTGTTACTGTTGGCTTGGATCTTGCTGCAGTCATCTAATCCTGTATGAAAACAAGACTGGAATTAACGCTTGAGGCTATTCCTTAAATAGCCTAAATAACTTCTGTTTCAGAAATTATTAGGGAAGTAATATAGGATCTTTGTTATAAAATGAACTACCTTAAGTTTTTAAACATAAAAATTCCATGCATTTTAATGTTTGCTTTTTTTTTATTATCTTAAGTAGTGACAGACCTTATAGTTCTTCCCACTATTATTGTGTGCTTTGTGCTTAACTCCAGGAAGACGAACCCAAACCTAAGCTTACCTGTACTACTTTCCATTCCAGTATGGCAATACAAAAATGGTCATCACGTGCCACGTGTGTTTTATTTTCTTTTCGAGTGTGTGATGTGTAGCTAGCAAGAATGAATTGTGTAACATTTTTTTTAATGAGGCTTCATTCTATCTGCCACACTTGGTCAGGTGCTTGACACCTGTGGGAATAACTATCACTAAAGACATAAGTAGCTTAAAACCAATTCAAAGTAATTGGATGCTAGGCCAGTGGCTTTGAATTTTACTCTTTATATGGTATAAAGTTGATTTAGGGCTCTATGTCCAAGTAATATGCTTATAGTTACATGCATTGATGAAAAGGTAGACTTCTGGATTTCATAAAAAGTAATATATTGGTTACGTAGATTTGGTAAATTGCTAGCAAGTATGATGGTTTTAAGTGTGTGCAATGCCATGGATTAGTGTATAGTGTGACCTTAAAGGCGAAAGTAGGATTCTTGAGAATTTTATATTTGCTTTTAACTCTTCCTGAAGTATTAGTGTTCTGCTCCTTCTAACTAGCATGTCTGTGAACGTATAACATTGCACCACAAGTTTACATTTAATTTGTTAAAACTGAATGCATTTTCTCCAATTAAGCTTCATTATCTTGAGAAAATGTGATTCTGTTTTGTTGTTTTGGAAGAACTACTGTGTTTATATTTCAGTGTGAAACATTGTGTGTGGGAACACTGGATGGCCAGGTTATACAATATTTAGCCAAATTTTCAAGGCGCAATCAGCTTCTGAGTGTTATTAGGACAATTTGAATAAGTATTATTTCCAACTACTTCTCATGTGCATATTGTTTTCTCATTGAACTGTCAGTAGGCTTGATAAAAGCTCATTTGCAGTATGAGTTCATAGAATCGTTTAGGTTGGAAAAGGCCTCCAAGATCATCCAGTCCAACCGTCAGTCCAACACCACCATGTCCTAAAGCACATCCTGAACTGCCATGCCTACATGTTTTTTGAACACCTCCAGGGATAGTGACTCCACAACTTCCCCAGACAGGCTGTTCCAAAGCTTCACTACTCTTTCAGTGAAGAAACTTTTCCTGATATCTGGTCTAAACCTCCCCAATGCAACTTGAGGCCATTTCCTCTTGTCATATCGCTTGTTACTTGGGAAAGAGACCAACACCCACCTTGCTACTACTTCTTTTCATGTAGTTGCAGAGAGCAATAAGATCCTCCCCTTGGCCTTCTCCAGAATAAATAACCTCAGTTCCTGCAGCTGCTCCTCGTAAGACTTGTGCTACTTCACCAGCTTCGTTGCCCTTCTTTAGACATACTTCAGCAGTTCAGTGTTTTTCTTGTAGCCAGGGACCCAAAACTGAATACAGTATTTGAGGTGCAGCCTCACTAGCGCCAAGTACTGGAGGACAATCACTTCCTATGCCTACTGGCCATACCATTTCTGATACAAGCCGCAATGCCTTGGCCACTTGGGCACACTGCTGGCTTGTGTTCAGCCAGCTATTGACCAACACTCCCAGGTCCCTTTCTACTAGGGAGCTTTCCAGACACTCTTTCCCAAGTCTGTAGTGTTGCATGGGGTTGTTGTGACCAAAGTGCAGGACCTGGCACTTGGTTCTTGTTAAACCTTCTAAAATTGACCTTGACCCATAGATGTAGCCAGTATAGATCCCTCTGTAGAGCCTTCCTACCCTCAAGCACATCAACACTCCAACCCAACTTGGTGTCCTCTACAAACTTACTGAGGGTGCACTTGATCCCTTCATCCAGATAATTTTTCTGTTTATATGTTAGATATTATATATCTCATTGAGGAAAGGTTTCAGATGTGACTTGAAGCTGCATAAAACAGAACTTAAATTAAGCAAAATACCAGTCTTGATGACAAATCTCTCTAGCACTTGAAAAAAGCTGCCTTGAAGCACCTCTGACTTCCATGCATCAGAAGTATGTCAGCTAATACAATATTTGTGCCTTTGAAATCTTGTACAGTTAAGAATTAATATTATTCTTGCCTTACAAATTAGTTTAGTGTTGAACAAATCTGTTTTACAGGTGTGTTTTTCTGAGATATTTTAATTTTTTTGCTTTCAAAATGAAAATAAGTTATTGCTGCTTACAAATGAAAAGAGTAATTCAAAATGCTATGGTTTTATTTCCTGAATTAACTAATATTGACAAGGTTGTCCTTTAGAGGGTTGTAATACAGTATTTAATTATCAACTCTAGTTTCCTTTAATATCCTCTGTAACAAGATCATAATTATCTTGCATATAATAATTGGCTGATACACTTAGCAGCCCATCTATGATTCATTCTTTGGTATTACTCACACTTTGTAGCCTTGAGACATAAAGAACTCCACACTTTTCTTGACAATTAAGTATTGTTTATAGTTAAAGGTTTTCTAATTTTTTTCCTGTTCTGCTTTGGCAATGTCCTTGAATCTAGCTAGGAGTGGCAACTTCTAGACTGTGTGAGCATTCAGTCCTTAATAACCTAATGATTATTTGGTACTTGAACTATCCTTTCACTGTCCAAGTTAATAACAAGCTGTTGGATGTTGTACATGGGTACCAAATTCGGCTAATTGGAAAGTTACCCAAATGCCAGATAAACCAATTAAGAAGATATGACTACCTCTCGGTTTAAATAAAGTATTTTACATAATATTTAATAAAATATAATAATGAAGTCTTCAGAGCATTTATGTGCACTATTTCAGCTTGAACTGCAGCAAGATCAGCTCTCACCTGCTAATGATAGACTGACAGTTGTCTAAATTCACAGTATAATAGAATATTGAACTTTTTTAGTGAGCAGAGCCTGAGATGGTTTTTCTTCGTGATTGTGGCTAGTAGATAGTAGTAGAAGAGGAAGAACTCTCCAGGCCTTCTGTTTTATTGGGAAGTATATACTGGAAATTTGTAAATAAAAATAAACACAAAGCTAAAGGTATCCTGTATTAACTACAATACAGCCATTAAAAGCTGAAACCGCCACAGTTTAAGCTTTGGTAAAATAGCAGTTTGCTTTTTATTTTAGATAAGCAATGTTTATATGTTTTTAATTCTAATATCCTCATGTTGGTTGCAGTAATTTACCAGATTTAACTATTCCTTGTGCAGTGGTATAATTTTGAAGTGTTTTGGAATGTCTTCATATGAACTGTAATTATTTTAATATATTGGAAAGATCCAGTGATCACTTTGAAGGAGGTAAGATATATTCAGATATACACTATCTTAATATTTGATGAAAAATAGTGCGTTTTCATAAGAATTGTCTATGCCTTTTTTTAGATATAATGAATCACTATGACTGACCAACATATCAAAACAGGAATATTGCAATAACAAATCCAATGTGGATTTTTAATGAAATCTATTTACATGAACTGAAATATTAGCTTCTTCTCTGTTTAGACATGTACATGCATGAGTAATAAATGTGTTTTTTCTTGCTTTCTGGTGGTAGCATGCTTGCTTATTTCTGAAATGCAATAAAATATATTTTAGCTCTTTGCGTTTCTGCAGTCTTCTACATGTTATTGTTATGTCCCGTGTTGAAATTTTTCATTTATACTAGTGTTAAGCTTGAGGTAGTTGAAGTTGTCTTGAACACTTATCTACTTCTGATGAGATGTATACATTCAGCTTTAGTTAAAATGATTTTCTCTAAATTCATTATAGTTCTTTGTCATTAAGGAAAGCTGAACATCAGTTGCCAGCAATTGAAACTGTGTAATCTTTAGGTATCTTAGTGGGATTTGTCTTGGATACTTCAAAACTGAAAATCTAGTAGTCTTCTCCTAATCTCCTCACCTTAGCAGCACCTTCCAATCAAAAACTAACTGAATAGCCTCTTCCCAGCATTGCCCAAACAGGGTGGCTTCGTAGGCTTCTGGTCAACTGAGTTTTAGACAGTTTCTGATCTGTTTAGTAGTATATAAGTAATGACTAATTGTCACTAGTTAAAAACCAAAATATTTCTGGGTCCTCATATTAAAAAGAGCAGGTTATTTTTTATATCGCCTTAATGCTATTGTGCTCCTTAAAGCTTGTTTGCTTCCTGTATCCTGTAGTCTACGTAGTGATATGCTAGGTTTATTGGAGTTCTAGTTCCAATTTGTAAACCTTGTTTTAGATATATTTTTGTATTAATCTTAGTTTTATTAGGGTTGTAGTGTGTACTTTGGATATACTTTGCCAGGCAGTCATTATATCACTGAGGGGCATTTAGCCCCTTTTTTATTTTTTTATAAACAAAAAAAAATTAAAAATAAAAAAAACATTGTTGGAGCAGCAGAGGAGGACTTTGTCATCAATGTTTGTGGTCTAAAAACATGATTAAAGGTAATAAATATTGCAAAATTCAGTCTTGTATAAGCATATGTTACATGCTTTAGGGATGCATGTTAGTTCTTGATTTTGTTATTGGAATAGCTTTTCAACTGGAGCAAGCACTTACTATGAAAAGCAACTGTTACATGATTGGCATGTTGTGTTATTAGAAAAAAGGCAACTTCTGAGTTTTATTCTTCAACTGAATGTCTCCTTTGCCAGTATTTAGTACTTGTATTATTGTGGAGGAGAATAAAAGTGTCAGGTCTTGCTTTCCCCTAGATCTTCTTTAGTCATAAAAATCTTCAAATATATAATTGCTTGTATTTCTAACGCAATATGGAAGACCACAATGCAGTGTAATACTAAAGAGGAAATTGTTATTAATGTATATTTAAAAGCATATTTTTGCTATACTATTACAAGTCTAGTTCCTCAATATGCAGTGTGGTAATGAGAATTTCTTGTTGTATTAGAATGATAAAATAAAACGGCCTTTTAAATAATTTATTGTCAAGTCATAGGTGTGGGTTGCTTTTTTTCCTAAAGTAGAAATGAACGTGCTGGCTGTGTGTCTTGGATTCTGTAAGAATAGGGCAATTGTTTTTCATGTAACTAATTTCTGTTTTCAAAATGCTTAGCAGGTGTTTGAAGTCTCGCTTCTGCTGTACAAGTTTCTGCTTTTAACTAAAGATAACCACATTGTCTAATTTAGTTTTACTTAATTGTACAATTTAGACAATTTAATTTTGTAATTAAACAAGCTTAATTGTCAAACTTAGTTTAATTTAAAATATTTACTGAAGTGCCTTCACAAAATCATATGAAATTGCATGCAAATCTATATGTTCATATATAAAGGTAGGAGTTCCATTGCAAGCTAGATGCCTTTAAATGTTTTCCTGCTTGCATCTACAGAATTTTGGCTAACTTGAATAAAATGAAGCATTTTCTATTAAGTTACATTTTAGTTATGAAGAACTTAAGTGCTGCAACTAACTCCACAATAATTATTCTCCCTTATTCTGTTTTCTATTCACATGTAAGAACAGCCAGACTAGATTTGTTTGAGGACCTTGCTTCTATAAATTATTTTGTTCTGTTTCTGTTTTAGTAGTTGAGAAACAGGAAATACTGTGGAACTGTTGTTCTTTATTACTGGAGTAGAAAGCAAACATGGGAAGAAAATCAGCATGATTAAAGAAATATTTGAAATATATAAACTTGTGTCTTTTATAATGAACTGTACTTCCTTTAATCAAAAAAGTGAATGTACTTGAACTGCCACTACAGTAGGGCTGAATATTTGCATTCTATTCTTTACTAAGTTTCAGTTCAGCGATCTTAACTCTCAAGGAGAAATTATGTATCCTATACTTTTTCATATAGTTTCACAGTACAAAACAGTACTCTGTGGTACATCACAGCATATTTAAAACCTAAAAACACCTTAAAGAGGGGATTTGATTTGATTTGGTTTTCCCATGCTCGGTATGATTTTGCAGAAGTGAACATATTGTTAATTCTGTAATTGGCATCAGGTATCTGAAAACAAACAACAGCTCATCTCTTTGTCAGTATTTATCTAAAATGAAGAGAAAAATTTGAAGAGTAGCAAAGACATACAATCTACAGTCCTTTTTATTATTTCACTCCTAAAATTATCATTTTAAGAAAGACTTTGAAGTAGCTTCTACTTCAGTCTATGATAGGTGCACTGGGAGGTAAAGGGAGTTGGACAAAAAAAGCAACAGAAATCCGTCCTAAACTTGGCACCTGCATAGTAGCCTGCTTAAAGTTCTGCCTCTACAAAGGGTCAATATATGCACTAAGGAATTCAGTTCAATGATTAATTATTTTTTTTAACTCTAAAATTCACACTAAGTATCTGGTATATCTAGTGAGCTATGACAGGAGACGTGAATTTCCAATTGTTTGTTTAACAATGGGGAAATATGGGAGTATACTGGAATTGTCATAGAATATAATAATTTTGATTACATGTGTGTATGCATTTTCTGTGTGTTTGTTTTAAGATATAAGGGATAGATTCTTTAATTTTTTTCTATGGAAACTCTTTCCAAAAGATATAAGACCAAGAGTCTCTTGTGAAGTGATGAAATCGGTATGTAAACATGCAACCCTTAGATGGAAATTCAGTTTGTGACTTTGTGCAGAATACAGAGAAACTTCAGGGAAAAAGCTAAATAATTTTATTACTGCAATAGACTATGTAAATTGGTTCCTTTTTATGGCATTGTAGCTTGTCAGAGGTGTTATTTCTCTACAGAAATATTTTCCTGTCATGTGCTAGATTATTTTAATTGTATTGGGAATAAATACATGAGGACATAACTGTAGTAGCTATTACCAAATTGTTAGTAGTTACCCCGTTGGAGCGGCTGTAGTATGGTGGTGTTTGTATTTGTTTAAATGCGTATTTGTTCACTGAGAGATTTGTGATCCTCATACTTTCACTTTGAATTTCTATCCATTTTAATATTGAAGAAAAAATGTGTGGAAAATGCTACATCCCCAGACATTTACTGTTACCTTTCTCAAATCTTTTTTCATCAGATTTCTCCAAAACAACTACATTAAATAGGATCTGAAACAAATTTAAACAAAACATTTTTATCTTTTCTTAATAGTAAATTTTTTATTATTATCATGAGTTACCATTATTGACCTAGTACATCGATTTCATGCATTTAGTAAAACATTTGGCACTGGATAGTCGGTGTGCCATTACAAATGATCATCGTACTTTGAAATAAACACTTAGATGAGGGAGTTTGAAGTTTAAATTAAGATATTTGCAGAATTAGGAAGACAGTCCTGCAGTGTCAAGATATAAAGCTATGCAGAATAACTAGACATCCATTTCCAACTCCATCAAGTAATTTTAAATTAAAGGTAAATGCATTAAAAATATTGGGAATGATTTTTACATTTCTTGGAGAGAAAATATAGATTTGAATGTTTCTGTATTAAGCTTGAGTGTTATATGTATTCAGCAGGTTTACAGAACACTTAACACAAAGGTTGAAGTAAGCTATGGATTTCATTGTCTTAGGAATTGTAGTGGTAGTAATTATGAGCTATTACTACTTTTTCTGCCAAAGAAAATGATTTTTCTCTCAAAAAATAGTCACCTGAAGAAGTTTTATTTTCTTTTACTGAAGTTGTTGAATGAATATGTACTTTCAGACCTAATCTAAATTATCATGTATGTGCTATCATACCTAAAAGAAGATATATGTGTTATTTTTAACTTTTGAGGAGGCTTTTGCCTTTACTATCAAAACTAGTACTGTCCAAAACCTGCCATTGAATGTGAAGAAACCCCCAGCTAACAGGACTTGATCCATTCCTTTAAATGCAGTAATCTGCATAGTTTCACTTTACCTGCATAGCTTGCTAAAAAAAATAGGTAAAGGCATATCATTTTACCTGCTTTCATGATACATGAAATATTATTAGCTTTCTGAATATTTTGTCTCATAACTAGCTGAACACGGACAGCTGCCATCTCTTGCAAAGTTTTGCAATTTGAAGAAGCATCTGATAAGGCTGTTGATGCAATATTTGAAAAGATTTACAGAGTCAGAAAATATATATGTGTACAGAAGTTTGTGACTCGCTTCCGATTTTTTTTTCTTGCTTTAACTATTGTATTGTATTCATGGAGACTATTTAAATTTATTACTCCAAAATACGGTCTATGATTTTATTCATAAGTCTAGTTGAAACATAACTAGTAGTGAGAAGCAAATTCTCAATGTTAATATTCTATAGCTCTTCAATTGTTCTCCTTGAAGATTTGATTGTTCAAGTAGTAAGCATTAGTATACACTGCTTTTCTTCATTAATCAAGGAACTTAACTTCGAAACAAGAAAATATCAATAATTTACTTCCCTGCAAAATTGCGTTAGAATTATTTTTAAGAATCATTTTTTTGTGCCTATGTATTACAAAAATAAACTAAAATCAGAAGTCCTACCACCAAATCAGAGGTTTCAGAGCACATTGTTGAAGCCCTGTGAGTACAAATATTTAGGTTAAAGTGTTGTGTTTAGTTATTACTTAAGGTTCAAGATCAGAGATAGAAGTCTAAAAATCATTTTAATTTCTATTTCCCAATTCTGTCATGGATATTTAGTAGGCTTTCCGCATTCAACGGGTCATCTTCCATTGTGGAATCTAATTTTACCTTTAAGTACTTCTACTGCAGCTCTGTTTAAAGGTTTGTTCTAATTTCTCTTCAATTCCTTTCGTACATTAATCCTCTACATCACTTTTACAGTGGGTTAACAACTAGCAAGATGAACAAATCAAGCATCTTTGGTGTTCATCTAATTCAGGAGCGCATTGGAGGTTACAAAAGTTTCCATTTCTCTTCAGCAAGCATTTTATAGGTATGCTGGTTAAAAACAAAGATGGCATGTTTTTTCCAGAGGATTGAATACAGCATTAGAGTTTTTTCCAGTATTCACTAGCTTTCAAAGTGAGCTGCAAAACAGATTAGTCTGTACATTCTTAAAAACCTTACCTTTTTTAGACATGTGAGAAATAATTCAAATTGGATATGCTTGTTAGCAAAGAGACAACATATTGAGGTCTTGTAGTCATTACATAGGTGAAAAAGCAGATACTTTAGCTTCAGAAATCTGCAGAGCAGTGACATGGCATTCCATTCAATTTTTTACCAGATATCACAGACTGGAAATGTGAGCTTTGGCTGATACTGCTGGGAAGGAGAGTGCGGCAGGCAGCTGTAATTCCCATCCTGTAAAGGTACTGATACTTAAAAGTCTCTGTAGTCCAAATTGGTACACAAAAATATTAAAATGTTGAATTTGGACCTAAGATTGATTTTCAAAGTTCCTATTCTGCCACTCATTCCTAGATATTCTGTGGATACATTTACGATTTTTTCTTTTTAGATGTAAGTAAGGAGAGAATACTTAGGTGTTGCTTGCAGGTTGCTTCCTGAGATACAGCTGTATAATAAGCAGACAACACTGTGTGGAATGCAGTTCTAGTGTTTTTTTTACAGTTTGAATTGAACAACAGATTTCTGGAGTCAATTATATCCAATGGATTTAAATTAGGCCAACATTTTATTCCATGTACTTGCAATTCTAGTGGCACCAAAATCAAGTTGTCTCCTCATTAGTTATTCTGCCTCGGAAAATGTAGCTCAATTTTTAGTTTGTCTTATTCTTAAAATATATTTTTTAGCTGTAGAGTGATTCTTAACAGTATGATGTTACTGAAAGTTATTTCAGTGCAGGGTAAGCTGCAGGCATTTGTTTCACTACATTTGTTGATCGTATCTTTGTAGCATCAGGTTAGTCTGCAGTACTACAACAGTTACAGTTATAGTCTGCAGTGAAGGATCATAGCAAAAAGTAAATTTATTTGTTGATTTTTTTTTTTTTTGTTGGTATGATCTTAAGGAATCATAAATCCTAGAGAGTAACTGAATATTAACATGACTCCATCTACTGTAAAACCCATTCCATTTTATATATTTTCAGGGAGTATGGAGTGCACAGGAAGGAAAAAATGGCATATCGCTGGACAGTTGCTCTAATTCAGCACAGGATTCTTGTGAGAATTTCCTTCTAATATTACATCATCCTATTTTGGTTTAGCAGTTTATAGTCAAATTTCATAATTTTTTTATGGCACATTTGTTCACTTAATGTGTAACCACATTAAAAAAAATTTAGCAAATTAAATAGACTTACATCAGTGCACATCCAATAGTGTGAAGAACTTAGTACCATATATTTTGTCATATTGTGTTATGTGAAGGCTTATGAATTTGCTGATAAAATTACTTTTCCTTTTAATAATGTTTTTTATTTTACATTACATTTCACTTCCTAACATGAGGTTCAGCAAACAAAAATAAGATTCAACTGCTTTCATGTCAGTGAATGTTTTAGACAATGATGTAAATAGCACTTCAGTAGAGGGGGAAAAAACAGTGCCCTTGCAGTAAAAAAGAAAAAGATTAAAAAAAAACTATTCAATTGTTATTTCAATTATATAGCAAGTTTTTTTTTCTTTGAGTGGGTTTTTTTTGCCTGAGCTTGCTACCTTTATTTAATTAATGATTGCTTAATAGACTTTGCTTGTAGCTTGAAGGAAAGTACTTTTTTTTCCTATTCTATAATGATAAAGGTGAGCCTCAAAGTTTTTATAGATACTTAAGGTTAGCAGTGACACTAACAAAACATCTTTTCAAGTATAATAGCAAACTCATTCTGTAAAACTACTCAAAGTGTGAAAAATTACTAAGATTAGGTTTTCATCATATACTTAGAAAAATGTATATGTAACACGAAGAATATCTGTTAATTAAGGAACCACTTTATACTGCTGTTTCTTTCTTTAGCTAGTTGGCATTTGTAGATGATTCATTAAGATGAGCATGAAAAGCTATGGCCAGCTTTATAACCTTTTGTTGAACTTTCTATGGATTCATGAATGTAATATCAGATAGAAGATATCGGTGTGTTTTTTGTTTTCTCCTCTCTGCAGTCTGTAGAAATAGTGTTTTTTTCTGTATGTGATTTTGTATTTGACAAACATAAACCTATATTTTTGGTTTTAATGCATTTTACACAAAACATTCCTATGGTGTATACCAATACTGAGTTAATCCTGTCTTCCTTTTCTTTGAAGCTTGCCCATTCCAACTTCTGCTCCTGTAGCTAGTGATTTTTTTTTTTGTTTTAACCGTATTTGTTCATTCTTTACTCCCTCTCTGTTCTCCCTGAACCACATTACAGTTAGTGTATATGGCTTTGCGATCATGGTCAACTACAACTGTTACCCATTTCTGACTTTGTCTTCAGATATCTCATATTATTTGATGGATTCCCTGCCATCATCTCATTTCAGTCTGCATGCCAGAGATTTGCTTCCTAAAATTCTTTATTTAGTTGGTAAAAGTGATCTTACACACTGATTTGGTCAGGATTATGTTTGTTTTGTTTTTTTTTTCTTGCAATGATTCACATATCTAGTTTTCCTAATTGTCCCTGGTTTTTCTATGACATATTGTCTTGAATGCACTTACCTTAGAGAGAATCTACTTGGAACTTGAATAAATAACTTCAAAGGTGATTTCTGTTTGCTTCACAGATGCTTCCTTCTTACTTCTTTTGGGTAACTGGATAACTGATCCTTTCTTTTTAAGGCTGTAATTTATGTATCAGATTGCATAGCCAGTCTGTGAAATTTCACATTGCATGTGTCTGAACTTCGATGTTTGTAAAAACCTTCAAATGATTCTTGTTCTTTACAGAGCCTTATCTAGGTCCTTAACTTTTGTTTCTTCTAAAATCTTCTTCCATAGTGATTTGACTGAGATCTTTCTCTGACCACCACTTGAATTACATTGTTTTCTCATTTTATATCATGTCAAATGCAAAATATTTTGTGCTTGTCAGAATTTTCTATACTTGAACTCCTTTTCCTAGACAGAATTTTACCTTGTTGGACTCTTAGCCTTTGTATGTAATTACCTCAAACTGCGTGTGATCCCTTGCATGAAGAAAGCTCTGTCTAAAAACAGAGCTTTTATATCCTTTTCCAAACCTGTTCATAGAACTTGTCTTGATTGTGAAGTTACAAATACCAAGGATTATAGCTGGGTAGGTGCTGGACTTTATGAATTATGAGTTGATAACTTTCCCTTTCCTGTAAACAATACAAAAATAAAAACAAAATGAGATTGAAATATCTGATTAGTTTTTCATTAAATGTGTACATTCACTTTTGCTCTCAGCACTAATACTTTTCTTCTTCTGCTTTAAACATCTTGTTCCATCTTTCTTCCACTAGAGTATAGGTCAACATTTTCCAATTAATATCTGCTGCCATGAAATTCAGCTCTTAAGAAAATGGAAAGGGAAGAAGAAAGAATCTTGATATGAATATGATCATTTAATTATAAAATTAACATTAAGCTAGAATAAACTTATTAAACTAATAAATAAAACTGAAGGATAAAATTACCAATGCAGAGAGACACTTTCTCTCAAGTATTTTTGTCCTGCTGCTCTGTTCTGTAGAAGATTTAAGGGTTATTTGGTGTATGCACTTGAAATATTATTATATTGTGGTTCTACAGAAAACACATCTTTTTCTTTTCCTGGGTATTACTGATCACATACAAGAATTATGCTCTTTTTCTGAAAGCTATGCTTTGTGGACTTCTGTTGAGTTTTAATCAATGTGTAATTAAATTGGGAAAATGACTATTCAGTACATAAAATCAGATATATAGTCCTCTTTTTCTATAATAGATGAATATTCTAATATTCAAACAGTTTTATGTTTAGTCTACTGATCACGTTAAGAATGAAGGTGTGTCTTACCTTCATAAGTGAAATTATTTAGGTTTAGTGCTGAAATAAATCTATATCTAAATATCATGTGTATAGAAATAGTTTCTATTCTGTATTTCCAATACATTACAATTTAGTTTGCAAGGCCATGCTATTTAGAATATATTTCTAGAAATGTACAAACCTTTTTTTCTTTTTTTCCATAGTGTTTAAGTGTTTTAGTATACAGTGACTTTTCTTTCCTTCTACTGTGTGGCTTGCATAGTTATTTTATGCTGGTTTAATGCCTTAAAGGACATTTTTGATTAGATTGATCAGACTTAATGAATATGTATATATGTATTGGACCACACTGTAGATTGCATTTAAAAATTAACTGTCCTGTTATATGCTATCATGCTGTAGTAGATTGCAGTGAAAGAATGGGACCATCCATTCTAAATATGAGATGAAGTAATTTTAGCATAAGTCTATTAAAAACGTTCTAAAATAAACCCTATAATTTAGAAATTAAATTATTCTGAAATTTGAAATGAAATTGCATTACTTAAAGGTACCTTTTTTCTTGACTTTTTTTTGTGCTTTCAATACCAGATAAGCGTTGAAAGCTTTGTATGGTTAAAAGATGAACTTTTAGATAAAATAGGCCTAGGCATTAGAGGACAGATGTTTTTAAAACATATCTGTCTGCTCTGTCAACCTGTTGCTAATGGAATACACTATTTAGATTTTTTTTGTTTGAAATTAGGGGAATATACACATGGAAGTGTCTTTGAAGGAGCATTCTACTTCAGACAGTACCTTAGTAACTTAAAAACATTCCTAAGAATGTCTAGTATAGTGTACTATAATACGCTAATAATACGTGTTTAATTGACAATGATTGTAGTTTAACTGAAAGAGCTTTTCCTCTCTAATGCCTTTGTTCATCCCACCTCAAAATATTTTGAAGTACTATGGGAGCACTATATTGACAGATGGCATTGTGAAATGGCTTCATCAGCTTTGCATAGAGGCTCTTTTTTTTGAAGTTTGCTTTCTACCTGTAGTTCCTGAAAATCAAGTACGACTTCAAAGACTCGGTCATTAAAAAGAAAAAAATAAAATCTTAGCCCAAATTAATGTTCATTACACAAATTACGAATTGATTAATTCTAAAGGATGCTTTTAAAACACATGCTGCTCTGAGCAATGTCTGCAACTTTCAGTAAGACTTAATTTGTTGATATTTATTGAGCAAGTTCTATTCAGCATTAACAGGTTAGAATGGTTTCTCAGCTGTGTTATTACTTGAGGACTGACAGAAATAAATATGAAAAAAATTCTTAGTATATTACTTGTGTAAGATCCAGAACAGAAATCAGACTTTGTGGGGATTAAGGTTTTACTCCATTGTGAAGTCTCACTGGCACCGTACTTTAAGCAGACATTAAAACTTGAAATGGAAAATGAAGATGCCAGCTGATCAAGAACAATTCCATATGCTGCAATATATCAAAATTATAAATATTTTGTGTTGATAAATACTTTTAGTAAGTAATATTTCATTAAATTAAACACTATTGAATTTTTTAAATATTTTAATAGCAATTACCATTTGTAAAGGTAGCTTCACTTGTATTTCAGATAACTGCAACATTGATAATATAAACAGATTGAGATGTTTCACCCAAATATCAGTGATCTGAGATTTTTACAATAAGCATTTGGGAAATAACAAAAACATTAATAATGTTTGTTTAGCTTTATTTCATCATCCCATCCAAAGCTACGTAACAAAACCTTCAAGCAGTTAAAAAGCAGCATTATGTTCTTTTTATAAAAATCACATCCTAAGGATGATGTTTGTCCTGTAGGAATTTTAGCAGTGGTGAAAATGTTTGCTTAGGTTATGGAATTTATAGTTTCTTTACTGTACCTAAGGTAATCAACACAGCAGGACCAAAAAGAGTGAGCTGGTCTGACCAAAAGAAACTTTTGCATGTCTGAGAAGAAAATTAATTGGCAAATAACTATGTTGACTACAGAAGAATGCTTTTGGAGGAGTTGGCAACATCAGGTTTATTGTTTTCAGCAAAGAATTTCAACCTAAAATAAGCTGCCTGATTATAAACCATGCAACAATTGTTAATATAAACCAGAGTAATGTTTTTATCATTACAGAACATTAGACAGATTTTTGTAATGATTATGAAATCTGATAACAAAAGGCTCGCAACCTATTTGATAGAGAAAATGTAGAATCATGCATTTACTGACTTTCTATAGACCGTGTAAATGATCTCAAAGACATATATTAAGTAGGAATTCTACTAAGAATTGGTGTCTTTTATCATTTCCGTGCAAAGTTTATAGCAAGCTTTCTTAACTTTAAAATGGAAATTTTGCTTTAGAGTGATCTGTAATAGGTTTCAAATTTTTTTTTTATTTTGTTTTTTTGTACTTTGGTAAATCATCAGTGTGTATAATACAATATTTTAAATGTTGGTATCAGCAGTGCTTTTTATTTTTTGTGCAATCATTTTTTAAGATCAGATTTTCTTTCAAACTCAGTGTACTTGATATAAACATTGAAAAAATAATTCTAAGTATATGTAAATTACTGTTATTTATGGACTGCTTATAAGCATGTATTTACTATAACTTTTTCAGAACACTGCTTCTGCATTGATATCTTTAACTTTGTAGTCATTGAACTGGATATTTAATACATTTGAAAGCCTCTGTACATATTTGCTTTCAGTTAACCTCAGACACTTGTAGTATTTTATGTTTTTGGTTTTTGTATTTTGTGTGAGTATCGTTATGTCAGCCTGCCTCTTAACATTGACTTTTTAAAAATGTTCTTGCTGACAATTAAACTTTTAAAATTTTCTTGATATATTTAACTTTCATATTTCAAAATGTGATGAGGTAGCTTGAAATTCCTTCAAGTGCAGAGTAAGCCTCATAATAGTCAGAAATTCTTGCTAGACAACTGAAAAGAAAGAACCTGCCTGTACTGCACAAGTGAAATAGCACTTGAGTTCAATGTATGCATACTTGACATTCTCTCTCTTCTATTAGAGAGATGATTACTCTTTTCTATCTTCTGGTGTAATGACTTAGAAGACGTAATGTCTGTCCTGATCAATTTTGCAATGACCTTGAACTGATTAATGAAATCTGATGTTCTGATTAATTATCCCTTAAATTACTCTTCATATGTTGAGTTATGTTTTTAACACAAAGTCTGACAATGTGTAAACTACAGATGGTATTTCAATAATAGCTTGTTCAGGCTGTATAATGATTACTGCTTTCCTAAGCCGTAGATGAAGAAAAACCTTCGTGTTCAGGAAGGACAATGCAATGTGTTGAACTTCATAGAATCATAGAATGGTTTGGGTTGGAAGGGTCCTTAAAGATCATCTAATTCCACCCACCCCCATCCCCCCCATCATGGGCAGGGACACCTCAGTAGATGAGGCTGCTCAAGGCCCCATCCAACCTCGCCTTGAACATTTTCAGGGATGGGGCAGCCACAACTTCCCTGGTTAACCTGTTCCAGTGCCTCACCACCCTCATTGTGAAGAAATATCTCGAATAACTTGAATGTCTGTATTGCATATGTGTCAATAAAATTGAATACACATGCAGATTGTGTTCTGCTGAGATCTTTTATTAAAGCAGTCTGCGTTACTTTGAGGTTTTGCAGATTTTCATCTTCAAAAATGCACCCGTTACAAGGCTATTTGTGACAAAGTGAAGTGTGTGCAAAAATAACAGAAATTGTTTGGTAAATGAACGCTTAGAAGAACCACCAGATCCTTTCATTTGTTTTTGGACCTCCATGAAACTTCTAGTTCTTGTATTAGAAGGGAGGATGAACCAGTCGCTTTCCCGCACCTTCATGATTTTGCAGACATCTGATACAGCTCTAGTAACTTCCATATACTGAGTAGTGTCAACTTACATGAATTCTTGTATTGGAAACCAGCCTATACCTTGTGGTCTCTTCTGAGTCCATTCTAGTTCTAATGTGTCCTTCAGAGATAAAGAGATCAGAGCTAAATGCTTTTTAAACATACAAGCAAACTTCTCAGGTCATCATATGCTGTCTGATACTCTTTTCTGTTTTATATTCCTTTTTTAGAAATTCTAACATCTGATTTTAACTGTTAACATTGAGCTAACACTTTAATGGATATCATCATCCATAATTTAGCTCTTGAGTGAATGTAATAATGGTCAGTTTGGAGTCCATTATTTTTGTGTGTGAAGTTAGCATTGTTTTTCTCCTTTGTACATCACGTCTGCGTACACAGAATGTCATTTGCCATTCCTTTAGTCAGTCACTTAGTCCTGAGACCACTATTTCTTTACCATGAGGCACATGCTTATTGCATAACCATCATCATCCAAATAACAGAATCCTCAGCACTGATGTCTGCTCCCATTTTTCAGATCCGTCGTTATGTAGTCCTATGTAATACTATAAGTGATCTCTCTCCATTGTGAGAATGGATGATTTAGTCTTTCACTCTTTTCTTTCAATTCATTAATTTTTTTTCTATGTAAAAACATCTCTTCTTATTCTGCAGCAGTTTTGTTTCCTAATAAGCTTTTGGAAAGGACATTATCAAAAACCATTTGGAAAGGTTGCAGCAAATACTCTCTGTGCTCTTAGAATTAGAACATAACCTTTCACAGTCTCCTTCATATAACTTGTTCAGAGGATCTTCTTTAATCTACCATTTTATCATTGAATCTGCAAGTTGTAATTTAGTAGCTTATTAGAATATAATTTAGAATATGTATTCAGAACTTTATGCTATATTCTTTGTATCATTTATATTGGGTTACAAATCAGTCCTCTAATCTGTGACCAGTGCATTGCTACTACGTAGTGTAAAAGTCTCTAGTCAGAAACAGTTCATGTTTTATTATGTCTGATGTAATTCTTACCTTGTTACTACTACAGTGCAGATGCTGTTTAAATGCAACAAATTTTCTTCATAATATCTACAGAGTCATCTTTCTGTCTTTCCCAGAATCGTTGCTCTAAGTATTGTATTTCTTTTTATGACCTCAACTGTATGGTATTCTGTTGATTAGAAATTCTACCACTGAAGAGGAAATATAGAAAACATAGTACTACATAATAACATCGTAAACTTTGATTAAAAAGGTTAACTTTTCTACCTCAGTACTGAAGGAAAGTACAGAAATGTGCCTAGATTATTCCATAAAGCTTGTAAAACAACGTTTTTCTCTTTCAAACTCCTTTGTGCAGAAGGGTCAGTGTGGCTGGTATAGTGACCTTTTTAAATATATGTCTTTTTTTTAAATATAGCAAGACAATTATTGTTACTTTGCTTTATATATATATATATATATATATATAAAAGGTACTGACTTTTTTATCCTTTTTTTAATGTGGTATGATGTGTTTATCAATACATGCCAATTAGAAAATTTCTTTGGATTGATATTACTTAACTATATCTGTAGCTTTTTGAAACTATGCTTTTTAGACTCTTGGTTATTGTTTCTGATCTTCACTTTTTGTTGTATTCTCTGTATAAGATGGAGTTTCCAAAATAAAACTTTAGGCAATAACATAGTGTAGAAGGTTCTGCTTTTCCTAACATACACCTGCCATACCAACATTTCTTTAAACTCTTATTTCTACGTTGAGGAAATACTTCATTGACCCTTCACAGTTAAGTTTGTTTCCAGAAAATTTAAAATTTATTTATGATCTGTAGCTGCCTTAAAAGTAGTTTAGATTCCATGCATTACTTTACACTTGTTTATACTGAGTTTTATCTTTGTCGTCTAATCAAATACCTTTGTATTGTTCCATATGTTCTTCTTTGCAGTGCTCATCTAAAAGAACTGGGAGATGTCAAAACATTGAAAATTATTCCTGGATAATTTTCAACACTATGTTTGCACAGCTGAAAAAGGAAGATTGATAGCCTGAGTTCTTTATAATAATCAGTGTCACTTTCACAGATCATGTTTGTATTGAGACACTGTGAGAAAAACCTTGCACTGGAGATGAGGGAGAGACTGTAGCAAAATATGTCAAGAAAGACTGCTAATGTACGTTAAATTTCTATTAAAAAATATGGGATGATGGCACAACAAAAATTAAATCCATCAAAGGACAAAATTAAAAACAAAGAATAAAGAAAACTATGATAGGGTAATTCAGTTTGGGAGGGATACCAGAAGATGTCTAGTCCAAATTCCTTCAAGGTTGACTCTGCAAACAGACCAGATTGCTGATGGGTTTATCTTGCCGCACAGCATCTCTGCAGCCTGTGCTACTGCAAGACAGTCCTCACCATGAAAAAGTTTTTCCTTATGTCCAATTTCAATGTCTTATTCATGGTCTGTTGTCCTCCCAGCATGCACTGCTGAAAAGAGTATAAGTCAGTCTTCTTGATGACCGTACTAGTTATCACCTCCCTGGTTTATGGGGAGCTGCCTGTTATCCAGGCTGAGGAAAACAGCCAGTTCCCTCGGCTTCCCTTTGTAGGGCAGGTATTTCATACCCTTTACTATCTTGGTGGCACTCCACTGAACTTTCTTCAGCTTATCAGAATCTTGTTTGTACTGGAGGGCCCAAATTTGGACCCAGTACTCTGTAAGCAGTCTAAGAGTTGCGAAATGAAAGGGATAATCATTTCCATTGGTCTGCCCCGACCATTAGTCAGTATAGTTCTTCTGAAGTACAAAGAACATTAAAGCAAAAATACGACATGTTGAAATATTTTTGTTGATTCATAAATCTAAATTCTGTTGCTTCTAATACTTAACAAATTACAGAATCTGATATCTACCCAAGATGCATGTCTGTGGAGGAAGCTGCATCACAGCTTGTTGGAAGTAAAATGGTGGAAAATTCTAAATGTAAACTGGAAGAGAGTACAGGGAAGTTCAGAAACTTGTCAATATAGACAAATACTTGACTATGTGCCTTGAATTTCTTGTTCTCTTATTTTTTGTCGGTTCTCAGATGTTTGCAAAATCTGTAATAGTTTATTGCCATATTAGACGGTGCTGGTGAAATAGGGTGAAACTGTTTTCCTGGGTAAAAAACTGAGTGAACTCTGAGTCACATTCATAGTAGCTATAGCTGGACAGTGGGTTTTTTAGTGTGTGCATAAGCATAGAGGAAATAGACCTAAAAAAAATACATTTAAATTCCAGCACCACTATTTAATCTCAAAGTTACTGCTGTTACTAATATTTCTAATCTGTCATCCAGGTACGAGTTCGGGAGTTTGTTTGGATCTTGTTCTTTCCGTGTACGTGCATTCTCAGTGATATCTACATGCAAAAAACTTTAATGCCTTTACTTCTTATCTACAAATATTGGTCTTCTGAACATTGTTAGTATTCTATAAAGGAAGGAGACGATCCCTTCATATGTTTCTACAGCACATAGCGTGGTAGTTTTTTTCCTAAATTGAGATTCTGGCTCTAAAAATGGGTAGTAATTAACCAGAATTAGTAACTGGAACCGGTGTAATAAACGATGTTACCACAATGGTAGGAGACAGCGTGTTAATGCTCAAAGGATATGTGCTTGAGTGTTTTGTGTAGATATCTCATAGTTGTATGACTTGGGGAAATTGTAATTGGTTTCTGAAAGGAAATGAGGTATCTACAACTTCCATTTAGGAAGAATTTTTGGTTTTAATTTTTCTTATTTTGGTGCTAAACAGAATTATTTGATTTTTTTCTGTAATTTTTAGGTTTTTACTGCTGTACAACTTTCTTAACAAATTCATGTCATCTTCTAGTATCTGTCCAGACACAGCAGATAACCACTGTTTTGTTCACGTCAACAAAGATTGCCTGTTTCATTTATTATGTCCAAAGGATGTGTTCAGCCTTTAGAAGTAAATAGAAACAAATGCCAGTGACACTATGGAAGTATTGCAGTCCTAAGAGCAGAAAGAAAGGTAATGAATAGGAACATAATGGTGATAGTTTAAAAGCTATCTTGGGAAGAAAGGCAGGTTTTCACTGCCTTTAAATTCATTGTTAAGTAGGAATATTTTGATTTATTTTTTTTTCAATGGCGTGACTTTTAGAAGTCTTCAGTTTCACACCAGATGGCATTCCAAACTTGAGAAAGGAAACCCATAATCCTAAGAACTAAGATGCAAAGGCAGTGATAGGAGATGGAATGAATCCATTTTGGAGGTCTTGTGGATAAGTTATCACAATATTGAGTGCTTATTAAAGACAACAAATATAGTTAGTGTATTCCTGAAATGTAAGGAATTGACATTTTTGTTCTGGAGTAGTAGTAGCGATCCCTACTGTAAGGTCCTGAGAAAAGATTTAAGACGGCCAAGGCCACAGAACTATAAGCTGATTGCTGTATCTGTCATTTCATAAAGGCACACCCTGAATATGTGGACACCAAATAAGATTATATGAATAAAAATAAAACCGTGAATCTCAACATCATAATGAACTGCTGAGATAATACCCTTTACAGTTACAAGAAATGAGGGGAAATGGGGAGCAAATGTTTGCATCTTTGACCTTCTCTGGCTGTATCTGCAGATACTGAAGTGTGCACTGCTCTGCTACTGAACTGGTAGTTTTTCCTGCCACAGAGCATTTTGTCCCATCTTCAGCTGCCCCTGAGCAATTTATGTTGTGACTCAGCCATCAGGACATCACAAGGATTTTATCCGGTAGCCAATTTGAGTGTGACATCTTATTTTGGTAGTTTAGCTATCATACGGGGAAGTCTGCTCCTTGCCAGTTGATCTTGCTGACCAAGAGCAGCTCATTAGTTGAGACTATGCCCTTCATATTATGAATTCTAGTAGAGAGTGTTTTACTTGTCCCTTCTGAAGAAGGAATAGGTTGGGTATGTGAGGGCTGACAAAAATTAATGAGACAGTACCTGAAACTTCTTTTGTTCAACAAATTAAGAAAATCAACTATAATCACCTTCAAAGTAGCTTACTTCTGAGGTGACGCACAGCTGCATACCGTGCTGCCAATGTTCAAAGCAATTCCACAGATAATTTTCTGAAAGGCTGTGAGAATCTCTTTTTGCTTTCACATCTTCTGCAGACAAAAAATGGGTTCATTTGAGCACCAACTTGATCTCTGGGGAGAAGTGGAAATAACAGTGTGCCAGGTCTAGTTAATAGGGTGGGTGCTTAAGTATAGTGGTGCTGTTATTAACTAAAAATTCCATCACAGACAAAGTGTTTTGAGCTGGTGCACACCAAGATTTTCTGACCAAGGCTAAGAAACCATCTGTATTTGTGTATGGGTTCACTCTTCCCGAGCGAAGTGATAGATTTGAGCCTTGTCTTATGGTGACAGGTTAGAACATGTTCTCTAACCATCTCTGTCTCTGCCCTTCCGCTTTGATTCCCAAGCTATAGAGTTAATCCTGGGGCTGCTGTTGTAATTTAAAGACATTTTACTGTCATTGAAATTAAACACAGACCTTTAACTGCAATGAGGACTGATGCATTATGCAGGCCTAGAAGATTTTAGGCAGCTTATTTATACTTGTGTTTTCTTTGCCATAGAATACACAACATTCCTCTGTGGTTTGTAATAAAATGCTTGTGAGTGAGAAACTGTGATTTACAATAGATGATATTGTTTACCTGTAAACAAAATTCAGTGTGAAAATAAATCAAATTGTGCCAGTAGTGTGCCCTGGCAGCCAAGAAGGCCAACCGTGTCCTAGGGCATCAACCACTGCATTGCTACTTGGTCAAGGGGCGTGATTGTCCCGCTCTACTCTGCACTGATGCAGCCCTACCTTGAGTACTGTGTGTGGTTTTGTGCTCTACAGTATATAAAAGGTGTAAAGCTACTGGAGAGTGTCCAGAGGAGGGCCACAAAGTAGGTGGAGGTTATAGAGGGGAAGCCGTATGAGGAGCAGCTGAAGTCACTTGGTCAGTTCAGACTAGAGAATAAGACACCAAAGAGAAACCTCATCCCAGTTTACAGCGTCCTCACAAGGGGAGGAGCAGATGCTGATGTCTTCTTTC
Source organism: Cuculus canorus (assembly GCF_017976375.1). NCBI lineage: Eukaryota > Metazoa > Chordata > Aves > Cuculiformes > Cuculidae > Cuculus > Cuculus canorus. Next base: position 62,008,036 of record NC_071405.1, on the reverse strand, counting down.
TTGCGACCAATGATAGGACCCAAGGGAATGGCAGGAAGCAGGAGAGGTTTAAGTTAGGTATTAAAAAGTTCTTAACCCAGAGGGTGGTGGAGCATTGGGACAGGCTTCCCTGAGAGGTAGTCATGGCGCCAAGTCTGTCAATATTCAAGAAACATTTGGACAAAGCTCTTAGACACACGGTGTGAATGTGGGGGTTGACCTGTGCAGGGACAGGAGTTGGACTTGACGATCCTTGTGGGTCCCTTCCAATTTAGAACATTCCATGATTTGATGTAGTGAAAAACACTGGAATTTACTTTAGGGACACTAATCAGAGTCATAATACTAAAATAGTTTGTCTGTATTGTTGTATGATTGCAGTATTAATTTGTTTTTAATGGCTACATTGTCAGCATTATTTTAAATAACCACTAAAGGTTATTTATGCATATTTCAGTCTGTTCCTTTACACTGTATTTTGTAGGTCGTAACAGAGCAGTGTCTAGGTTGTTGCACAGTTGGAACTCTATCACTCAGGATTGACTGACCTTAACATTCCCACCTGTCTGCTTTTTGTCTTCCTGGCTACAGTATGTATTAGTAACTATTTCGGAGAAAAAACTCATCCAGGAGAATACTTAGAAAAATTTTCTGTAAAACATCTACATATTTGTTAATGGTTTTCTTTCAGATACCACAGTTGGCATTACATTTTCAGCAAGAGAAATTAAGTAATTTAAAAAACTGCCTTAAGACCATAAAAAACCTGGAGAAATGCTTTCAGTAGAATTTTGCTCTGAATTCCATGTTTGCTTGCCTTGTCCTGAATGGCCTTGTTATAAAAACAGAATTATCATTTTTTTAATTATAAAATTAAATGTATGTTTCTGTGCAGAAGATAGCGAGGCTGAGAATTAGTTTGCAAGATAAAGTAACATGGACTCAGGTTTTCCATTGTAACTGTGCCAAAATAACATTTTTTCCCTGACGTTTTGATTATATTCTTAAAAATATTTTTTTAAATAGGCGAACTTGGCTAGAATATATTGTTTTAATTTATAAAAAAAAAAATAGAGTGGCTTTTATATATTGTTATTTAATATGGTGTTTCATATTTTATGAAACGATATTAAAAATTTTTAGATCTATGCTTGTAGCTTTCTTAATCAAAGCACTTGGCATAAGCCAAATTATGTTAAACTTTGTTTCTGTTTATGGTATAAATTAAAACTCTCTAGAATATGGTTTGATTTAAGTCTGATTTATTGTTTTACTTGGCCCTGCATCAGGGTGGTTGTGGTATTCCATTCCTGTTTCCAGTAGGGTCTTAGTGTGTTTTATTTCAAATCCTTGCATAGCAACTGCTTTTTATCTTGGTAGTAAAAACTTTCTTTGGTAGGTCTTTACTATAGCATACAGGTACTAGGTATTTGGGTTTTTTATTATACTTGTTCAAAATAAACTGAAATTTATCTGTGCATGCAAAATGATGCTTTTTTTCTGCTGTGATTTAGAATTCAAGTTTATCTGTCATAGTACCTTATTTTTTACTGAAAACATCTTTCAGTTTAAATCAATACAGGAAGAATCTGTGATCAGGACCATAGTGAAAGTTTGCTACAGGTAAATCTTTTCTTTATTGATGGCAAAGTATAGGATGAAAGGAAGATTGGCTGACTTTTTTTGTTTCTTTTATATAAATTTTTATTATTTTATGTAAATTTGAGTCCAGTTAATCAAGATGTTTTATTTATGCTCAGCTTTAAAATGGGTAATCTTTAGCTGATCTCAGTTTTTCATCTGATCTCGTTGATACCATATTTAAACAAAGATTTTGAGTGATTTTTCCTCCTTCCAAAACTGGCAGACCTTTTAATAGGAGAAATCTCTTCATTAACTTTGAAAAAAGAAAAATGTTATGATGTGTGTGTGTGTATATGTATGAATGCATATATGTGTCTGTGTAAGCGAGAGGATCTCTAATAAATATGATTATTCAGTAGCATTATCAGAATTTACACTGTTGTTTTCTATTACTAACAGTCAGTTTTATTGAATCTCTTGGACAAGATGTTTATCATATGTATAGATTTTTTTAACTAAAAAATAAGAAAAATTCACTTTTACCTGTAAAAGGGAAGATTATCCTGGTATATGAGCTGGTTTTATTTTTGTTGTCAATAGTCTTTTCTCTAATTCTGACTCTCATTAACTTGGTTATAAAAGAATCTGCAAGGGTTAAATGAGTTGCTTCACAGTGGGAATATATCATATGAAGGTAAAGCACAACCACTTTCAGCACAAGTACACAAAAATCATTTTAGTACTGAGTTAAATTAAGAGTCATTTGATTTAAACTTAATCTCTTAGGACAGTTGTTGTGGGTTTTATTATCTGGTTTTGTTATTAAGTGTAGCGATTAACAGTCTGTAGTTAGACATAGTGTTTAATGCAGAGTCCAGTGAACTCATTAGAAGAGTTCTGTTTTGGATTATGCCTTTAGCTGTGCTTATCCATTCAGACATCCCTTATGATTTAACCTAAGTGGAGAAATGATGATGTTTTGGGGTTTTGTTGACACAAATCAGTAACAAAAGGCTCTAAAGCAAGGATACCATTCATTGCCCTGTTTTAAGGAAATATCATGTACTGCTCATTCATGTTATGATGGTGCCTTAAGTCCCAACTAAAGGAAACCACTACAGAAGAATTCAAGTGAAGAAGAGAAGTTTGGGAAAGGATTGAGTGGAATTAAAAATTAGAGGCAGCATTTGAATGTATGTAAGGACAGCAAAGGTGGAGAATGAAAACTAAACAAAAAGAAGAGGCTTTTGGAATTACTTTGGTTGTACGTGTTAAGTGGAAAACATTGCAGGTTTGAGATGTTAACAGAAAAATACTAAAATGTAAATGCAGCCTAGATAACTGAGTTAGATTCATCCACAGTATTGATTTGCCTAGAAGACTAGAAAGCAAAAAGCAAGAAAAAAACCTTAGATTTCTATATTATTTTTATTATTGTATCAATGTACAGTTTTTCAGTTTATAATAAGTTCATTTTAAAAGTGGCAAGTGCATTTCTACATTACAGAAAACTAATTCCAGGAATAAGAAAATACCATTGCAGGAGTAAAAAATGTCTTACTAAAACTGTAAGTCATTTTCATGAAAATGAACTTTTGGCTTTTTTCCCCCCAGTTTTTTTAATTCTTCGGGATACTGTATATGTAAATGGCATATGCATTTTGTAGTAAGATTAGTCCTTTCATTCTGAAAGTGGTGAACTTTTTTTGAAGACTTCAGCAGCTCATTCTGAAGCTAACAAAAGGTCTCATTTTTTTTAGAAAAGGTACTGAAATGGGCATTCTGCTGTAGCTGATCCTACTTGAGCAGAGGGTTGGAATAAGTGATGTGCAGAGGTCCCTTCCAACCTTAACCATTCTGTGACTCTGAAGTAGATACACATTGTGAAAAACAAAATGCTATAAATAGAAACAGATATATGATGAACATGGGATTCCAGGACAGTGTTTGGCAGATTGCACAAATGCACGCTTTTTTTTTTTTTCCCCCAAATTGAGTCACATCCAATGTAATGGGAGGATTCATTTGAATAACATGTATTTGTGTGAGTAAATATTTGAAAGACTGAGGATATTAATTAGTTACTGTAGCTCCTTGACAGTATTTTTCCTTTATTACTGGGAAGCAGTAGCATTTCTCTTAGGTTTTATCACAGTTTTGTGCTTCTTGTTTCCATGGCAATTCTTGCACTGTGTTGCAAAGGAACCAGAGGATCCTGTGAGGTTTTCTATTATTAATTATTTCACTATGTGAAAACCTAACTGAATATACTTTTCTGTAAAAATTCTCAAATAATTCTCTTTGAGTGTAAATGCAACTGTAGCTTTTGACTATTAAGGCATTATAATTTTATCTTCCTACTTTTTATCAATAGCCCAGTCTTTATACTCATTTCTTATTCGACATATTTACAAAAAACTGTCTTTATCTACTTTGCAATATTCCTAAATTATACTTGATAGTATCAGAAGAACTTAAAGCTATTGAAGGCAATCTGCAAATGCTTACAGTCATCTGTAATAATATGATTTCTCTACAAATCAGGCAAAGTGCAACATTGAGCATGCACAATAACTTAGCATTTATTACTTTTTTCTGCAGTTCCAAAAGGCTAATATTCCACCTAAAAGTCAGACTCAAGCATACTCTGAAGTGATGTATTCCTAGTATGTCACTGGAATATGGCCACAAACCAGAGAAGGTCTCTGTGCTTTTGTTGGAACATTCTTGAACAGTTATATTTTATATTTGGAAGTAAGATTTGTAATGATATAGTATGGATGAGATTCAGTCCACTCTAAGAAGAAATAAGAAAATGAATCATCTTTAATTGCTTTCTTCTCTTTCAGGTAGGTGAGACAATGAGCGAGTTTAAGTGGGTCTGGTTAGAATAATAATTAATACTTTATACTTCTGTAGAGAGAAACACAAAGAACACCTAAATTAAAGAAATGAAACCAAGCATTTTGTCCCCAGAGGCTTAGCCATGTGGTTTCATGGCCCTCTGACATTAATTTAGATGTCACTGTGAAAAAGGTAGTCTTGCCCCAAGCCATACATTTCAGTCCTTTCTTTGCACCAGCAATAGCATCTGTCCAGCTTTGCAGTAGGTCCCATCAGCTCACTCATCCATTCAAATGATTGATTTTTTTTTTCTTTTTTTTTTTTTTTTTAGGAGAGTTAGGAGGATTAGTTTTCAAGCTGATCACTGAGCTTATCTAATTCATTTTCAGCCGTGGGTATACTTGTGCTGATGTAAAAGAGGTAGCCAAAGCACCTGGTATGGGCAGGGGAAAGGAGGTGGGCTCCCCTTGGAGCATACTGGGTTACTGACCCAGTCCGACCCTGGCTGTTTGTCACTACCTTAGTACTTTATTCTCAGAGCGATAGAATGCTAGACAGCACCCCCTACTTCTTCCCCTACCCCCCAGTTACATGCAATAGAACACTCTGGGTTTCTAGTGTTAAATATTATTTTTTTTAATAAGAACAGAAAATAATAAGTTTTAATAGTTATAATAGTTTTAATAGTTTAAATAGAGGTAAAGTAGACCAGAGGGCAGAAACATGTTAGAGGAACAAGTAGAAAATGAACCTACCTCCTTATTCACCGGGAGATTATAGGGTGGATTTTTTTCTGCTTGTTTTGCTTTCCAGTCCAGTCATTTCAAGTGCAGACCGTTCCGAGTGTGAAAAGGAGCAATTGCCCCCTCCCACCAGAAGGTTCCTTTTGAAGCAGACTATAGCAGGCAGGCAACTATTTTCTCTCCCTTTCCAACCATAACTGTTTCTGGAAAATATAATATGCCAAACATGCATTAAACTGAAAATTTCTACCATATATTGTTGGAGGGGGGAGGGAGGGGAGTTATGCAAACGCATCTAAACAGAAGATACAGAGGCAATACCCATCGGAGGGTGGTTTTGATTTAAGGTGGGCCGAGTGAAAGTTAAAATATATTTAGATTTTACAGATGCAGCAGATCAATTAAGTCCATAAGGAACAAAATCTGAAATTGGAAGCCTGAATGTATGCATTTTGCAGCTGTGCATGGGTAGTGCAGTGTCCCATATTTTAGTTTCTGTTGGTAGACATTAGGAGATAAAAGGGAATGGGGCTAGAGGCAGGGATATTGTGCATTTGTTAGTGGGATTCATAATTAAAATTCAGTGCAGACTGTTCCAGAAATTCTGAGAAGCCCAGCTTTTCTGGTTTCACTAAGAAATCACAAATTTAACGTTGTATTGAAGTAATTTTTGCAACATCTAATTAATAAAGAAAATGGTTAGAGATTATTGACTAAATCCATAGATGTGAGAGTTAATGGCAATATTTATGACATTTCTTTATGGTTGTTGTTTTTTTCCTTTTGCTTTTATGATTACCTAAGATTAATTCTAGTAGGGCTTAACTGTCAGGAAAGCACACAATCACTGTGACGATGTGGTAACATCTGCTTCTAAAGTTTATTTCTGATCATCCTAACTGCTTGCCTTGGCAAGGAAAAGGGGAAATCTAGGCAGGAAACTGGAACAAAGGACCTTGCAGTTACTGGAAGTAAAATAAAGCATATTAGAGGAGGCTGTCATTTGCTGTCTGTTTTTCTCCATTTATATATTTTTTTAATAAATTAGACTGACTTTTAAGTTAGATTTCACGGACTTTTTGTATTGAGGTTTTTTTAAATGTCATATTGTATCCTCGTCATTAGGACTAAACAGTCCTTTCTTTTAAAATACAGTTGTGTGGCTTATAATAGTCACCATTTGTAAAAATGGCCAAAAGGAAGGTATGTCAAAAGTTGAATCCATTTAGACCTGCTGCATGATTGTTGTTGATATGGTGATAAGGCACTTGCACACTGTGGGAATCCTGTTGAGGAGCAGCAGAATTGCTGTGCAGGTGGTGGGAAAAGATTAGTGCTTTGTGTGCACAAACAGGAAGCAGGGTTTCAAAAGCGGGAAGCGAGTCCTGAGCAGAGATAAACATAATTATTGTTTCTCCTAGAGCTGCTCAACTCCCACTTGCGCTAGTTACCATTAGGATGACGTTGAATGTCTGTGGGCTGTGTGCTGAAAGAGAATGTGACAGAGCAGCTGCACGCACAGTTACTTGACACATGAAAGACTAAACAGTTTATTCTTGAAATACTTCTCTTGTATTTTCATAACATAGAACAAAATAATGGAAGTATGTTGAAGGTGCCGGGTACATGGGGACTTTGTTGCTGAGGTTTTATTTTTTCAGTGTGAAAATCTAGCAATCAGAAATTTCAGTTTTGTTCCACGGCATAATTGCCATAATCCATTACTCTGTTTCTTTATGGACTTCAGTGAAGGATAACTTTCTAAAAAAATTTCGATGCAGAACTGGAATGAGAAAGTGTTGGCCAGTACTGAGAATATAGCTGTGAGGACTAAAGTCAGGTTACACGAGGGGAAGGTAACTGATAAATTATTTTCCTTTTTCTGTCTAATCAAAAGAAATCTTAAGAGAGCAGCTAGCTGTGATTTGTGAGAAACAGCCTTCTAAAAATCGAGTTCATAATGAAGTTGCTGTCTGCTTCTTAAAAACTGCACGCTATTTGGTAAGTTTTAACATATAGATTTTGTATTTTACTATTTTTTAAAGAAACTTGAACACATCTGCCTGTAGAGATGCCTATGTATTGTTTTCAGATCCAGTTTGGTAATTATCCACATAGGAGTCAGTCCTCAATTAGTAGACACCTGATAAATTTGAAGTGCAGGGGAAGCTCATTAATTGAGGACATTTTTCACATTTGATGAAGTTGCAGGGAGAAGTAGGAATAGCAGTAAGATATTGGCACCTTGAACAACAGATTAAACTGATTATTCTTATACTTTCAGGGAACTTAGTTCTTAAGTTTGACAAGAAAACTCAACATCAATGAAATTCTAAAATTGTCTATTGTTTAAAAAAATATTGATTTTCTCATAGTAAAATCTTTAAATGCTTTAATTTGATATGTAAATCCCTCAATTAAGTTTTAATCCCTGAAGGCAGAGGGGTAGTGTGAGTATTGTTAGGCTTCATTAACAGTAACATTGTCAGGTCTGAAGTACTTTGGTGCTCAGGTCTGTGCTTTAGTTTGTGTGGATTTGGTTATGATGGTCCCTACTGATAGGAGGGACTTGATATGCAGTTACTGTTCTCAAACAACAGGATATATTTATGCAATTGGAGGGAATCATGCTTGGTACGATAATGAAAAGCATTTGGGTTTACTTTTCAGGCAGCTACTAATGGCTAAACTTTCAGATGAGTACAAGAAAGGATTCTTTTTTTTTTAACTGTGGATTGGGCAGTATCTTGCATTAAGACTGCTCAGCAGTGCTTATATGAAGACACTGCTTTTAGTTGCATATAGTTTTTCTGACTCTGGCCAAAAATAATTTTCAGAAACACCTGACACCTCTGATTGGTATTAAATTTATCAACACTGCTTAGAAAATAGGACAAGTGTAATAAACACTTATACAGCCTTTCTTCTTAGCTCTAACATGAATAAACCTAATTGAATTGCAGGCGCCTATATTTCCCCTTTAAGAATGACTGTTGATATTGTTTAAAAACATTCTTACAACTTGGTTTATTTATTTAACAGCACTAATGAGCCTGTCTTAGCTGATATATTAATGCAAGTGCATTGCTGGTTTTACTTAAGTTAGCTGTAAGTGACCTAATTCAAATACATGCTAATGGACAAATTTCCAGTGGACAGAGAGTAAACTGGGAATCTTGTAGGTCTTACACTGAACTCTTACAGTTAAATGATCTTCCCAAATTATATAAGACTGTGTGTACAGAGGGTTTTTTTGGCATAGGTGCAGTTAAGAATGTGTTTTTCTTCATACTCTTAAATACTGCATTTATTTAGGTGAAGCTTTGCAATCTTAAAGAGTTTTTGTTGTTTTTCATGCAAACCATCAAGCTATATGCTTTGTTGCTGTATCTTAAAAATAGTCACCATCAGAAATAACTGAGAAGTATATCCTCAAAGACTGTATTATTAGTAGTTTGATTAGAACCTTAGAATGAAATTTCCTTTCTATTACATACAGGATATAGTGTATATTTTGAAAAGTTCCTTTACTTTGTCACAGCTGTTCATAAAGAGAGGAAAATCCCATATAGCTGTTAAATAAGACACATTTCATTTCAATCACATTTTTGAGAGCAGAAGCTTGAAATTTGGCAGATATATACATGTAGAATTTTTTTTTTCTAGTTAAAATGTGTCCGTTATAAATCTTATTAAAAAACTAAGTTAACATGTGGTCATCAGATGCATATTATTTGGGCTACAAAATTATTGGAATTTTCTGTGATAACATAGAACACAGGAACTGGCTGCTCAGAGAGGTTTTGCAGTCTTCATAAGTGGATAGACTCAAAACCTGACGTGAAGCTGTTCTATCTGACCCTGTTTTGAGTTGCAGCCTTAGACAAAATAGATATCCTTTCCAACCTCAACTATTCTGTGGTTCTATCACCCTTACACTGGAAACATTTTTTTCTTCTGTTTAAATAGAATTTCCTGTTTCAGTTTGTGCCTATTGCCTCTTGTCCTTTCAGTGGATGCAACTAAAGAGTCTGGGTTTATCTCTGTTTCCTCCCACCAGGTATTTATATGCATTGAGAAGATGCTGGTGAGGCTGTTTCTAATGCAGCTCAGGGTGCCACTGGGCTTCTTTGCTGCAAGGGTGTATTGCTGGCTTAAGGTCAGTTTTGTGCCCAGAAGACCTGCAGGGCCTGTTCTGCAAAGCTGCTTTCCAACTTGTTGACTCCCAACCTGTACTACTGCAATAGGGTTATTTCTCCCTGGGTGTAGGACTTTGCACTGCATTTTGTTGAACTTCATGGAATTTCTGTTTCCTCTTCTCTCTGGTAATGAAGATGGATATTGGCTACTGTATTGATCCCTGAATTACATGCACCATGAGTTACTGCCCTCCAGCCATACTAGAATCTAGCAGTTCATCACTTCTTTCCAGTTCAGATGTTCAATCCTAAGACTACCTGAACTGTAAAGTATTTTCTCTAGAAGCAGCAGGACAAACTTTATTTATGTGTCCTCAGACCATTATAACTACAGGAAAATAGAGTTTCCCTTGCAGTGTCTATTCAGGGCTACCAGGAAACAATGGTTTTGGCCACAGAAATAAAGATTGGTGAGGTTAATTTTGCTTCTTCTGACCTTAGAGCCTCACTGTTAGGTTATGTGGAGAAGAAAAAGGCTGCAGAGTAAGGCTGATCTGAGGAAGGTGATGTTCAGAATGCACTGGAGAGCCTGAGACAGTGCAGTGAGGGATGCAGGATTGTCAGGGATGGAAATAATTCATGTCAGAGGAGTGGATAAAGTACTGAGGATGTGAGGAAACTCAACACAGTGTGAAACTGCGTTGTGCACTTCCCAAATTCCACTGCTGAAATAACAAGTTGCTACATCATCAGCAAAGGGCTATGAAGTTCATGGATAAAATGTATATTTCTTACGTGCCCATAGATATGAATGGATAGTGGTCTACTATCACTAGAGGTGCCTAATGGAGCTCAGACTAGTCTGTAAACCTATAAAAATTGAGTTGTCTTGATGTGAACTGGGTTTGAGACAAGATCATGTGAAAAGACATAACTAGAACGGGAATTTGTAAAGACAATTATGGAAAATAACACACGTGCATTTGTAACTAGTATTTAATACTCTCATATTTGCAAAACCAAAATTTTTTTTGTTGCAATAGCATTAACTATGTTTGCCTTACTGTTCTTAAGGAATAAGTAACTTTGTTATTAAAAGGGTTTTACATCATCTTAATAATACTCATATTGAAAGTTATAATTTGAATTTTCTTGGGAAAATGGAAAAGAGCAATAAAAGTTGTTGTATCTCATGAAAGTTGTGTATGTATTAACATTAAAAAAAGTAAGTATTGGGTTAACTAACTTCTTGTCCTCAGTGACCAATTACTAACCATTAAAAGTGAGCTTTCTTTCCTATCCCTAAAGAATGTTTTTAATGTAGTTATGTTCATAAATCCCACTTAATTTTTTGATGACCTGTTTATTGAATGAAGACACCAAAAATATTAGAGAACTGGTTGTCATGTATTAATATGGTTTCAGTCTATTTATTTTTTGTGGCAGTCAAAAATCCCGTCTTTAATATACTCATTTTTAAATTGTTTTAGTGTGTCTGGAAAATAATTGAAAATGTAGCTATTATATAAAAAAAATCAATATATTATTTTTTGCAAAAGTGATTGCACACTTGAATAAGCTAAAAAAATTAGATAGGTACTTAACTCATTTAATACATCATAAAAACATGAAAAATATGAGGAAGCCAAATGTGACAAACTTGTCCTGTATTTACCAGCTGCAGAAATAAAATAGAAGTTGGGGATTCCACCTAGAATTTTAATGCAGGAGACACAACGTCACAGGTGTGCAGTTAAAATCCTTAGCATTAGGTTAGAGTTAGGTTAGATTAGGTGAGCTTTCTTTTAATCTACATTCAAAAATGCCTTACTAATGAGTGAAATTGCTAAATATTTGAAAACTAATTGGTTGATTGGGGGGGGGGCATGTTGAGACTTCTTACGCAATATTAAAATCGCTTGTGAAATTTTTAAATTTCATTGTGCCATTATTCATTCTTCAGCATGACATCACACTAGTATGATCCTTTGCTATATTGAACAAAGCTGATAAACTGGAGAAAGTCAAATGGAATAAATGAGGTACTCTTCTGATGAGGTGACATGATTTTGCCACATGGTGTTTTATAACTAGCTTTTTGGTTGCTGGTTGGACCTATCAGAAAAGTAATTCACCTGACATGGCTTTCCCTCATGTTCATCAGATACCAAAGAAAAGCATCTTTTTTACCTTGATATATCTCCAGGTTTGGTTGGATGCACTATCTTTTGGACTCTATTGGATAAGAGTTTGAGAAGGTTAAATTTTTCTTGTATATTATTTCATTAATCTTTCGCTTTATTCATTGCCATTGGAATTAGAACATCTCCCACGCATTATTGTCTGTCATCCAGCAACAGATACATACAAATGATTTATTGAGATAATAGCGTTTCTGCTCCTATTCTGTGTCTCAAGCAATACAAAATACATTAAATATAGTGTGAGTGGATTTCTTTCGCTTTTAGACTGTTTGTGCAGACCGTATATGTGTCTTCCATTGCCCTTAAGGAACTGTAGAGTGAAGTGATACTAACTTCATGACATTGAGTAATTACTATGTTTTTAGTTGAACATCTCTTTTGAGCAAGGAAAAAATGCTTTGGGCCATACTCCTAAATAGAGCCCAGTTCTGACCTCCCCTAAAGAAACTGGGAATAGTAGCAGTACATAATAATGAAATCAGTGCATAAGGATCTTTCTCAGAACCCTAGAATTTTAGTAGACATTAAATCAGAGCAGTGAGTGATAATTGATGCTCTGTTGATGTGGAAAAGAGCTTCAGTTTATATGGAAAGTAAATAGGTTTCAACATACGTGAATGATGTATTATTGGCAAAGATTTAGTATGTTTGATTTCAATATGTATTTTTAGAATGCTGTTATGACTCACTCTACAGTGCACTGTGATGCTGAAGCTTGAAGGTTAGAAACAATTCAGAAGCTTACTGTTTAAAACATTCTATTAGTCCAAAATTATCACATGTGCTGTGTTTTCAAAAGCAATGTAAAGGTCATCAGCTCAACTCCACTAAGACATGAAAATAATACTGATTTCAAGTAGAACCATTTTTTCTTAAAAAATAAGACAAAGCAAACCCCACATCTCTAAGACAGCAATGAGAAAATACAATTTGCTGAGTTACCTTAGTCCATTCAAGGAAACTAGGACATACATGTTTTCATTGTGAATCACTTGAGCATATTGCACTAATCAGCTTTCATTTCTTTAATATATTGATGTGATTTAAAACTAACTGATTGGTTGAATGTCAATAGATTGAAAGTATGGTTCCACAGTTCTCAAAATGAAGCTATTTTTAGGTGGTTTTAGCTACTGTGGTTTCTTTCAGAGCAGAGCTGTTCAGATCAAGATGAATAGGCATTACCGTGAACTAGGACAAATATGTTGCTATTAAGCACAGACTTTTATGTTTTATTTTAAAAATAAATACAGTTGTACAACATTGGGTTTTTTTTTTTTAATAAATTATTGTAAGAGTCACTTACTGTTTATATGCTATAGATAAGGTTCAAAGTGAACAATAGCAGCACAACAGGAAGCATGTGCTATAGTAGTTAGTTTATGCCTGCTAACTGCATTGAATAGGCTTGGAGATATGAGGCAGGGAATTAATTCATTGTTTAGTCCATTGAAACTTTCTACAAAATCTAGCTCTTTAGTCCTTTCTTTTTCAGAGCACTACTCTAAATTCATCCTGCTTTGAAAAACGTCTGTTGCTATGGGTGTGCTTTTACTCAGTATACGAGTGTAAGCATAATCTGTATTCACTGTTCCCAGTGTTCATATCACAAGAACTCTTTTTTTAGAGGTTTAAAGCTTTCGACATTTCTCACTGCACCAAAATTCTAGTTTCAGTTAGATTTCTTGCTGTTAGCTCAATAAATTAAGATACTAGAGTTAATGCTTTGCAAAGCTAAAGTGAGAATAAAACAAATAGAAATTAAGAGGTACTTGGATAAAGGAGGGTGGGGAAGTACACAGCAGTAAAATTAGAACAATCTTTCTTAAGTTAAAGGAATATTAGTCACAGTTAGCATTGTGTCTAATGCACAAAAAGTAAAAGGTTAGGAAAAGAAAAAAGAAAATTGAATAAGACTGTGAAGTCATGCTTCTGTAATTTAGCTTTTAGTTCTGCTTGCATACACAGCTTTTGCACCACAGTGTATGCTCCCTCCTTTCTCAGCAATTCATCTCATTCTGAATCTCCCCAAAGCTGTCATTGGCTCAAGTTTTGTTGATGAGATTTAGTGTGTCAAGCGATAATTTGGATTTTATATTCTTTTCTAGAAAGCTCCAAAGCCTTGGTTATCATGTACAAATTTGCCCAAGTCAAAGAATGCTTATGTTTTGTTGGTGAGATGATGAATATTTAAAAGTGTGTTGAGCAGGATCCGACTAAGCCACCTTGCCTAGGCAAACAATAGTAAAAGAGTATGAAATGAAAAATTATCATAATTCGCATTTATCTAACAGATGGTTTCTCTGTGCTTTCTGTCTAAATGTTTGACACTAACTACCTCTGGAAATTGAGTACCAGATCTGGTAGACAACTAATTTTAACTGCTGTGGTGCTTCGTATATTTCTAGTGTTTACTGTGATGGTCTATGCATTTATGGTTTTTTTTTTCACATTAAGGCTCTGACAGACGTGTAGCAGGAGTTAAAAGTCAGACAGCTGAAGCTGTTACTGACTACAGCCCAACAATGTACTTTCCTGTCCTCAAGACAGGAACATATGATCCACTCACAATTCAATTCCTGAACTTACCACAGGTTTCAGCCCAGCATATTAAGGTAAACTAGTGCCAATTTTGGTTTATCCTGATATGTCAGGCTGTAAACTGAAGGTTCAGGAGTTCATTTCTAATCTGATCAGATGTCGCTGTTGCAGGGGCAGCAGCATCTGTCAGAAGGGGGTTTTGTACAACTGGGGTAATAACTGATTTAGCTCTTTGTCTGATTTTAGTCTCCTTCCATGTCTGTCAGGACCTTCAACGACTGCACCTACAAACAGAATGACTGGATTTTTGCATTTTATTATTCATAAACTCATTGATGGTCTGATTATTTCCAGTAATCTGCAAAATATAAGGCTCTCCTCAGTTTCTGTTTTCACATACTGCACTGCTTTAGGTAGTACATATAGATTATCACATCCACAGTATAATGATCCACTGCTAACAGCCTGTTTTCCAAGAGTAAAGATACGTAATCAGGACAAAAAATACACTCATTTATGGTGATGTATAAGAACTGAGGTGTTTTTTTTCTCTTTAGAAATGCAGTTCTTTCTAGCTTTAAGATGTTCACTTTCTGTTATAGCAATCTAGTGAAATCCTTATTTAAATATGTATTTCTGATCTTAATTATTTCAGTAAAGTGGTTTTGGTGTTTTAATCTAGAAATGCTGGTGTTAGGAGAGAACAGTACATAGCAGTTAAGATAGATGAAGTACCATGAATTGATACTGCAAATAAGCTGACAAACTGTAGTTTAATATTGACAGATACTTATATCGTGACTGAGAACAATAATCCCAGTATAAATGAAATGAATAGTATTGAATCAGAGTAAGAGGGCTTTGAAAGGAATCCTGGAGTAATAGTCTGTTTATTTCTGGAAAGTACCATTATGGAAAGACAGTTACCAAAAGTGAATGATTTTTAAAAGGAATTGTAATATAACAAACCTGGTTAGATTTTTAAATGCATTCTGGCAAGAATTATACTCAAATACTTGTACAGTTTATGCTAAGAAATACAACAGTATTTCAGAGACAAAAAGAAATATGGTAAGAGTCATTACTGTTGGCTTTAGTAATTACTTTTGGTCTGCTTGTAATGTAATGCACCAAAGAAACAGATTTCATTATGTCTCTGTTTAAAAATTACTGTTACTGTAGAAACAGCTTTAGAAATAGTTTTGTAAAATGTATGGTTGATTTTTAAAAAAACAAACAAACAAATCTGTGGTTAATGAGGCATGGAATTATTAACAACATGTAGATGGGGTATAAATTTACGATAAGACTGGATAAGTGGTTTTTTTTGTTCCCTGTCTATGAAATTATAAGTTTTAGGATTAATGTGGATGCCTACATTCATGGCAAAGCCAGTCAAAATTGAGGACTGTCAATAACTGAAAAAATCAAATTGTATTTTTTTGCTTTTTTAATGTATGTCATAAGATAGGAAGAGCCAGTGTTTTGCAAGCCAACTTGCCTAATGTTTGATGATTAACTATATTCAGCCTTTTTAATCTCTGCTGTGAATTACTGTAGAAATGTAACTGCTCTTAAAATTCTCTCCCTAGAGTCTGAGTCACTTGGAGAAGCAGAATAGTTCTGTTCCATACATCAATTTATAATTTATAGTAGTTGTTGCTTTATTGTTGTATCCTGTTTTGGTTTTTTTTCTGGATAATTATTTTAAAGATTTTTTAAAAAAACCAAAAAACTTACTGGTCGCTTATAAATGCGTATGCAGTCTTCTCACACTGGCAAGGAAGTTTGGTAGCTAACTTGATGCTAATGCATTTGTACTTTAAAAAGTTTATTTGTACGTCAAAAAGTTTCATATATTATTCTGATTATCTTTAAAATATCTATTAGTTTCTTAATTTTTAGTGATATTTAGTAAGCACTGCTAAGTTTATCATACTTTTAAAAAAATGATTGCAGAGAAGAGTGAATAACTGTTGTCAACTATTGCCAAGATTTTCTACATAGGTGTTTCAAAGGATAAGTGATCTGAAATAATGTTATTGATACTCATTGCAAAAAGTTTTGTCTATAGCTAATTTTCTCTCCACCACTCTTTGCATTGGTCTTTGTTGAATGTGATTAGATACGTTGTGTGCGTAACACTATATGCACGTGGATACTGTAATAAAAGGTAGCTAGTAATCTATTGATTTCTGCCTTTTAAAGAGACATTTTCTCAATGGGAAAAAAAAAAACCCACAAACCTTGTTTTGTAGTGCTTTTAATAGACTGGGTTTAGTGGGTCTAAATTAATAGCAGGTTTTTAGAATGTTTGTTTATGCATTCATCCAGACAGCATATGACATCAATGGCTGTATCTCACCTGCTGCTATTGCCTGCTGTTACTTACTGACTTCCAAAGGAAGCTAAGGTTGGTGGAGCAGGAATAAGAGAAGCAAGTTGTGATTGGTAGATATTTAGTTAGAATCTTTAGTTGAAGCTTGATTTTGTGAAGTTTGTTCTTTGTTTTTGAAGATATAGCTGGAATTTTTGGCTACTAGGGTCTGCTTGTGCTTGTATTTCTGTTAGGATGGGCACTAGATTAATGAAATAAGGTACATTTTTAATTAACAGCTTTCTCTTCTTTTCCCTCCTTTTCTCCCTTTGTGTGTATTTTAATTATTTTTTTTTTTCTGATTACAGCCTGTAGTTGCAGAGTGGTCAGTAGCAGTGGTTGGTAGTCCTAAGTCCTCAGATTTATTGTCACAGATTTACACAGACTGGCTGCCTGCTGGTATAATTACCAGCTCAAAATCAGATGTGGAATTTGACAGTTTGGAGGAGGTTTTTCATAAAAATAAAGATTTTAAGGAGATGTTCTTAACACTTGTAACTCAATTCTCTCAAAGTCAAGGGGCTGTGGTCCTTGAGAGCATCTGGTAATATTTTTCTTTCAAATGGCATTTAAATAGTATTTGACAGGTTGTTTTGATAAGGTAATAAAGCAATTATGTTGATACACTAGGTACTGCACTTGTGCAGTTGAAACCATGAGTTTCAACTGTAAATTAGTTTCTTGTCATTACGTCAGCTTACTGCAGATATTAATAAACCGTGTGTAATAATACCAATAATATCTGTACTTTAGAATACAGAAAACAGCTTTTAGTTTTGTGTCATACCAGACTAAAAAGCTCTGTTTATGCAAGAACTAAGGTGAAAGGCAGATTTTCATTATTCTACCTTGGCAGACTCATAGATCTGCTGCTTTTGTGCCTGGCAGCACATTTGATTCAATCTTTTTGATGCTTTTCTTAACTTAGATTGGCTCGAACTTAAATTTTGTGGCAGGCTTCATTATCTTTTCAGTGACTGTCTTCTGTATGTTCTTTTTCTTCGCAGGAGTATAAGACATGGCTGAATCAAGGCCCTCATGGGCTGTCATTTAACTGTGAACACTGCTTTTCGTCTGTCTTTATTTCGGTTTGAGCTGCAAAATTACAAATCACATTTTAACTTTTCTCCCGATTACTTATGCAACCAGGTCTGTTTTTTGTCTGTGTCAAAAGTTCTTAAAATACCTGTTTTAGGATTGTTTGCTATGTGTGTATAATTTTGCAGTACATAAGATGTGAATTGGTATCCTGACAAATCTGGAGCAAAAGCAAGTTTTTTACCATGGGACGTAGTGGCAATAGGTTGCGGCAGAAAGGAAAGTTCTTGTGTATCCTTTCTAAGAATTTGTTGAGTACTGCATTACTTGAGTACCTGAGATAGTGTCTCACACATTTCTTTATAGAAAAAGAAAATAAATTGTAGTCATAGTTATGACATCACTGATTTAGATTATAAGACTTGGAATATTATTCTGAAGTAGCTGGCAGATAACTAAATCTGAATTTTATTTTAATATGATTTTAATAATTAATGTAGCAATCAATAGAGTATACTTTCACAGAAATGATTGATTGAAGTGTCCTTTAATTGCTGCCTTTAATTAGAATTGATGGCTCACCACCCTAGCTCTTGTCTATTATATTAATAATTACAAAACTGATTTACTTCCATTTTAATTTTAACGCACTGGGGAGGTGTGTGGCTCAAATTCACATTCTTGCAAAATGAAGGTGATTTCCTGGCAGTGATGATATGACATTGCTTCTTTTTTATAAGTGTAAAAATATATGTATGTAAACTGTACTTGTTAGTCTAATTCTGTTTAATCATGTCTGATCCTGTCCAATTATTTATTTTAGGTGTAGTAAAGGAGCAGTCGCAATTACTGGACTGTTTTGCTTCTATATTTGCCATTTTATTTTTATGCTAATTAATTCTTAGTCGAAGGCAATGATAGAGGAGCTTTATATTGGTAGTTGCAAAAATGTCTGGTGATTGATACAAAAAGACTTCGGGTATTAATGTTGTATTTTTCTTCAAGCTCTCTGTCCATACTTTTTTTTCTTACTGGGCCATTCGTATTAAAGATTTAATGAGATTTAGACAGCAGCTTTTCTATTTCTTTTACTCGTAAAATACTTCTAGAGAGGAATGCATGTATCTATACATATTCAATATGCAAATATCTGCCTTCCCCATGGACAAAGGAAAGCCTTACATTCTTTTTTTTTTATTGTTCCATTTTCTTTTCCATATCTGTTTGCTTTAATAAACCTCCAAGATCTAAAGAATACAGTGTTCTTTTTCTGACACTGAAAAAAAAACCCAAAACTGTCTGAATCGTTGTGGTTTTGCAGCAAACTGTAGTTCCCTCTCTATTTTTTCATGTCCTCAAGGTAACCTGTTAGATGAGATACTGTAGTGTTGGTTACCAAAGTTAGTGTTGCATTGCATACTGTAAGAAATACTGTAAGCAGAAAAGTTAGTTCTGAATCTTTGCTGTCTTAAGCAAGTGATGTCATAGGAATACCAGAATACGATTAGAATACAGTTGAACTGTATAGTAAAAATGTCTGTCTTGTGTATTAAAAATGTACAGGACAAATACATTTTCCCAGATGAAAAGCTGATCTCATTGGTGATCTTCTTAAAATTCTAAGGGTTTATCCTGCTGGATTCCCTGAGGGTTGCCTGTTTTTTTTGTCTTGGCTGTTTAGCCATATCGTTGCTTAGGATATAAACAGTAAGCATTTGAATAGCAGTTGACTTAGATTATATTCTTGAGTATTGTGTGTAGAAATCTTCGTTGTTTTAAACTAGATTTGAATGTTCATGCATAGACCCAGTAAGCAGAGGAAGATTATTTTTTTGTTGTTGTTATTTCTAATTGGTTATCAGTTTGGCAATCTGAGATGCACTTGTGTGCATCACTGTAGGTGGATATGTAATGAATAGTTAAGCAAGATTTAAATTTGTGCTCAGGAATTATTGACTTCTAATCTTCACTAGCACATAAAATTTTTGCATGTTACAGTAAGTTTCATTCTGTTATAAGTCTTTCAATCTGGTGTTTATTAGGTGTGTTTTGGCAAATTCCCAAGTGAGCATCAGCGTTATACTCATACTTGCTACTATTATAATCCACTTGTAGTGACCACATCAGAGAAGTGTCTTGAAGGGGTTTCCGTTAGAAGATTTGATTTAGATTCAACTTGGAAAGAAATAAAACTCTAACAGGACACAGTGGTATAATAAAATTGAGTAGAGAAGAAAAAAAAAAATTACCGCATGGCCAGAATTCTGGAGCAGACTCACCTGTATGAATCAGTCTACAGGATATATGACATTTGAAGTCTGACATCTTAACTTCAATAAAACTAAAATAGCGTTGTTTTTCAGGACTTATATATGTGTGCTTTTACATACAAGTTAAGAGATTACAAAATTGAAGAAGAAAATGCAAACTTAGATTTACTTTCAGATATATGCTATACAAAAGTCTTGCATAATGCAAGCAATACATGCCTGCAAATAGAATAAAATATTGTGCATTGCTAAAATTTTATTGGAGAGACACATCATCTTTAATTAACTTTATACTGAATTATGTGTGCCAGAGTTTGTGACGTAACAGGTGAGGAAATAGATCTTTTAGAGGTATCCAGCACATAAGGCCATCTTCATGTTTGTAAATCTCCTTTTATGCTCCCTATAGTTTACTTAGCTGATGGACAGAAAGCTGTTCTTGACAATTGCTCATTTACAAAAAAAACTAGGTGGCTTTTCTGTCATATTTCTCTTGGATTTTCACCACCACTGCAGAGAGCTTCTGAAGGGCATTAAAATGAGAGGTTCATGAGAAGCAGATAAGAGTGAAAATTCCTTGTATCCTCTACTTGAAAAATTCTCACCTGCCTCATCTTGTGACCTCACAGGGATCCATATCATACTGTTTTAGGCATTCTGCTACTGAGAATACCATCTTTCTTACAACAGCTTACCCCACAATCTTTTCTAGTCTTTTCACACGTATTTGCATTTTATATCTGTCTGTGCTGTCTGGGAAGTCCCCAGGGTGTCTACAAGGAAAAGGTGAAACAGCATTTGAATGCAGCCTCTGTCTGCTTTAGGAGACTTCAAACTTTTTACTCAAAGTTCCTTGAAGATTATTGCTGCAGAGCTTCATGTCACTGGCTAGATCTGGGGGAAGAGGAAATTAGAGCTGCTGCTTTATAGGAAGATCCAAAAAACCTGGGTGATTGTCTTTTGAGAGTCTTGCCCTGCTTTAGGAAACAGGGCCTTAATTTTTTTTATTGAAGAGAAAAATTTCACTGAGGAAAGGAGGAGGAATGAAAGAGAAAATGTTTCTTGTACAGCTCTTGGCATTTGTAAAGGGCTAATGTCTTGTTGACCCTTAGACTGTCCATTGGAGAAGAAACTTCTTTAGTATGGCTGTACTCAGGACAAAATATTAAGGAGCAACTAGGAATTCAATAATACAGCTGCTACACAGGGGAACATTATCAAGAAAAAGAGCCATGGTGTGATGTATCATCTTATCTGAAGATGTTACTTTCATTGGAATTGTTTGGTCATCTTGACACTGCCCTGTAAGCTTGCTTGCCAGGCCTTCTAAAGTCCCACCTAAAACAGCAGAACTTTGGACAAAATAGGAATGCAGTTTTGATGCTATTTTAGTGTGTCTCTGGACTTTGTCATGATGTGCCTTTTGCACCCTGGATGCTGTCCTAGTATGAGAAAATAGTGTTCTACTTTAAAAAAGTATCTTTAGCACAGGTACGCATCTGTCCTGTCGTATCATTGAAAAAAATGCATTCATATGTTGATATCTGTAGATGTCAACAGAGATGAAACCTGTAGATTTCATATATTGATAAAATTTTCTGCTCTGTTTGTTTGTAGCTTTATTGGAAGACATTTCTATTATACCAGCAAGTAGCTACTTCATAAATGTGGTTTCTTTTGACTAAATACTGCTAACAGTGTTGAGTTGTACCTGAGCCACTGTAGAGACTCTTGACTTGGTCATGGTTGATTATATATTCTAATTATGTATGTGACAAGCAAACATTACAGTGATAATCAGATACTGATACCTAATCTGCAATGCTAACCTGGTGTGAGCTCAGGTGGAATGCTATGTGAAGTTGGTTTAGTTTGATTTTAAACTTGGAAGAGAGTTAATGAGTAAAAATATTTCTAATAAAAAATAGCACTGATTCTGTTATAATTTAATAATTTTAAAAGTTCAGGGAAGTGGCTTTTCAAATTTAATCTTAACTTCTGTAGCTGTGATGATTGCTTATAAATGAACAGCTGCATCTTCATTGCCACAGGCTTAAATTAAAGTCCCAAAGTCCCCTAGGTTTTGAATTCCTTAGCACGTTATCAAGAAACCTACAAATATAGAAAGGCTCTTGTTCTAAGACTGAGCACAATCCATGTAATATTCATGATTAGTAAAGCAAACAAAATACATCCTTAGAGCAAATGCTGCAGTGAAAACCACTGCAGAAATTAAAAAGTACAAAATAACAAGGCTTAACATAATTATGAGAATAAGGTGATATATTTTGTTTTTTCATTTAAAAATTTAAGTTTTATATGTATTGATTTACGTCATTTATATTTCTAACAATTTAGTAATTCAAGTTTAAATAACTCCCATTGTTCAAGCTGTAGCTTTTATTTCTCTTTTTTTTTTTATTCAATTTCATATTGACTTATAAACTCCACTTTACTTTGTACAGGTATAAACACCTCATTTATTTCTTGCTTTTTTTTTTTCATCATTTCAATCATTTTATGATATCTAGAACCCTACAGTCTGCAGTATGTTTTCTTAGGAGTGGTACAAAAAGATGTGAAAAATGCAGTCATGAGCGGGAGCAACAATTGTGGGAGCAATAATTCTGCTTCTCAGAATATAACTGTCATGAATCTAATTTAGAGTGATCTTGGTGGCAGAATGTAAGTGCCCTGGCATTTAAAAAGTTCCTCCATGTATTTTGAGCAGGAAATGCAGATTCAGTGCATTGGAATGAGAATCAGAAAATCTTCGATTTTTTTTTTCATAGAAGTAAATATCCATTTTCTACACTTGATGCAATAGTTCAGTCACACAGTATTATTTTACTAGTCAAAAATTCAACTCAAGCTAGCCTTAAGGAGAGTTGCAAGAATGCCTTTAAAGACACTTGGTGTGTTTCATCAACGTGTTTCTAAGGGCACTATTTGTGACTATAAGAAGAGTTTATACATTTAGTTGAATGGCAGAGTTCACAATGTACTATTCTAGTTCATCAAAAACATACAAAAAGCCTCAATACACAAATGGATAACAGTTTATTTTTGATTTTTCTTTTAATTAGTACTGAAGAGATCACATTTTATTTGATCAGCTTCAGTGTTACCTAACCTGATGTTTTTGTGAAACGTTAAGCCCTTTGCTAACATGGTCCACATTTGATAAAGAGATGAACATCTCTCAGATAATGAAACTCTTACATGCTTTGTAAAGATAAACATCTGTGAATTGGAGAATGATGCTATGAAGTTGTCCAACAAAGGAAGGCATCAGCTTATGCTTGTATTTGCTGTGCCCAGAAAATCGACAGCTCTGGGAAAAGCTTTAGTCAGAGCCTACAACTTCTTACCTTAGACACAAAGATTCAAATCTAAGGAAAGCAGGCTTTATCAGTTCCAACTTCGTTAAATTACTTTAGTTTTTTTTGATGATGCTTTTTGTGATAATTCTTACCTTGTTTTATCTCACGAGTGGGAATAAAAATAAATAAAATTACTATCTTGTGTTATACAGGCGTGAACAACCCATGGATTTAGATTGGTTGTCCGTGAGAAGATTAAGAAATTTAATTAGCCTGGAAAGTTCTTTTTTTCAAACAGAGAAAAGCCATTTCCTTGACTTAAAGAAAAATATCACACGTTTCAGAATTAATAGGAATTAACACTCCTATTTCAGGCTGTTTACTGGTTTTGCAGAGAAAAATCTAAAACTAGATTTGGAGGAAAAAAGGTAGCTTTTAAAACTTGACTTAATTCTTATATATGCAGTCAGTAACAGGGTTGGGAACAGTCCGCTTACAGCATCTAAGCTGTGAAAACAGAGATATGCTGTTATTACTGAAGCTTTGCTCAGTTAGTGATTTGTACTGATTACGTTCAAATTCAAGTTTCAGAAAAGAATATTAGTGCACATGGCTGTGAAACATGGTCCAAATCAATACTAGATAGCAGTGGGCACTTTCCACTTTGTTTAAGCTCTTTCTGTCCACGGTTAGAAATTATTTACTGCAGTTTTTTATTTCTAGACTAGAATAAATTATTCTTGCTAGGCTTTTGCCTTAAAGTAGTGCACAAATCTTCACTTATAGTTGTTTGTAGTTGAATCCCTCTCAGTTGATTTTTTTATTTAATGTAGTTTGCATACTCCCAAAAAATGTGCTAGACATGTTGAAGTACCTGTATCAAAACAGGCATAAAACATAGATGTATGCAATGAATTCTTTGTTTAACAAAACTTGATTGAAAAAGTTAAGGAGCATTTATTTTGTGGGGTTAAGTATTTTGTGGTTAATTGTTCTGAGTCAAAATTATCGAAATCTATGAGTGACTAGTAGGCTTTCTGCCTGTGTAAATTACTTGTATGATACCAGTTCTCCTCCTGCTTCCTTTTCCTCAACTTTTGTTGCTACCATTCGTTGTCCTGTTGAACATAATTTATCTCAGCGTATACTTGAAGTAAATTATCTCCTTCAATGTTAAGTAGTGCTAATTTAGAGTTATCAAAACTGACAGTGCTTTGGATGTACAAACTTCAAAATTAGGCTTCCCATTCAATTTATTTTAATACAATATTTTTCACATTGTGAAAGTTTTGCTTTGTTTAGCTAGTCTTTTATCTGTTTACTTCAAACGTATTCTTGAAAATGCACCTTGTTGGCTGTTAGGGCCCACCATGACCTGCACAGTCAAAGAGGGAGAGTAGTTTAATATACACATGACAAATTGGAGACCGACAAATCTCCCAGAGTTAATTCAAATGTAGTATTCATTTGGGATGCAGCCAAAACCTTAAACCAGGTACGTGGGTGCACTCCAAGTTGCAGCTTCTCAGAGTTACAAAAACAGATCCAAATCTGTTCTGATCCCAATCTGATACCCTGAATGTAGCCAAGGTTGCTAAACAAACTACAATGCAACTTGGATTCGATCTGATACACCATAGTGCCAAAATAAAAGTAGGTACAGTAAGATAAGTAAGAGGGAGGGAGAAAAAAGTAGCAGAGGGGAAAGGATAATAGTCACCACTCCGATGGGACATGGTAGTTCCTCTGGAATACGCGGTCCATCCAGCAGCAGCTCCTCCAGCAGCAATTCTTCAGGAATATGTAGTCCAGTAGTTCTTCAGCAGTTTCCATGGGGTGGTAGGCATGTTTGCCGTGCCTTCTTGGCAGGCACCATTTATAAGGCAAGTCCATGCCCTGTTAGCATGTGGGGGGTTGTCTGCCGTGATAGTTCTCAAATTGGGGCGTGCACAGAAGCTCCTCCAGGAAGGTTCTGGGTTTGGAACTGGCTGCTCCAGGATCACTGGCAATTCAACAAACCCATGCCAGAACAACCTCTGTCTGAACCCTTTGGGTGCACAGTTGTAGTTTGGCGGTGGGGGAACAGCACTTGCTGCTGCACCTCCTTCCCCGACTCTGCGGCAGCCTGCCCGGGACAGTTGGCCCATCTGCAGGCAGGTGAAAAGTGGTGCTTGCTCCTACACCTCACCCTCTTGTTGTTAGCCAGGAGCCACAGAAAAAACCCTCGGGTGCACACAGCCCTGCGCTTAGTGTTTAAGACAACAAACACAAGTAAAGAAGTAGGTCTTTACATTGGCATTTAAATAACATTCTTAACCTTAGCCAAGCAATCATACTGTACCTTTTCTGGAGAACAGCAGTTTGTAGCTCCTCTCCCCAGAATCTAAAGATGCATGTTTTGCCAGAAAGGAATGTGAGCAAATGGCTAGTGAATAGTGAGCTATGAAATCTTAAAGACTCCGCAAACGATTAAGTTTTGAGGGCCAGAAAAAGTAATTATTGATGGCAAGTGATATTGGGGGTAAAAAAGCAGGGGCTGATAGGCTGTCCGATCTTTGGGCATATGGATGCTTCAGAGCATTTTCATGTTTATGTTCAGCCTAACATACATTCCTTAGGTTAATTTGGCTTCCTAATATATGTGAAAAATTATATTTTATTTGGGCTGATGATGCCACGTGAATTTGTCACAAAAATTTTAAAAAAGCGTATCGGAGGACCACCACCCACTCTGATGCTACTATTTTGAGGGCTAAGAGATCATATGCTTTGGGGAGTGTAAATGCTCCTTAATAATCCAACTCTTGCTGGCCAATATAATCTTGTTTTAGGAGTGCCTGTTCCTAAGGTTCTAAATCTTCTGATGGAAAGTATGATGCCAAGTGTTATGGGATGTTTGGAATGGTGTCAATATTTGTCTCTTCCTTCAGCAGAATTACAGGGCTCCAGCTCCTTTCCTGCAGTAAGGGCAACATTCTACAGTTGGAGAGGAGGTGAGGAGCCGCAGAATAGCTACTGCACCCTCCCTCCTGCCCATTCCCAACATAAACACCTTGCACTGCTCCCCTAGTGCTGAAGTTCAGAGCATCCCTGATTTGCTGTTGTGGAAGGAAACACACTTAAGATTGTTGAGAATTGGGCCATTCCCGGTACTGAATTCAGACAGGGAATTAGTTTAGAATGAGTACTGTTCTCAAAGTTCACATTCTTGATTTACAATTCTGCTGCCAGCCTTAAAAGATAAGCTCTCAGGTAAACAGACAAAGAAGACAATGTTGTGTACTTCTATTAGTAGAGTCTGCTCTTTAGATTTCCCCTTGCCTACTCAGGTGAAGGACTGGTAAGATTCTTAATTCCGTGAAATTTATGTTACTGCATAGCAGGACCATGGAAGAGTATCAGACCATCAACAGCTAATGCGGGTTGGTTAGAAATTCCACCCCACAGGGAGGGTCTATGGAAAAGCAGCAATAAAAAATACTTTTCTCTTGGAGTCATAATATACGCAGATTCCTTCCTTCCCACTGACTTGTGAGGAAGTTCTCTGACCCCTGTGTTCACTTTATGGTTTCACTTGGTGGGACATTTATTCTTTAGGCATTTAGTTGATCAAGAAGTTTTATTTATTTCATGTTGTTTTATACAGGTTGCTTGTGCATTTGGATGCACGCAACTTAATGTTATGAAAGGTGAATTACTTTTTGCAAAGTGGAGGTGTTTTCTCTGCCTTCTAGAGAAAGTTTGTTTAATTGCAATGTCAGTGAGTGATTAGGTTTGATCATCCTGTTTTATTATGGCATCTTTTATTATTTTTCTTATCAACTGCTTATTAGCCTGGCAAACTCCATCGGAGACGGTGCTTTTTATGGATTCACATTATAAATGATCATTCTTTTTAGCCTATCGTGATCTATCTGATTTCTTGTACTGGATGATTAACTGTCTGCTAGGTAAATGTCACGTTTAAGGGTGTTAAAGGATTTATATTTTAAAATATATGGGAAATATTAAACCAGGACCTATCAGAATAGTATTTCTTTCAGTTTTTAGAGACAGTTACAGGGTTTACATCTAAAACAAAAAAAAAAAAGGGGGGGGGTGGGGAAGAAAGGGTGAAGAGGAAACAACAAGAATTCAGTTCTAGAATAGTTTTGAATTTGGTCTGAAGAAAGAAAATGTATAGCTTTTTAGTCTATCTAGAGGAATTCAGTGGTATATCTTATCTACTTAAACGATCTGCTTAATACAGAACAAGAGTGTGGAGAATGAAACCCAACAGTATATTCAGTATTCAGTAGGTTAGTAGAATATTCAGTCCAGGTTCTTATCTCGCAGTCAGATTTATGTTGGAGACTTATTCTCTGTGAAGTTTCAGTGGCAATGTTCAAAAGGTAAATATCCAGACAGAATTGTTGTGGCTTTTAACATCTTAATTGTGTTTCTTCCACGGGAATTCTAATACAATTCTGTTTCTAAGCAGGAATGTTTGAGTCATTCTTCAAGAGCAGGTAAATGCACCCTATTTTTCAGCCCTGTTCTTGAACAGTGAAGTTGCATGAGGTAGCTGCCCATATTTCCTCAAATCCGATAATGTAAGCATTGAAATGTGGTAGCATTTATATAAATATTAAATTGTGGCATTATTCTTTTGAAGATTTGAAAGTACTTGAAAAATGACTAGCCCATAAAAAAGATTGCTCTCTGGACCAGCCATAGTATTGGCAGAACTTTCATACATCCGATCCTCTTTCTGATGGTGAAAGCACACCAAAAGTAAGCAGCTAAGGTTCCTAACTTTTTTCTTTTTTTTTTTAATCTTCTGTGGCCTCTTTAGAAAAGAAAAAAAATAATTTTAGCAAGGTCATTGATGCTGAACTTGCCAAGGCTATTGAATCTACCTTGATTATTTGAAAGGTAATTTTGTACAAGAGTGAAAATAATTCAGCAAACTATTCAGTGAAGCAAGATTTTTTGCTTAGGAGAAAAGAATATGTAGCTGTGTGTCGGCTATAAAAATAGTAAAAGAGCAGCTGTCGTCCAGTGCAAAAAACTGTGACGAAGTTCTATTTAGAAACAGTTCTGCCTACATAACATGCTCCTCTTTATTGTTGACTTAGGTATGATAAAATATTCGTGAATTTATATAAATACGTGGAGATTATTCTGGTATTTTCTTTTGGAATAAAATGCCTCTTCTTATTGATGTTCAGCTTACCTCCTACTACATCAAAATCATTTTATGTAGTGCCTGTTTCCTACAGCCAGGTAATGCTATTAATGTTACATTGCGTTAATGGTAATTATTATAGTTTTAATGTTAATATTAAGAGTAACTCAACATTTCTGTTTTAGCTTTCTCTGTAAAACAGTGTCATGTTATGTGTTGTACGCGTGGGTGTGTAGTGAGCTTTTGGGTAGCCTAGTGTCTAATCTAAGCTAATACTCAAAGCTGCCTGTAGAGTTAAGGATGAGAGCTTCTATCTTCATGGTATGATTCTGTTCAAAGGTAGAGGAGGTGCATTCTTCATGTCTGTCTTAAAGAGCTACCTTGGACTTGATACATAAATTTTTAGAAGGGGAGATAAATTCCATTCATAGAATAAAAAAAAACAGGACGTGCTCTAGAAGAGTTACATTCTGGAAGTCACATAGAGGCTAGGAAGGCAAAAATAACTATGGCATACTGAATGTTTGGGCAGTAGTCACAAACACTTCCTACGTGCTTTCCATATAAACTCTGAACTGGAAGTCCTCTGCTGGAGAGCAATGGATTTAATTACATATACAGCAGCTAAAGTCTTCTGTGAGCAGAACATGGATTTGGACTGGCATTTAGAGAGGAAAACAGAAGGAGCAAGATACAAAAAGATGGAATCTCTTTTCTGTTTGTATGTGCCAATTATGTACGTGTATTATAATGACTGCATGAAAATGAAGGTTCATCCTGGTTTTGACATGACAGCGTTCTTCCTAGTCTGAAAACACAAAGTGTTTGCACCCTTGCCTCTTTCCTTATGTTTCTGGACTGGGATGTAGAGTAGTTCTTATGATACAGTTGCTATAATGTGTCTCTTTACATTTCATCCCTACCTGAAATTACTTTCATGGCTATTGTTCATCCTGAATACTATAGATAAACATAATTTCCTGCAGGATCATGACTTAAATTTAAAAAGCTTTTCAATAGTAATAATCATACTCTTTAAAAATCATGTTTCTATGATAACTGTCAACATTTAGTTGCATATATATAAAATATATACATGCAATTACAAAAAAACCCCAAATAATTTAATAGACTCTCTAACTGAAACTTGACTATAGCTCATTTGCCTGGGATTGGGGAGGTACTTTCTCAAAAAAGATGCATAGTTATAAATGAATTAGGTGATTTGATTTCTTGAGGGACTGGCCTTACCTAGGAGGATTTTCCAAAGCTTTTCACAGGCTTTTAAACTATGGATTTGGGAAATATTTTTGAGAAGGGCTCCCTTGGTTATTTGAACTATTATCACTCAGATGTATGAGTTCCTACAATTTCTCAAAGTATATTTTACTGTTTAAATGGTGAGTTTTTTTCCTTTGGTAATTGTATGTGTAGGAGGCACTATTAACAAAGGTTCATATTGCTATAGCATAGCATAAAAGCTGTAATTGCTGACATTACTTTGCAAGAAAAATACTTTTAAGTGCTTTTGTTGATAGCAAAATTCATTCCAGATATCTTGAAAAACACATGTAATTTTTCTCCTTTTTATTTTGTGATCTTCTTCTGAAAATAAGGTCAGGTCTTTTGTTCTCCAACAGATTTAGTCTTTTGGTGGTATTGTATGTGCCTGGTTTTTAAAGATTTTCAAAGCTTTTATTTCTCAGATGCCTTCACATGTTCATCAAACTTACGTATTGGGGTTTTTTTATCAACGTGTTTGTTTATTCATTTAGATGCTTACTGTTCACTGATGGGGGGGGGAAAGGTAACTGTGCAGCATTCCAGACACCTAAGTAATCTTAAAAATAAATGAATCAGCAAATTATTGTATTAGATTATTAGAAGAGATTTATAAGCACCAGAGTGGCAAGCCCGTTCCCTTTTGAAAAAAGTGTTTGAGTCAGAAGCATATTGGTGTCCACCAACCATGTTACCAATGTTAAGCAGAGAAAAAATGAAGAGAGAAGATTTCTCTGTCAAGAGAGAAGTCTTACAATTTGGGGACACAAACTCATCTCTTTCTTTTTTTCTTTTTTTAATATAGATGTAACATTTAAAAGCTATGAATAAATTTAAATACTTTTATCTTTTGTTTAAATTCTATATTTTGTATTCCCATTTTTTTTTCATTATTTTTTTTTTTTTCTTCAGGAAACACATTCACTTTCCAGCTTAAGGAAACAGAAAATGAGATGATGGCAATTATTTTAGCCTATTTACTGAACCATTTGGGAAGTAGAAGGGAAAATTAATAGGGGATGTTTGCCATAATACTGTTTCGGGGAAGTTTTTCTCTGACATACAATTTAATAGCAGCAAAATGTAAAAATTCTTGATCTCTTTCTAACTGTTTTTACAGTTAGATGTAAATGTTACCATGGAATCAGGTGGATTTTGGTTTTATTTCTTTAAATAGTAGTTGATTTGTTATAGATAATTTTACAAATACTATATTAACACAACCGTTTCCCCAAGCGAATAAAATAAAAACATAGTGATTCTGATGATGGTTTGAGGTCTTTACAGAGCTTTACTTTTCTGGAAACATACTTTCCCAAAGCATAATTAATATGTGCTCAGTTTCGTTGCAACTATTTGTCATTGATTTGCACATGATTTCTCTGTGTTTCTCATCTAAGTAACACTCCTTCATAAAACCTTAGCAAGGCAAAATCTTTCGTTTTGGGGAAGTTTACCAGCTTTTGCAGTGGAATTTGCAAAGGTTTTATTAATAACTCTTAGACAATGAAAAGCGGTTATAACCATTGTTTTCTGTCTTACGCATAACAGTATAACTATAATGAATAACTCCTCACCTCTCTTATAATGTAATTTTTGGAAAATCATCAAATCCTTAGCTGATATCCAGCAAAATGGTTTATATTCAAGGAATTGTTTGCTTTGTAAGATGACTCATCATCCCTCCTAAGCCTTTATTAATTATGAGGTTTGGGCTTTTTTCCTTTCATTTAAATCTTTTTAATTTCCTAGATTTCTCTGTCACATGAGAATAAACCATTTCCTCAGAACCCATAGCTATCTTAAGTCTGGATTCATGTAATTCACTCCTGTGACCAGAGCACAACTGACTGTAAACTTGAAGTTTTCATGTAACTTTTGAGAATTCAGACAGACAGTTCCTACATTTTACAGAATTTTTAAACTTGATTAATTTCAATATCTGAATTCTAGCAAAGAGGGCACATTTTCAATTCCAGGAAAATAAATCGGTGGATGTGTAGGTATGTATGTGTATACGCACATGTATGTGTGCTATCTATATGCCATACCTAAAAGACATGATATCAATGAGAGTTCAGCTGTTCCTTCTGCTAAAGCTAGTAAAGCCTCCTGTGAACACCTGTTAAAGTATTAAAAAACTGATGTTAGAGGACCCCAAGTTCTAACATACATTTTTGCAGTTTCCAGTAAGTCACAAGCATAGGTGTATGTGCTTGGTAATCACACATCTGTTAATATATTCCAATAATTAGACCACTGATTCTAACTTTCTGCTTCTATTAGATGCTTGACCCGTGTAAATATAAAGTAGCTGCAGAAAACATTAGTTAGAATTTCACAAGGTGTAATTGCAGATGAAACTTTAAAGGCAACAGGTTATGTCTTTCTGAAAGAAGAATGGAGCTTTAGTGAAGGTTAAAGCATCCAATCAATAATCTAGAAATTTAAAATCAAAGTTAAAGATTGCTCTAGTTTTATAACAGTGATATCAAGATTCTCACAGGGCAATATTTACTTCCTTTCAGTTTCACAAATTACCTCAGTATTTCCTTCTTTTATTGTGCTATTGTAATTGCTATTAAAATTGCTATTTTAACTTTTAGTCAGGAAAGGTTAAATTTTACTCCCTAGAAGTGTTATGCTCAACCAATTCCAAATTTATTTTGTTTGGATGAAAACAAATGCAGAACATCAGTGGTCTAGAATTACCACCAGCCCTTGTTTCCCCTTTCAGCTTTGGAAGACTTAGATAATCAAGCTTTGATTTGAGAGAAAGCCATCTTTCTGTCTGTCATGAATAGGAGAACAGATTCAATATTAAGACCAATTAATTCTCTTTCAAGAAACAAAGGTGAAGGGTCAGGAGGGGGATAAGGCCTGAAGGAGAAAAGTTGCAAGTTGTATGATGCTTTGCACATATGTGGGATTTTCTCATGTCTTACATTTAAGGTTGTGTACATTTTGTCATTTATATGACAAAACTTCTTCACATCTATTTAAGGCGTGGGAAATACTGCTAATGCATTTGAATAAAACACATTTTTATTGTTTGACTTTAATTTGCTGAGGTTTTCTGTAAGTGTAGAGAGGAAACATCATAGAAAGGAAGAGTTTATCTGATTTTAATGTTGTATGTAATTGACAATTTTTACGTTGATTGGGAATGGTATCCAAGCGCAGTCCTGTATTACCAAGAGCTTTTTCAAGAGCAGTTTTAGGCTGAAGTTGTCGGTGGTGGTGTTCTATAGAATCCTAGTCTACACTCTCTTTGGGTCACAAAAACAAATGGTGTGGGATGTTGGAGTTAGTAGACTGCTGTACTGTAAGTTGTCAAATAAACTTAATGCACATCAGGTGATGAGATTGTAGCGCAGCCTTTCATTTAGTTAAGGTTATATCTTTGTTTCCTCTGTCAGATTTTCCCTTTCAGTGTCAAAGAAATTTGAATGGTACTTGGGAAAAATATAAGGGGATTTGATTAGTGCATGTATTGGGATTGCCCAGGGCTGGTAATGCATTGCGCTTTTTAGGTTTACAAATGCTCTTTAAGATTGACGTAAAAGCCCAATGAAAAGTATATAGAGTCATATAAATGCCAGATAGTCATTTCTGGAAGGTACAGCGTGTTCCCTAAAACATTTCAACTAAGGTTCATAAAGTATAGAAGCACATTTAACACTTAGTGTTTCTGTGAGTACAGTAGAACTCTCAGACATTGAATCGGAGTCCTCGAGCAAACACTTTAATGATAACCATATATAGATGTATGCCTGTTAAGTACAGAAATAAAAACATTTAGAGCATCAACATCCTTTATTCTGTTACATCTTCTAGCATTTTTCTAATGGTTATTTTAAAAGCTGTATCAGTCCTCTAATAAACCTTCTCAGAGAAAAAGCTTGTGATATGTTGTTTTGAAGTTCTTGATAAAATTAGTGTGATGTGGTTGCCAAGGATATTTGCCAGAAGTAAAGTTTTAGATCATTAAAGGGCGTGGAAGCAAAAAATCAATGATTAAAATAAAGTTATTGCAAGCCGAAAATAAAGTTCTTGTAAGCTCTTTAGCTTTTAGGCCTGTCTAACTTATTAGATTTCAGAACAGGTTTTTATTTACTTTTAAAATGTGTGATGGTTGCTAATGGTTTCATCTTTCCATCCCCCATGGAAATGCAAAGAAAAAGAGTATTTTATATAATGCCATGTCTGGTTTCATATTTAAAAACTTAAGCCCCAAAAAATTCCCTCTAAAAGCTAAACAAAATGAAACAATTATTAAGATTTCTTTTTTCTCCATTTGTTTTAAAAATCTTGTTTTGGTGAGCAACAGGCAATCCTTACATTCTGCCTCTTCTATTTGGTGAGAAAAAATTAAAACAAGCGTGCAAATTGTGTTTTAATTCTGATATAAGATGATAGAAACTATATTTTACCTACTGAAAAGTAAAGCAAATACTGAGTAATTTACTTAAGTTCCTTAGGAAAAGTAAACATGCGAGAATTATGGCAACATTGTCAGCAGCATATATTTTGATAGTGGCTTTCCTGGTTTGCAACTACATGCAGATTTCTGTCATGAACTTTAGTGTTATTGAACATACATATAAATGCCTTTTTTGAATGTACAGGAATCATGACCACCTACTCCATCTTCGGCCATCTTCTATGGCAGAATTATTCTTCTCTTGTGTATGTTCTATCTCATATGTAAAACGCAGTGTACATTACATGACTGTTTTGAATCGGAAACAATTTTAAAAATGGAATAATTTTATATTTGCTGTGTTTGCACAGAAAAAAAAAAAAAACCACTGATTATTTGGTCATTTGGCTTTCTCCTAGGTTAGCCGTTTCAAAAGAGATCTGTATTTTAAAGACATACTTCGAAAATCCTATGACAAAAAATATGCATATAGATGGCTGAGTTTTTGTTTGCAGAAACATGAAGAAAGGAAGGGATGCAACTCTTAAGCAACTGAAAATGATAAATAATCTGACAGTTTATTTCAGACACTAATGGAGCCTAAAAGCTTTTGAAATGACAGAAATTTCACCAACTTTAGTGATCCGTAGGCTTATTTTTGTTATAGAGGTTGGTCATATAGCTGGCAGCTTTCCTTTTGTGTGACACTTGTAAATTATTGTACTCTGTTATCTGAGTGAAAAGCTTGTTGTGTGAAAGAGTACAACATCACTTCAGAAGCTTAAAGCAATTCCCAACTGCACATGCTTACAGTTTCTCCACACTTTTTTTTTTCTTTTGTTGATGTAACCCTCAAAGAAAATGTGCTGTTTGTGTTGCACTTCAGAACTGTATCTGACTCTACATGAAATGTGCTTTTGCGCAGTTGTATTTCTTCATAAAACAGTGCTTTCTAACACATCTTGGTTTATGCATACCAAAATGTAGTGTTATGGTACATAGTATGACATAAAGCATGCTTTTATTTATTGAACCTTCTAAAATAACACAGATTGTTGTATACCCTTTAGCCACATAGTGTCAATTCTAATGAAATTACTATTTAGCATCAACTGTTTTCCTTTCAAATGTTTTGACAGTACTCATCCACGTTAAGTGCTTTCTGTATTAGGCTTGGGTAGCTTGGACGAAACCTGATCTGTGTTTTATTTCAGTGTGTTGTCTGCTGACCTAGAGAACACTTGTATTAGCATTGATCAATCTGCATCACATCTCATCATTTAGGAGACAATTAATACTGCAGGGTAAAGACTCCCTAGAGCATTTTCTTAGAGGTGGATTGCTTTACACAGAAACCACAGAAGTTGTTTGCAAAAGGAGGAGGAAGCCAAGTAGAAAGAAAAAGCATTAAGAAAGCTTTGTTCAGGAACCAAGTTGAGTTTTCTATGGTGCCTTCTGCTTATGCCATTTAAACTTTTGTTGATGGAGTAATTGGGGGGGGGAGGAAGCATTATTTTGAAGTTGATTTGTTGAAAATACACTAAAGGGTCACAGATGTAAAAATCTTGTTCTTGACAAGTATGCATTTGATTGTAAGATTATATAATTTGCTGTTTAGATTGTAATCATTTAAGCTTTGTATCTTATCTCAAGGATTATTAATCTTGACAGCTTTTGAAGTTATGATTGACATGTTTTAATCCTAATTGTAATTATTTTTAAGTAACATATTTTAATAGAGAAGAAAATGTTTGATTGTCATTCTGTCAGTTTTGCTGTAGAGCTTCTTCCATGAAGCTGAATTTCAGTATTGCCTGATACTGTTTGTTGTGGAAAAATGTCTTTGAAAGATTTTAAGCATGCATTAGTACATTTATGTTGATGAGCAGGCAGGGCTCTTAGTGTGCTATTTCATCTTTAGGTAATGAAATATTTAATCTTTAGAAATCATCCACAGAAGTAGATGAGAAACATTTTACTAAAAACAATTTTATCTTGCAGATAACTATGGCTACCATATTAGTGTCTGTTAAAGACTATGTTGCAGTGTTGTAAGGAGTTTATCTTAAGATGAATTGATAACAGTGGATATAAGACATAAAATTGAAAGGAAGGGAATTTCAGGGAGGAGGTTACTTACCTTCCTGGTACATTTCTCTAATCTATGTATTGCTTGTGATCCTGTATGGATGTTTCAATGATAATGTACAACAAATAACTAATGACAGGTAATGTTAATTTCAGAAGTTACTGCTAGTTTTTTAGTATTTACTACATCATTACATGGTAATTTTCATTGAGTTAGGTAGAGTGAATTAATTTTTCATCAGAAGAGATTCATGTGTGGTCACGACGATAATACTTACTAGGAATACGTCAGTGGCTGAAGTGAGAGGAACAAGAGGGTTACAGTTTGCTGCAGAATTTGGGAATAAATATGTATTTCACCTATCAGAGCTATTTGACAAGTGTACAGTATTTTCCCATGACCTCATAACATGGATGCTTAGAAGGTAGTTATGTGGGGTCTAGATATGCTATATGAACAGTATTCAGCATAGCTCAGAAGTCCTACAAGTGTCATTTGTGGGGTATTGACTACTTACTTGGTACAAGCATTCACAATTTCCAACTTATAAATCACAGTAAAGACAGCATAAACTCATGTATTCGCTAATAATTGTACTTATTGCAGGGTTGTGGTGAGGTAGGAAGGTTATAAAAGGCAAAGTGGATGCTCAAATATGTGATCACTTAGCCTTGACAGGGGTCTTGCCAGAACGACTTGCAGGTGGTTTAAGAAATGATTGAGTAGTGTCTACACTAAGTGTATGTATTTGCAGTTTGAGTATTCATCACAGAAGCTTATTCCAAATGCCTCTATAATACTGGTCATTATATTCAACCTTGTAATACTAAACATTGTACAATATTTTAGAATAATCTATAACTAGACCAAAATAATTTAAAATATATGTAATCTGCACAGCTTACCATATTTGATAAGGTTTTCAGCACAACTTAATGTTTTTTGTTCTTTTTTTTTCTTCTAAATATATTGTCCAGATTGGCTTGGAAAGCTATGTGTTTCTACGATCTATACAAACAGGAGTTGTTTAAAATACCTTCAGATCATCAGTATGTTATCTTCCAGAAATCTCTTCTTTCATTTATATGTTTATAGAACTATTGCTAGTTGATTTTGCAGGGTTGTTTTTGAGTGCCGTCTTTATGCCATGTTTGAAGTGGTTTATGGGATCTTGAAGAATCCACTTTACTCAGATGAACTTCTGGTATTTGCAGGTACTACAGAACGGGTGTGTCTGATCCAGGGAACAGTTGAAGCACTAAATGCCGTTCATGGCTTCATTGCAGAGAAGATTCGAGAAATGCCTCAAAATGTGGCCAAGACAGAGCCTGTCAGCATTCTACAGCCTCAGACCACTGTTAATCCAGACCGCATCAAACAAGTGAGTTTTTGTTTGAAAAAGACAATCACAGCAGCTCCTTAGAAGTCTTAAAGCTTTAAGGCTGCAAGGGGGTCATCATAACATGTTCTTTTAGAAAATGTTATTTTCCCCTTTAGTAGTTTGCTAGTCTACTCTTTCCTTATCCCTACGTGTTCTATGTTTCTTAGGAGTTCTTTTAGGCTGTGTTTTATAAGTTTCAGTGCAACATTCTAATGTGTTTCTTCCATAAACTTTTCTTTACTGTATTAGGTGATAATACACTTACAGGTTTTAGTTAAAGATTGATGAATTTTAATCTTAAACAATGACAAACCTCTTTAAATCTTGAGCATTACTAAAAATCGCAGATTAACTGAATGTTTCCCACTTTTATGTATATAAAATAAATTTTTAAAAAAGGTAATTGTTTTTTTAATAGACCCTGGATTTGATACTTTAAAATCTTACTTGTAAGAAACTGAAAATATGAAGATAATTTACCTGGGATGTTTTCTACAATTTCATTTTAGGTTATTTTTGGCATCTTTTTGCCTGTTTTTGCACTGCTTTCAAAATCTATTGTCAGTGCAATATATATTTACAGGGTACTATCAGTCTAGTAGTCTTTGGTTCATTAAATTTTCCAGAACAGTTCTCGTTTTAGAAAAACATTGTCCTGTAAGGAGAATTTGAAATTCTTTTTTATTGAAAAAGATTAAAAAAGAAATGAGTAAGCACTAGTAAAATTTTGTCGTGTCTCTTTCCCATATATGGGATAAATTTTAGTTTCTTATCTGTCCCATATGGGAAAAGATTGTTTCATTCTTCTACACTAACAAGATTCAGTGTCCTATAAAGTTATGTGGTAACCGTATGCAATTACTTTACTTTGTATGTAGTGACATACACGGAATACTTAAATGAAGATGTTTGAACAGGATGAGTTTGGAACGATCAGACTCTTACAGTTGAATGAAACTGTGCATAAGCCATTGTATGTGATTTCTAATATT
This sequence comes from Cuculus canorus, assembly GCF_017976375.1. Classification (NCBI taxonomy): domain Eukaryota; kingdom Metazoa; phylum Chordata; class Aves; order Cuculiformes; family Cuculidae; genus Cuculus; species Cuculus canorus. The sequence goes on along the minus strand of NC_071405.1, from coordinate 61,969,661 downwards.
TACTACTATGTTTTTCTGTCTATGCAAAACTTTTACGTAAAAATACTCTATATAATTTACAAGAAAATAGTACAAATAAAACCCCCAATTCTATAGAAAATGATTATTCCTGAGACAGGGAGAAAAAGCCGAAGAGATCTGTATTTTGAAAGGCTTTCCTGTTTAAAATGTTAGATTTTTATGCCAGTACTTCTTAACCTAATGGGAAATGAGGGTCCTCTATTATGATGAAAAGCATTATTCCCCTTTGCAATGAAATGAAGCTAATTTTTTGGTAAGTCAGTGAGATCCTCAGCAACTAGATCACAGGGCTGTTTAGTGACATGCCTAAATACTTCCTGTCTTGTATCTGAAGTTTATATAGCTTGTCCAAAATACCTGTTCAGAAAAACTATTTGCAGGGTTGGTGAGTTTTGGGGTTTTTTTCCAATTTGTTTTTGCGTTTGTTTTGTTTGTTTGTTTTAAGTTTGCTTGGTTGGCTTGGGGTTTGGGTTTCCTTTAAAAACAATTCCATATTTGGAATTATAAATTAAATTCTGGAGTCAAGGATTAGTGAATAATGGTAGTGAAGTTAAGACACAACCTAAATGCAATATATAACTTCTGAGACTGTGATTTACTGACTGCCTCTGCATCTTAAAGTTTTAATATATTACCTGTGAATGCACAGGTGCATAGTAATATGACTGCAAATATTTGGAGATATGCATGTGCATATGTTGAGCAGTTTCAACAACAACTTCTCTTTTAATGAAGCAACACCTGTTCATGATAAATTCATACACTATAAATATTGACTCAGTAAATCTGGAATGCTTTATTTTTACCAAGAAGTGAAATTGTTAGCTTACTTCTTAGGTGGGATTTGTAGTGAAGTAATCTATCCTTATCAGAAATGTATTGCTGCTTCTTTGTGTGCTAGTTTCCTTCTAGCTTTCGCATGTTTTACAGATAGCAAGTGTTGTAGCAGCCTGTCAAGGAAGCACATGGAATCAGAGATGGCCGTTGCAGAACTGCACATTAAAGATGTGTGATCTTACAGCTAACTCTGCTTCAAGCAGGAGTTCACACTGTTTGGCCTTCTGATATCTCTTCCAACCTGAGCCGTTCTTTAATTCTATGAAATGTTTAGCTATCAAAGCATAGACAAAGATTTTAGAATTTCTTCCTTTGAAATCTAGAATAAAACTTACACATATTGAACTTCCAATTAATGTTTTCATTGGAGCCAAATTAATTTCAGGTTTTTCAGTAAATTGTTAACCTCTTGTGAATCTTTAACTTTTGTTCATTAATCATAGTCCCGGACATTTTATTAAAAAAATCTTTAAAACTGAATGTCTGAACCCAGATTTGTAAATTCACATTCTTCTAGTGGAAACTACCACTTTTGCTTCCAAAATGCTGGTCAACAAAAAAAACCAAGCACAACTTGAAATGCTCATCGTTTCTAAATAAAGGGGTTTATTTCAAAGTGCTTAAATAGAACCTGACTTTAAGAATACAGATCAGAAAATATTTGCTTAAATGGAGGATTTTTTAAAAAAAAAACACAGGATTTTGAGTTCTTCTGACTGTGAATACGCAGTAGACTTCATAAAATGGTTTTGTTTGGAAAGGAGTTTAAGATCATCTAGTTCCAACCCCACTTCCACTAGATCAAGTTGCACAAAGCCTCATCCAACCTGACCTTGAACACCTCTGGGGATGGGGCGCGCACAACTTTCCTGAGCAGCCTGTTCCGGTGCCTCTTTGCCCTCAGAGTAAAACATTTCTTCCTTGTATCTAACCTTAATCTCCCCTATTTTGGCTTCAAACTCTTACCCTTGGCCCTATCTCTACACTCCCTAATAGAGAGTCCCTCCTCAGCTGTCCTGTAGGCCACCGTTGAGTACTGAAGGCTGTAAGGTCTCCACAGAGCCTTCTCTTCTCCAGCTTTCTAAGCCTGTCCTCGTAGGACAGGTGCTCCAGACCACTGGTCACCTTGGTGGCCCTCCTCTGGACTCCCTCCAACAGATCCATGTCCTTCTTGTGTTGGGGGCCCCAGAGCTGGATGCAGTTGTTCCGGTGAGGTCTCACAAGAGCAATGTAGAAGGGGAGAATTACTTCTGTACCTTCTAGCCACAGTTCTTTTGTTGCAGCCCAGGATATGATTGGCTTTCTGGGCTGCAAGCACACATTACTGGCTCACATCAAGTTTTTCATCGAGCAATACCCTTACTCGAAGTAAGGAAGTAAATCCTTACTTCCTTAGGAAACGTTCATTGTTTTCTTAAAATGCTACTTCTTTCTGATGAGCTGTTCTTCTTTGTATCATCCATTTAAGGCAACAGTCGGTCACGTAGATGAACCTTACTAAACTCCAGACTGCGAGAAAATAACTCTACATTTTTCATCTGAGGTCAATAATAGCAAGTAGTTTTGTAAATTACAATTTTTTTTTCATCTAGTCAATAAATTAGATAGACTTTTCTCACTTTTGAACATAGGAGAAGAATCATACCAGTTACCATTCTACAATGAATAGTCAGATATGCACGTGTTTAGAAGTTGTGAGCACAAAAACCCCAAAATTGTTGCTATTTACTAGGGAGACAGTTCTATACATTAGATCCCATGGCAAAAGTTCAACATTCCATAAAAATATGTATACTGTATCCTGTCCCTCGTGTGCCTGTGACTTAATTCTCATGTTGGATCACTGTTTCAGTTTTCTGTTTCATTTCACCAGTACTGGATATAATCTCAATATGCATGCAAAACCGTGTTTTATGAACACAACTCACTCTGTAGCTGGTGATTAACTCTTCATTTTATGTTCCTCAAAAGTGGAATGTGAATAGAAGATTTTGTTGGAGGATGAACAGCCACAGTCAACATTGCAGAAATTTTCAGCAATGTTCTGATGGCATTATAATTGTTGTATTATTTTTCCAAATCCCAAAGTAGCCTGGAATCAAGCGGTGACATTTTCTTTCCTTCTAGGACTTGGTTTTTTTGACACAAATCTTAAACTCATTTCTTCTTCTGTGTTTTGATGCCTGTATCTGGTTACTTACTCGAGTTTTCTGGTATTTCCTTATAGCAGCACCAGATCTCATAGTTCTGTGTTAGTGTGACCAATCTTGAGGAAAGAGAAGGTCCTGTTTCTTTCTCATCCATTTTATTTTAGTCGTCCTCCTAAATCATTCCCTCCATCCAGAGTTGCTCTGATGATCCAAATGGAACCTGCTGGTTTGCCTTAAGCTCCTTACTCCTTCTTGTCCCCAGACAGAACACAAGATAATCATTCTTTTACATGGTACTTACCACAGTTTTTTCTGTTTTTCAAAGAGAAGTCCCCAAGAGTACATAAATGCAGATAAATACAAACCCTCATAAGTAAGCGTCCTATCTATATATGCTAGCTTTCTTAGTCTGTTTGTCTTACCCTATACCCTGCATATTCTTTTACACAAATACAAAACCAAATGCAAAGAGAATGAAATAGCATCAGAATGCATTTTATTTGTTCTTTACAGAAGTCAAAAGGTAGCAAGTAAAATTAAATCACTAAAGTAATCTATGTAGGCTTTGTGCAATCTAGATTGCAAATAAATTATTAATCTTCGATAATGACCTTTTTCAAATTTTATTTTTTAAATGTGTTATTTATGCATGTATGAATTGCTGAGATGAGACTCATTTGCCAAAATTACAGATTAAAGGAGTTCACAGCAGCTAAAAGACTCAATATGTTTAGCAAACCAGGTGGTCTGCTTAGAAAGGCTCATCTCTGATACTATTGAAAATCTAGTCAGTCTTTTATGTTGTTCAGCACAATAGGGCCTTGCAGTGCTCTGTTTCTCATTTTAGCTGCAGAAGTTATTAAACTACTTAATACAATTCTAAAAAGATACCACCTTTTCTTGAAGTGCATTAAAATAGTGGCTTAAGCAAATTAGTATTGTCATCACTTAATTTCAGTGATTTAAAGGCACCAATATTAATATATGCAAAAGTGAAACTCAGTATTAGCTTAGTATTAAAAGTAATTTAATATGGGTAATGCTATTACCAAGGTTTCCTTTGTTTGGAAAGCCCTGTAGTGAGGAACTAGAAATTGGTAAGCTCTATTCTCTCTAATTCAGTTTTATCTTCACGTTTAAATTAAGTTCTTTCTATGCTTTCATGTTTTTAACCCTTCTTTTAAGTGGCATTTCATTGTCCGGCTTTTCTTTCTATTCTTCTGTATATAAATATATTAATAGATACTGAGAATTAAGCTGTCTCAGTACAATATTTATCTAGGGTGTAAATATTGAAAATTTTGTGTGACTTCTGTCATTTATATATAGCTCTGCATCAGGCAATTTGTGAATTCGTTGAAAGAGGGCTCAGAGACCTTTTGGAGCACTGTGCAGATAGCTATATGTATTCTATACTGCTGCAATACAGTTGTATCCTCCTTCTGTTACTCAAAAATATGAAGCACAGACGTGTGATGTTTTGACCATCTTACTGCACCGTTTAGTATGTTGTGCAGCCTGAGAGCAGTGTCTCACAGTATAATTAATTCTTATGAGCAACAAGAATTGGACTTTGCAAAAAAAATACAACTCAAATAAAGCTCAAATTGAATTTCATTTCTAAAATTAAGCTCCTTTTTTATTACTTAATCTGACACACTCTTACCTCTAAATACAGTCTTCCATTAATCGTGTCATAAGTAATGGGAAAAAAATAATGTTTGAGAAAACAAAGACCAATTTCACCATAACTTCGAATTTCAAGATATAGCTATAAAAGGCCCTGCAAGTCTTAGAAGTAGTGTGTGGTAGAAATTCTGACTGACTTCTTTCCATAACCTTGCAAGCAGTTAACCTGCAGTTTCAGGAAAAGTTCAGTTATAGTACATATGTTTTGCTCTAAAAAATTAAACGCTGTACTGTAAGTTCATCTTATGATTTCTAATCATTTTATATATATCGTTCTCAGAAGCCAAACACCTACTACACTTGAGTGCTTGCCTAGTGCAAAACACCTGCCAAATTTAAAAAAAGAAAAGTTTCTGTGGTGCACAATAAATCAAGATTATTTAGTTCTGTCCAGCTTTCTTTAAGACGTCATTTTGCTTAAAAGTTCTTACAAAGCAATTGAGTGTATCAATAAATTACTTATAAGCCAGTGGAAATTCAATACAAAATCCAAATACCTGTGTTTCTTTTTTTTTTTTTTTTTTGATAAATGACTTTGTGTTAGTTAAATATTGAAGAAATAAATAGACATGTCTCCATAAATTATACAGAAGGATGAAAAGGGATGGATCTTTACAAAATGCTGTCAGTTCTTTTATGTGTCTATATTTATCTCCACATGATGTATAGATGTATAAAAAAAAAATAAAAGCAGTTATGAGAGTAAAAGAAAGAAAGCTTTAAATTAAAGAATACAAACAACCTGATATACAAAGAAAAAACACCAAAACCGAAAGAACCCCTTATTGCTATTTTCAGTATTTTGTCATTGTTACTTGTATTTGGAAAAAAAAATTGTGTATACCTCTACTTGATTCTTGTTTGTTAATACAGTTGCTTTGGTTTTAAATGTTTTTATCTTTTTCCATTGTATTTTAAACAAGCTTTTGCTATAAGATGGAATAGTGACATACTTCTACCTAATAGATGTTGCAGTGAACACTCACCTAAAATGAGTATCGTCACTCCTTTTTCATTACAGCTATACATTTCAGTGTTTTAGGAAGACTGATATTAATTGAAAACTGAGTTGCTTCCAGTTTCTCAAACTACTTGTGATATCAGTTATAAAAGCATTATTCAGCATTGAATTGTTCTACAGATTTTCTTATAAATTCACTGGTTAGATTTAGTAACATCTGTGAAGAAAAAAATATTTTTTCCTTTTATTAATTAGCCCAGCATACCAAAACAATATACAATACAGTATGCCTAGTTAGCAGTGGTGTTGATCACACAAACTATCAGATACCTGAAATATTTTAGTTGAAATACATTTTCAGAGTTTTGCTGGAGAATAGTAACATTTCTTAATTTTATTGGGTTTTTTTATTTTTAGTTCAGGATGCGAGTTTAATATATAGCTATAATAAAGAAAACCTATCAGGGTATGTTAGTCTTCCATTCTATTTGGCTGGGGTTTTAGTTGTTTTGGTTTTTTTCCCCATTAGTTTAAGCTTAAAGGACAAAAATCAATTCATTGCAATTTCAGACATTGGTAAGAAAGGTACTACATCATCCCACTAAAATCAGGAGTATAATTCTGTAATTGAATACGTAGGCCCTGTACTATATTGGAATCTGACATTTCTTTCTCTCAATAATACTAGCCCCCCCCGGATGTAACCATGTTCTGTACAGAAAGACATGGAAGAATCCTGTGTAATTGTCTTGATTTTCATCATTTATAGTGTCTGATGACCAATAACATTTTGCCAAGCTACATTTTTTATAGTGCCTTATACATGGTAGTATTTTTACTTTAACCTCCTTAAAGAATCTCAGTTGATGCTTAAGCTGTATATGTTTTTTTATTATTATTGTTGTTATTGTCGTTTTATAACATGAGTTAGAAGTTGGAAACACAAAATAAGGATCACATAAGGATCTGTTGCTTAAGGTATTTTTTCCTGGTTTGGGTGCTGGTTTATGTACAAACTTTGAAAAATGGATCTTCATATTGCTTAACGTACAGCAAAAATATTTGTGTGTGCATATGTACAAGCCCATATTTTGCTAATACACAACTTTATGCATTCACAGTGTCCCAGCTTTCTCATATGCATTAAGAGTTTTAGTGCAAAAGTATGTATACCTATTTTATGAGGGACTGTCAATGATTGTAAGTAACGGAACTGCTGAAAGTGTGAAATTTTGCTTCATTTATTTCTACATTGTTTTGGTTAGTAATTATATGACCATATGATAAATCACATTGTATGGCATTTTAAATCTTATTTCTTAAAGTAAAAGTAGTGTATTTTTTGATATTTTATAATATCTTTATCTTGCAAAGATGTCTAAAAAAACATGCTTTGGATAAGTATTGTATGTTAATGTTTTGAAAACTGGAATTTTACATTTTCACTATATATATAAAAAGAGAAGAGTTATTCTGTCAGGATCTAATAATTTAAGAAGAGAAATATGTATATAAAAACTTAGAGCAGTGCTTTTTTGATATGTTCAAGAATTAATGTTAAGCTTATGTATATTATTTAGAAAACATGATCAATAAATATGACTCTTAATTCTTTTTTGTGTTTATTTTGAACACAGGCCTGATAATAAGTTATTAACCTTTGCTGAACTAAATGAACATTTTTAACGCTAATCATAACTGTATTGTAGTAATTTGTTCTGAAGGTATTAGTTGCATGTTCATCCATCATGAGATTAATGTTTACATTTTTTCACCTACCTCTTGATTAAAAAAGATCATTGAATATTTTAGCAGTTAGTATATAACTGAAAACTCAGTAGCTTCAGTGTAACTGTTGTAAGATATAGAACACAGCTATGCTGGCTGTGGTCTGTGCTATAGAATGGGGCATTATAAAGCATCAAGGTAAATGTCTCTAACTTTTCAGAGGTTGGCCCTGTTAACTGTTTCTAGTGTGCTCATTGAACTTGCTGGAATTTTTGTTTACTATAGTTTCCATTTCCCCAATAGGAGGAGAGAGGAAAGAATGTATTCCTCAACGTAGTCAGCATATTTTTGTGTATTTTTGTGAGTTCACCATCTTGATTTCAAGTCATGAATTTGTTTTTACATGCATAAGCATGCATATTTACATGTATTATTTATCCAATAGACTTTAAATTCCATTAAGTTCCAATGAGTAGGAGAAAAAAATTGTCTTAGGCATTTTTATTTATTTTAATTTTCTAGTTACGTTACTTTTGTTGGTTTATTTATTTTTTTAACTGTTCAGTCTAAGGCTTGTAAAGGTTGATTTGCTCCTGAACTGCTTTGTTCCCAGACATTGCCATCTTCCCCAACTACCACCAAGTCCTCTCCATCTGATCCCATGACCACCTCCAGAGCCAATCAGGTACAGTATCATCCTACCATCTACACCATACTTTTCACGGGTGACAGCTTGCAAACTGGAGAAAAAGATATGGTGGGTTAAGGATTTATTCGTTCATTCACATATATACACCCATAACCATAGATATCTAACTCTTTTTAGAAATTGGTAAATTAAATCAAAAACATTTTTCTTCTTTTAATTTGTTTTGTGGTGTTTTTCAAATCTCTGAAAGCAAAATATCTTGCAAAATAGTCTTTTTTAAAATTTTATTTGTTGAATAAATAACAAGGATACATGCTGATGTGTTTGTAGACAGAGTAACTCTTGGTATATATATATATATGTTTATGTATGTATGCACACACGTATTTACTTCCTGGATCACTTATAAATTATAATAGAGTAGCCCCTAAAACCATACTTAATTAACTGGATATCAACCCAGGAATGGCAAACAAGACCTCATTTATTTGTTTATTCACTTTCAGAATTTTGAAATGTGTTTGTGGACAGTAACATAGGGGCTTTATTTAAGTAGAATCAGAGAATCGCCTAGATTGGGAAAGACCTTTAAGATAATGGAGTCCAGCTGTTAACCTAACACTGCCAAGCCCAGTGTATGTCCAAAAAAAAATAGATTTGAAATGAAAATTTATTGAAGAATGAAGTAAAAGTAAGTCTCCCTAAAAACACATTAAACACATGAATTAAACTTACTTACTTGTCTTATTTTAAAAAGCATAAACTGTTCTTTAGGTAGTCTTTTATTTCTATTTTAACTGGAAAAAAAAAACACGTCCAGTTCGTTATGTCCACAAATCATCATACTGTGTAACTTTTTGCTTTCCTTATGAAAATTTAACGTTCAAGTTACTTCATACCACGCTTTTAAGAACTGATTCATGCTTAGTAAATACCTTATACATTTTTCAATGTACTATTAAACTGAATGCACTCTGTGTTCAAATAATGTAAGTATTCAGTGTGTGCTAACAATTTTTAACACTGTCTCTTTATTTATGTTAGCTGAATGCTTCTATCACATCTTGCACAACTTAGCTCAAATACTAGAAAAAAACTTCTTCACCACAGGCTAATTTCCCCTGAAAGATAACGTTGTAATTAATTACTGATTCTCCGATATTTTGTGAACTGCTTAGAACTCGCTGTATGAACAAACAATTTCACATACAACAGGACGCAAACATATTAAAGCAATATATCACATTTGTGATCAACACGACTGTCTGTTGAAAGGGACATCTAATGCAGAAAGTAATGAAATTTAGAGAGAAATTATACAGACAGAAGAACTACTAAGGAAAATATAAATTGCAGTATCCCTCACTTCAACTTGAAAGCCTTCTTCATCAGCCTGCTTCCATTCCAGCAACAGTTATTCAGCTTCGTCATCATTAAATGACAAAGATAAAATCTTTGCCAGTAGCTAGGGGTATTTTATGAACACTCTGTTCAGGCTTTAGTCTCTCTTAATTTTATATTTCGTGTATTTTAATGAGAAGATTTTGAAAATCTCAAATGCACAGATCTTTTAAAAAGTTTACTTACTGTTTTTCTTTTCTGTGTCTTTTTCTCATTTTTTTTTAAATTATGAATATACCCTTATGATCATTATTTGGAGAAAAAGAGGTGCTTTTATTTACAGGGAATACTATCTGAGCATGCTGTTTAATTAGTGTCAGAGAAGTACCTACTTTGTATCTGTTCTAGGAATCTTGAATTAATCAAAATTATTATGTAGCTTATAAACTTTAAATGACTTTCTAATAGCTAAAAATACTTATTTTTATAAAGAAATTCTGTGAAAATATTGTCAAGTGATATAACCAGATATCCAAACAAAGAGACATGTATGCTTTGTATCCTGCCTCTATCACACAATACGTGTTTTAATGGTTTTTTTTTTTTCATAACCTGTATTCAACTCAGTTTTCATACAAAAAATAAAGATCTCTTTTTAACAGTATTAAAATCATATATATGAAGGAGATAAATGAGTTCCTTAGGGAACTTTTGGAACTGCTTTTATCGTTAACCCTTGAAGTTCCTAGTGGTTTATATTTATTTTACCCCTCTTAGTATTTTCTACTGGTTTCTAGGCATTCTAGCAAGAAACACAAGGCACATGGTAAGGCAATTAAGGCCTTTCTGATCATTCTAGTGATAAGTGACACAGCTGGCAATTGTTCCCAGACTGTAGTAGTGATTAACATTCAACACAAGTATGGACAAGTATCTGCACTGCGGCTGTCGTGCAAAAATAGGTTCCAACACAGTAATCTCAAACCTATCAGTAGTCATGTAAGTACCCAATAGAAAAGTATTAGAGAATAAAACCAAATGTTTGGTTTCATATATATGGCTGTGTAAGGCAATTCTCAATAAAAAATTACCATTCAGGTATGGGTTTTCTCACAAGATGTAATATTAGAATAACAGGAAGGAGCTTATTTATCTAGATGGAAGTCAGGAAATTTAGTGTTAAGGTGAAAAACAAATTCACAGCACACCCTGTTGTGTAGATATAATGGCATATCAGGCTTAAGATCATTCAATTTTCTACAATATTTTAATCGTGATGACAATATTTTCTGCTAATCACCTTATTTATCTTTAAGCAAAGTTTAAGCAATGCTTAATGCAGCTTTGCTGTTGGAGTGAGATTATTAAACTGAGTTGGAGGATTCCCCGTAAGTCATTGCAATTGTAGAACTGTCGAGGGTATGTGTTGATCAGCATACCTGACGATGTGATTCTTCCCACTGCATGAGCATGTAAGTTGTAGTCTCCTGGCAGAGCTTCTGTTGTGGGGAGAACAATTTCTAGGCACGCGTTTTACTGCAAGAGGAAAATAGTTCTGCCAACAGAGGTCAGAGGAAGCTGGACAGGAAGTCTGGCTTGTATTATGTCTTCCTTTTAATGACTCACTTTGCCTCCATTCCGATGAGATCATAACTCCTTTGTATGGCAATTTTAACTCTTGTTGAACTGCTGTTTTCTGAAAAATGCAGTATTTGTGAAAATAATTGTTTTATGATTCTTGAGGACAGTCTGTATAGTGGAAGAATGCAGTTCCTTCAGAATTGTCATATGTTATGTTTATACTTAATTGCCAGGGATGCAACAGAAACCTCTGTATTGGAAGTGGTTTTTTCCTTAGTTCTTTGTTCCAGGAAGATATACGTCTGTCAATATTATTGTTATAAATGTTTTGTTTATTTTTTCAGTAGAACTTCCTTGGGCCTTTGTCCACATTAAAAATTCATGCACTGCAAACTTCTTCGCAAGGAATAACGAACCAAAGAAGAAATAGAATTAGGGACGTTTCACATAACTTGTCCCAGCCCCCTCCTGTCTGCCTATCACTGAAAAGAACTCAATCTTTCTGTACTGAAAGCTTCTGTGTTAGCTCCTCATGAACTTTGTCAGCTTTGTTTGTAACAGAACACTGGCAGACATATAGCTACAGTGGTAAAACTGTTCTGCTGATGCCCCTCAAGCTGACAGAATATAGCTTTACTTTTATTTACCAGAAGAAGGAAATAATTTTACTTTTCCACAGCACACTTCAAGTGGGAATTTCATCTCAGAAGTGATGATTAACACCATAAGCATCATATAAAACATGCCTACTTTTCCTCTGTAGTACCTTGTAAAGGTACACATTTTGACACTTATTTTTACATAAGTTTTTTTTCTTTACATAGGATTTACAGTTATGTATTTCTGTGATTAAACTGTTTAAGTAGTTTTTCTTTTAACAGTTTATTTGTTCCTTCTTATTTTCCTACTTTACTAATGTTACTGTTATCTTAGAGGGAGAAACATGAGTGTTATAAACTTAAGCTTTGTGTTTCTCTTGCCTATTTGATATGCAGCTAAAAATGCAGTTGCAAACCTTTGCTTGTTTTTTTTTTTCCAATCCTTCCTTTTTCCATGAGACTGATATGGCTACTGAACTTTACTGCTGGCTATAAGGGAATAAAAGGCCAAAACAGACATTCCCACTTAAAAGGAGATCAGAGTGATGGGTAGGAGGACTCCTTTCTCCTTCCATTATAATTTAGATGGGCTTGAGCTCAGTTCCTGTATGTAATGTAATAGGATTTATCATCACAAACTTTATGTCATTAACTTAGTATATAAACTTTTTTTCTTTTTTATAATGTGCTGTTTTTTCCTTTGGCATTTGCATTTTTTACAATTATACCTTCTGTTTTGCTTCTTCATTGTTGCACCCGTAACTCTTATTTTATCATTTTATATAATGTAATAAAATTTTATGGAGTGCAGCTACGTGTAGGATTTGTCCGTTCAGTCCTCATAGTTTACAGGTTTTTTTAGCAAATTTATGTCATCTGGTTGCTGCAATATTTGTAATAAATATTTTCATTCCTCATATAGAGGTAGAATCGGAAAGTAGAGACTTGTAAAGCATACTTACAGCTTTTAAAGGGTTGGTGAACTCTTATCACTTACATTTAATATATAATTTGTTGTGGGAGATGGGAGAAGAAATAGGAAAGAAGGTTTTGGTTTAGTCTTCTCTTATAATTAGGACATGGAATTTTCAAATATGTATAATAATCAACTTAAAATAATTTTTTTAATGGGTGCAACTTCAGATTAATCTTGAAGTACAAGCAGTAAGTTTTACAGATGATCCCAGGATTTTAGATAGCCTCTTCTAGGCCATCAAGACACTATTTCTGTCTTTGACAATTTGATGGGAGGGTCATTTAAAATGCTCTGTCTCTGGTATTTTAACTGCAATATTAATCTAATTTTAAATCCCTAATTTTAATGTCGTTTCTTACAGTGATATTAAGAAAATCTGTTTTCTTTTTAGGTCTTACAGAGATTGCTGAATGTATCACTTAATCTTTCCAAATTTCACTATCATGTATTTAAAAGCAAAGTCAATATAAATTGTTTAGCACTCTGATAAAAGGTGCTGTAGAATTAAAAAACCCTGTTATTACTTCAATTTGATTGCTCAGAATATTTGCTGTAGCAGTTCTCTGTGAAATAATTAAAAAATTTGACCTTTTTTCAGCTTTTCAGATTGGTCATTGATAAGTGCAACCATTTTGTTTACATCCGGAAGATGATATCCTAGTTACACGTACAATAGATATATGCTGTTTGAAAGACTTTTCCTGCAATAGACAGCATTTCAAATGGGACCCATCACTAGAGAAATCAATGCACCAGATTCAAGTATTATAAGTACATGAAGACCACAAATATAATAAATTACTGATATATTAAAAATATTCTTCTAATTTTGGCATCAAACCATTGTTTTTACTCACAAGTAGATGCATGAGACAGAAATCAAATTTGGTATGGTGGTAGTGTTCAGAACTATATGGTAACTGTAAGAACCTCATGATGATATTTAGCGGAACAGAGTTGAAGAAATAGGTCCTGCATTTTTGCTGACTTTTTCTGGAAGGTTTCCAAACTTATGTATTTTTGCTGCCACCAGCGAAAAGTTCCTCACATAATTTCTCAATGTAGTGTATCTTTCTGGTTAAATCTTAGAAAGGACTTTCATCTGCAGTTTTAACATTTATTCAACTTCACATTTGGAGTTCTTTTCTATTTAGATCTTGCTATTGCTATCATAGACTTACCCAATAAAAATTAGACACCCCATTGAACATTGTGCATTGTAACAAGGTTGAATGAAAGTGCTTACATTAGACAAACACTTCTCTTTCTAGTCTGAGAAAACACTTGAATTTTGCATCTGTAGATAATTGTATTGATTGTAAATTCATGTATCTGTAAAGCGACCTTTTTGTTTCAATTTAATAAGAAGACAGAGTTGCCTTTTTTAATTGTAAGTTGCCTATGGCACACTGTGAACAGCACATAATAAATAATGTTTGAGATAACGTGTCTAGAAATAGCTAGGGAGAATTTTTTTCCCCTTTCAAGTGAGAGAAATCCAGTAGAGTTTTCAGTGCTTTATAGGTAACCTTTCCTGCTGTTCCTCAGCTGAAATGCTTCATTTCATGGCTAAGCTCTAAGCAGAATTTGCCCCTACTCCATAGACTAACTGTAGACAGGGTTTTTTCTGATTCCAAGTTTGATAAAAGTAATATATGAAGCGTCTTTTATTTCAACCACTTTTTCACAATATTTTTGAGTATCTGAGCTCAGTGCTTCTGTTTGCATTGTCTCCTTACAATATTTTTTTAAAATATTATAAAGATTTTTAAATAACAATTTTAAAAAAATTTTGCCTGTAGATCAGTCTGAGTTTTCTTTATGCTTTCTTATTGTTGGTTTCAATCTTTCCACTTTGGATAACTATGTAGGTAATTATTTGTGTTCATATTCTTTTTTTATTGATATGCTTGTTTCCTTTCTCCTCCTCTCTCCTACCACACTGCAATTTTAAGGTTCACTGTTTATTTTTCCTTTATTAAATGTAGGGGAAATGTCAGCTGCATTCATGAGGCATAGGGAAAGATGTAGCTTCTCACTACTGAGTCTCTGAATAGTACTGACATGTCATTCATAGGATGACATGAATGATCTGCCAGTTGCAGTCCTGTAATTAAAAATATGTTAATTTTTCTTGTTTTGATTTATACTTGAAAAGAATTAGGATCAATTATCTTCCTATTTGGTCTCCTCTTCAAAAAAATACACTTTCTCAGGGTAACGAACAGCGTTATTATTCTTTTTCTATGACAATAGATAAATATCTTAAATCAATTTCCCGTCATATTTTGAACTGTACTTGATTTTTAGATTTTTTTGTTGTTCTCCTCTCCAGATAATAATCAGAGGGAAAAAAAGTCTGTAAAAGTAATACTTGAAAAAGAATATGAGAAAACAAAGGGATAAACTTTTTTTTTTCTTACAAAAAACAATTTTTAACAAGGTATCACATGGTCACCCCAATGTGCCTGTATGAAGACTTAGCATCGTTGATTTTAGTCCTTAATTTAGTAGTTTTAAACTATATACAAATAAAAGTAGAATTTTGGAAACATACAAAGATGATTTAGAAAATGTATAATTTTTTCTCTGGTGTGGATTTAATGAAGCCCACTTTTTGTCTTATTAGTTTAATTTTAAATCAATATTACTTCTGTGAACATGCTGAGAATTGGGAGAAAAGTTATTACACTTTCCTGCACACTTATGATTTGTGTGATTTAGTCACTTTAAAATATTTGGACTGAACATTACAAAAAGACTGGTTTTTTTAAATTGAATGAATTTTGCTTTAAACTCACATGGCTGTAAAAAAAATTACCACACTGTAATTGAAGATCTTGTTATTACATGTAAGTTATTTGTAGGTATGATATGTAGGTTTTGATATTTGTCCGTGTCCTAGAACGAAGAAAAGGCCCTATCTGTTTATGAAACCCATGAAAGTTGGAGAATACATGTTCTTCTCTGTAAAAATATGGGAAAGATCTTCATATATCCTGTGCAAAGGTGTGGGTTTTTTTCATTTTCTTTGTTCCAGCTGTTCTAGCATGCTGCTTTTATCAATATAAAAGGAGAATAAATAGCATGTTATAAAGTGCCAGATATTCCCATGTTCATGCTCTATGTTCATGTAAGCTAGAGTGAAAGTCTCTATCATATAACTCTGTGGTCCAACCAAGATTATCCTTGATTCTGAGTCCTTAATATTCAGATCTGGTAACATATTGTTTTGTTCAGAAAAAAAACAATTTCTGAAAAGAGAAACAACCAACCATATTCTAAGGCAAACAATGAAAGAATCACTTAGTGTGCTCTTTCTGTTTAAACAACCCAGAGAAAACAGAATGCAAACCTGGATAACTTTATTGCTTTTCTCTGCTGTGTACCGTATCAGTCATGCGAAGGTTAGGCTCTAACTTTTCAACTATTCAGAATTTAATTTAGCAACTCTTAGGCAGTTCAGAATTTCTAAGATCAAGAGTTGTGTGAAAAAGCATAAAGAAACATTGAGGTTACTGAGCTTACTGTCATGCCAGGACAGATCTCGTACAGCACAGACTATAAGGTTGAAAGGGCAATACCATATTTTTCTGACATGTCAGAGTTAAGTGGAGTGAGGCATGGTTAAGCCTACCCCTAGAAGATCCTGCTTTGTGCATCTGATAGTCCATATTTTCTTTGTGCCATCTGAAACATCATCACTTTCCTAAAATGTTTGTAGGGATAGTACAACGATGCTCTGCACTTTCCCACAGGCTGTTTGCTAGATGCATTGTCTGCCTTTTGCAGGCTTTGAGAATTATCAGATGGTGAGAACTCATAGGCAGATGTGAGACAAACCCACAAATTAAAGTAGGTATCTGCCTGATTTGAGTGAAAAAGAAGTATTCTTTGTATACATATTGTAGAAAGAAGCTAGTTGCCTTATTTCACTATATGGAATAAGAGGTGGGAAGTTTTTCCTCTTCTAGAGATAAGGTGTATCTGTTGAGATCTTTGCCTATAGTGTAGCATTCTAGACTTTAGATAGTCAGTGAAAACCTTTACCCTGCAGTCAAAACAATATGTAACTGCGTCTTATTTAGAAACAGTATTTTCTGCTAGTTTTGTGCTTGTAAATATTTTTACACTTGTTGGCTTTGGGTTTTTTTTTTATTTGTTTTTGTTTTCTCCTTCTAAAAAGAGAGTAATACCAGTTATTCATTTGCGTAGTTTGAAAATAGTGTATCAATGAGAGGTTCGTGACCATAATATGCATCCCTAGAAACACCCAGAGGCTGACTCCACTGGTCTGCCATCAACCAGTGATTTGTATTTGAGTCCTCACGCTTTGTAACCTTGAAGATTATTTGTCTGGGGGTACAAAGTGACTGCTGACTGTTTGGCCGTCTGTTTCTCATTGCTTCTCAAATGACAAGAAGTTAAGTCAATGCTTGTGCAATACAAAATTTTTATTATACTACTGATTGTCCTACTGTTTATGCTACTAATACTGAAAGCCTTTCTTTTTTGACCTATCTGAATTTATATAAGAAAAATAAATCAACACTAGTGAAAGGAAAGAATATAAACTTGCCGATTGGAGTGTCGGAGAGCTCAGCAAAATTAGTGGTTTGTAACGTCAAGAGCATTTAGACATTTGTTTAAAATATAACTTAGTGTTGAAATAGAAAAAACCCTCATTGTTAGCAATAATATTTATTAGTAATATTAATAAAAGCTATAATGCAGATTGTATGTAGTTTTATATAAACTTTCAGATATAATAATTTATAAAGAATTTATTGAGTTCTGCATAAAAGGAGACTACTATAACAAGGTTCACAGTCAACATTTGTTAAATTAATAAAAAGGGACAAATGTATTATGAAATCAGATTTCCTCACCCTTATCTCATTTTGTAACAGCTGTTTTATTTTTTTTATTTTTATTTTTGCATTTGTTAGTATCTTTTCCCTCAAAAGTATTTTTTCATCTATGGAAGCTAAGGATTATGTATGTACTATGCACAGGAGTTGAGGTCAGGGAAAGAGTCAGGTGCAAATTCTTTTTTGGTATATCTTTTAAAAGAGATATTTAAATCCAATTTATGAGTATACTGACTCCCAATTTATTCTTGTAAATTCATTTTTCCAAGTTAATCCACATAAAATATTACATATATGTCACATACATATTAAAACGTGCTGTATATGTGTGAATACAGCCATGTATAACATTTGTCCCCCACAGCCTAAGTTTGTGTAAGAAATAATTTGTTTCAATGTGAGCATTTATATCAGATGATTATTTATTCAACATCTTTAATAGCTGAAAATTATCTATAATATAAATATAGTATTGTCTCTGCCTACCTTTTGTAATGCTTAATTAAATCTCAAAAATTGGCTAGTTTTATTTCTTGTTATTTCTATTATTTATAAATAGTTTTCATCTGAAACATCATCACTTTCCTAAAATGTTTGTAGGGATAGTACAAATTTGGCTCCACAGATTCTCATATGAGAAATATAATCCAGATGTATGGGACAACGTGGTTTGCAAATATGTGGTTTAATAATAAATATGTACGTTTTTCCCCACTGAGTTAAATTTGGTATGATCTAAATCCAGGATCTTCACATGAAACAAGAAGGATGCAATTGTACCTCAGTTGTCTCTTGTAATTATAACTACTTTTGATAAGCTAGGTTGACTTTCATAACTGATCTGTGTTAGCAGCTATCAATCTTGTTTCTGTTTGCTCAAATAATTGCTTATTTCTATCATTGCCCACTCTTATTCAGGTGTTCTTTTTCTCTTTCAGCAGTAGTTATTATTACCTTGTGGCGATCTTGTTAAAAATGTATGACTAGAGTTTACAAAAGGGTAAACCAGAAAGTAGGTAGACGTCTAAATTGAAAATATGCATATAAATTGGCTTGCATGAATGTTAAGTTAGCCACTCAACTTAGTTGCAGCTTTTGATATATTTGTGAGACCAGCAGTTTGATGTTACATTTTTCTGTTCTCTGATCCTTGTCATGGATGTAATGTCAGGCTCTGCGAATAAGGTTTTGAATTGGTTTGTCTGAAGACCCTATTAGCATTGGAGGGCTGTGGAGTCCTATAGTAGTGCTTAATAAGTTTGAAGACGTCCACTCATTAGTGAAACTGTCTTTCCTAATAAAAGTTTCTGGTAATTACTGTTTTGTATGACCTAAATAGATAGTTAAAGATAAAACTTACTCACTCATTTGAAAACAATTCTCAGATGATGTCTATGAGATATTCTCCCTGAGAATTTCATTGAGTACTTCTTGTTATACAAAATTCTTTTTAATAGCTAAGCAACAGACAATACAGGGAGGATCAAGCATTTGCTGCTGGTCGTCTTTTGCAAAGCCAGAGATGCAGAGTAGCCATAGCCCTTGATACCATTAATCCAGATAGTTCACATAGGTTTTGCATTAGCTAAATTTCTTGTCATTTTTCACCATTCTTCTAGTGAAAAATACTTTGAAACCATACAGCACAATCTGTAGGTCAGAACATGAATAAATATGCTCTTATTTTTACTGAGCTCAGGCATACCACAAAGATTTTAATTCACACGTCTTTCTTCTTTTGCTGTGAAAAGAAGAACTACTCTAGGATTTTAATTAAAAATAGTGTAGAAGGGGATGTTAATGTTCATTATTATTTCATTTTATTTTATGGTCATGAAAACTCAAAAGGTATTCATTTAGACACAGTACATTCGTTTTCTGTCATCTTTATTGGTTGCTGTTTGCCACATTCCTTATAGTTATAAATGCAGCGAGTGATATATCATTCTACTGTGTTTACCTTATGTATATCAGTTGATATTAAAAGCTTTATCTTTCATTGTACCTTACAATTTTGTGATCTGCAAGTAAAGAATGTCTGCAAATCTGGTGCCAGCTTAGGTCAAGATGTACCATTTGAAATGCTCTTTTGCTGTCTTTTATCTGTGTTTGTAACTAAAAATAGACTGACTATAAAAGGTCTCTCTTATACAAAAGATACGTAATTTAAATTACTTAATATTGTTAAGAACAGAAGTTCAGTTTCAAAGAAAGATTGAAGAATCTTTTGAAATAATTCTGTAACATAGTGAGGTTTTATTCCTTAATTTTGTAATATGGAGAGCTTTCATTTGGTTTTATTCATAAGCACGCTCATTCCTGACATGACTGCAGCTGTGAGATTCTAAGACGCGATAGGCTTAGGGGAAAGGAATGGCTTCATTCCTTGAGTCTGTATAGAGTAGGAATATGTACATGTCTTCCACATGGACTCATTTGCTTTGGTTTTTTTCTTATTGTTTTTAAAATCAGTTAAATTATGAACAAATGATTTAAAGGGGCACTGCTGAATAAGTAACTTCTGTACTTTGAGTGAGCTGCAGTTGTTGGCTAGATACTGAATGCAACGCGACTGTTTCTCCTTAAAAGCGACCGAATATTTTAGAGTCAAATAGAAAAGTACATACGTATAGTACAGAAATGTGTGTGTATATAGGTGTATATTAAAAAGTTTTAGAGCAGGGATATATTTGGGTTGTTTGTGATTTGCAGCATGTATTTACACTTCCCTAAGATTTTGCATCAAATCTTATGTCAGTGGAAATGGTAAGAAGGATGTTCCTTTTCTTGGTCATTTTTGGTTTTGGTGGTGGTGGTGGTTTGGAGAGTTTTTCTGGTGTTTGGGCTTTTTTGTCTTTTTTTTTTACATTCTGTGCCTAGCTAGATGCTGTGTTTTAAAAGGTTCCTCCTTTTAAAAACTATTTGGTTCTACCATCTTATTACGTGTTTATATCTGAAGGAAGACTCATTTTCAGTACATCAAGTAAAGAATAAATGAGAAAATTTGTGTTTATATTGCTCTTAGAAAAACAAGTTGTCATTACAATTTAGTGCCTAGAACCGACAAGGGACCTTCCACTCTTCTTTTTCCATGTTAGAGTAATTTGCATAATGGACTTTGGTGAGAAAGAGTAAGTCCCTGATCAGTGATTCACAAATCCTTCGTTACAAGATTATTAAGGGTTTATTCAAGAACAACATCAGTGTGCATTTGTAATTAAAAATTGGCAAATAATATTATCACTAGGAGTTTCTTAAATAAGTGCTTGAATTTAAAGGTTTTTTTTTAATCCTCTAAATACTGGTTTGGCTGTTAGATTTGCTGAATATTCAAGCATGATTTTTGGATTAAGATGCCTATGTAAGGATCTAGGCATCTTAATTTTAAGTATGCATTTCTAAAAATTTTCATTAATTTCTTGTTTCATAGAAAATAGTATTTCTAGAGTTCTGAGAATGCCTGGAAAAGAAACTACATTTCTTTTCCCATTACTAGCTCTGTCCTTCTGTCCCTAAGTTCAGTTCTTTTGAAACAAATGTCCTGCTTAATTGAAAATGTAGTTCTAGATGTCAAACACTGTACCAGTAAGAGTTTTCCTTGCTAGTGAGCCACCTCATATACTGGGAGATGAAGTCCTTCCACTAACCAGTGTTCATCCATAGAAGTGTGGGTTGTTTCATGAGTCATCTGTGTCTAAATTTATACCTGCCGTATTATAGATGCTAATAAAGAGATGTTAATATTTTCTTTATGTAACTGTTAAAAAAAAAGATATTATCTGAGTACAGTAAAGGAAAAGTGCACTTAGATAAATGCTGAGTGATGTCCCAGTGTAATTATGTAGGGTTTTTTATTTTACAGGGCAGAAATTGAATTGCTTCATAAATAATTGAAGTTTCAGGCACCAAAACATATAAGCCCCTCTTTTTTTTCTCAACAAGCGAATCTAATATGATGTCCAGTTAAATACTGATGAGATTGAGGTGCATCAGTGATACCAAACACTTCCTTTATATTTTAACAGCATCGACTGACTGAATCTTTCTTTGCCACATGCTTTTCTAGCAGTGGTGGTGTGGTGTATTGCACTTGGGTTATATTAATTTGTCTCTAATCTGTTTCTCAGTAGTTATCTTCCTCCTTCTTGTCCATCCATCCCATCCTGGTCTCTATTTTTTTATCACAGACTGTCTTCCTACTCTACAGGATTCCATTTCACAGCTATTAAGCAGTTACTGTAAGAATAGCCTTACTAAATTCCTAAAAGTATCCTTTTAATCAAAGAAATAGTCATTGTGATCAGCTAAAAGTTGAGTTTATGGAACACTTCAGTGTGGGGGAAAAAAAATCATGTTAATGTAAGGTTCTTTTTAATTGTTAGAAAAACAACTGATAAATGGCTATATACTTACATTATTGCTAAGAGTAAGCAGTAGATATAAGTGTGTGTGTGTATATGTATATATTCATATATATATATATAATCTATGTCTATACAAAGTCCAAGCAAGGATCAGAAGAAACAACTGGCTTGTTGTTCTAAAATCTTCTAGTAACTGTAATAAACTGCAGTCATTAAAATCTAAATGGGCCATCAAAACCAAATTGTGTTTAGCAGAATTTATCACTATATCTAACACTGAAAATGACTAAAAAATTGCCATATTTGTATATGACAACTGTTTAGTAAATGCTGAAAGGTGATTTATAATTCTTCTGAAATATAAATTTGATTTTTTATGTTAATTTATGTATCCTTCTGATATTTACTGTATTGTTTCTGTGCTGTCTTATATTTCTGGATTCTGCCTCATTTCTCAGACTAGAATAACAAGGTGTTTCAATTTGTAGGTCAAAACTAGCTACACTTTCTTTTACCTCCTTCCTTAATTCTCTACCATTTTTTTCAGTCCCGCAGCTTCTCACTTAAAATGATCAGAATATGATAGCTGTGATAGAAAAATTGGTGGATATTTATGAGCATAGATATATTAAAATATTGAAATTGACAATGTATTTTGAGAAGGGGACTAACAACGGTCATGTCTCCTGAGCACTTAAGCTTCATCCTTTGGAAATGGTAAACCCGTTGATTGGAGTAACCATATGGTTCCTATTGCTGGTCATCAAACTTTTTCTCTTTTGATCTCCCACAAAAAGACCTTGAGAAGCTTTGAGGCAAGAAGGGAAGTCTTTAATGGTCATGGCCGATCCTTCTTTTGTATACCATTGACTTTAAATGATTCTGCTGGAACACCTTATTTCCACAACTTTGAAAAGAGAGGACTCCAGCAGATGGTATAGACTTGAGAACTTAAATTTTGTTCTCAATTGCCAAATAAATGCTTAATAAATGTGCTACATATCTTGCAGTAATCAACTGTGGCAAAGATAATCTGAAAACAAAGTAGAAATGCTAGTGTCCTTTTGTCTCGTCAGTCCTATAGGTTCATTTTAAAATTTAGTTTTGGAAGATAGATTTTGAGCATTCTTACCTGGAATGCTGAAACGTGATGTTGATTTTAAATTTGGATTTAAATCCTAAATTAATTTGGATGACGTTTATTATGTTATTAAAATAATATTGTAATCTAGCCAGCAATATCAGAGGATGAATAACTCATTTTATTTCTAACATCCTGGGTTTTAGCTTTCTGTGCTTTCAAGTTCTGGTCAGCTTCAATGAAAAGTATCACTGACACAGTAACGTCAAATTAATCAAGTGATACAACTATACCGTATCATTTTCTGCATTAATTTGTTTTAGAAACACATCATTGTGTATTATAGCCGTATTTACCAAAGTTGATGCTGAAAATTTGGCACTGTTGACTAGATCCTGTAATGTTAGCATTGCCTATTGATCTTGAAAAATTCTACTGCAGTCAAAGGCATATTTCAGAACACTCTAAGGAACCCATTTTCCATTAACTTCAAGGAGACTGAGGGGTTTTTTTTAATGGCTGTGGACCTTGATATCCAAGAGAAGCCTAAGTGTCTGTGCTTGTAGATCATCCAATATTTGCTATTAACATCTTATCACATCTCCTGTATGATTCAGTCATAGGATTTCTGCCAGTAATTGCTTTAATCAAGTATAAGGTTTCTAGTTAAAATATAGTATATAATTAAAATATAGTATATCATAGTATATCATTATCTTCTGACTGATCTGCTACTGAGGAGTACCTGTAGAGGTAAAGAATGCAGCCTTTTAAGGATACTCTTGAAGTGCAGAAATGTCATTGTCGTTTATATACTTATCTTCTTTTGTCTGAAGATTTTTCAGGGAAGCAACCAGTGCAGTGCTTCCTTAAATAATAAGTTAGTAGCCGTGAGGAACCGGAGTAACATTGAGCATTTTTGTGACTGGGAAAGCATAAGAAAGGGATACACTACCTTTACTCCCATTTCTGTCAGGAAGATCAGTTCACTTTGGATGGAGTTTATAAATTAGGATCCTGTCTAATGCAAAGCAGTGTGAGTGTTCCAGATACCATCAGTAAGGCATATTTGTATTTAAAATAATGTACACTATTTCCTTTTTTCTAGTTTGTTTTTTTTTTAATTGTCTTTTCAGTAATTCCAGTAATGAAGTTGCATTATAATTACATGGTGTTTTTTAGTCAGAAGCATTCAAAATTACTATACTTGTAGTACTGTAAATATTCGTGCCTTTGTGAAACCCATCCTTGACTCTGTGGAATGTTGGCAGGTATTCATAGAACACTGTGCAACAAATTAGACAAGGAAAATTAAAAATTGAGGGGTTTTAGATAGGAGGAGGGGGAACTATTGTGAATTTAGCTAGAGAATAGGTATAACATTTTACTGTCACTGAAAGTGTCATTCAGACTTCACTGGCCAAAGCAGGTAGAATTTCTGCTTTCTGTCTTTCTAAGTTTCATCTGAAAAATGGCACAATCAGTATAGATGCTTGATTTTCTATGTATATTACATACTCACGCAGTTGAGTTCAAATCTGTGATTTTTTGCTCTTGTATAATTCAATATGCAACCAGCGCATTTTTTCTTCATTTAATTATAAAAAAAATGAAAAATATAATACAGCTACTCAAAATACATGGTACTTTTCTGCAAACGTAATTTGAAAATTACATTAATACATAAAATATGGGATGTTAGTTTTATGCTGCACAGAAAAAAACTACGAAATTTAAGTTTCTTCTCTATGTTATTAAAACTATGTATCATAGAGAATTCATGGAGGACTTGATTTCTTCAGTTTCCACACTTTGAATCATGCTTTCATAGGGATAGTCATGAAACTACTCATAGACTTTTCTGTGTGCATATGCGTTCAGAACTAGATAATCTCATAAAAAATTAACCACATGTATAGCCCACACCGTTTTAATAATTATTCTCTGTTCATATACAACTTGTATGTGCACACATTTAGCAGAAACTACTTTGGAGAGAAGAAGCCTTTCTGTTTTTAGGTTAGAGCCTACGCACACACTGACAGAATGGCAACTAAAGTAGAGAACAGAGAATATTTTTATTTGTCAAAACATGATTTGCAAATTTCTTACTGTGAGGTTTGCATTCCAAATTACGTCTTTAGTTAAAAACATGAAAGAAAAATCTTAATGTTCGTACTTTAAAGTGGGCAGAGATGTAATTAGGTAATAACTAAAAGAAGTGGGTGGTACTTTTTGCAGTTCCCCAAAGAATCAAGATTTAATATAAAATAATGATCAAAAAATGGTCTAGATTTAGCTAAAGCAGTAATTTGTAAGGAAAAAAAACCCCAAACCTTACATATTCTTTCCTTTGCTAAATTTTCCTCCAGCTTGCTTCAAAGGTTCTAAGCCTCATGATTTCAGATATAAATTATTCCCAAGCATTTAAGCCAAAGTTAAGTTTCTGTTGCGTGATAATTTTTAGGACTAAAATGAAATAATGTCCTTGAGAAACACAGCTTCAGCTGAGAGATTTGAGAATTGGAATAAAATAAGCACCTGAGATAAACAGTAGAGTGGAAATCAGCCCCAGCTTGTGCTGCAACGTACTGGCAGATACAAATCAATGTTTTAGAATATCTGTTTGGACTGTCATTTAAATTTATTGCATTTATAATAATCTAGTGTGATTTTAACTTGAGAAGAACCTCTTACTTGCAATATTGTATTTTTCAGTGGGTCAGTTTAACTTTTAATTGACTTGAAAGAAGCAGTAGTTATGAGGGCAGAAATACCACAAAGTAGCAACATAGAGAAATAGCAAAATGACATTAATCTTGAAATAATTGCAAGTAAAATAAATGAATGGTATGTGCTGCTTGTGATGAAAAGAAAATCTCCAGAACACAAATGTGACTAGAAAAAAAAAAATAAATAAAAAAAGTGCATTATATTGAGGAACAAAGTATGAGCTAGTCTCTTCTTATAATCCAATTGAACTCATTCATGGGATATTTCCATTCCTTTGATAAAACCAGAGAATTTGAACCGGAATGGCATTTACAGAATTTAAACATAAAACTAGGTCATAAATTAGTCTTCATCTTCCCTGATTATTTACATTATCTACATTATGATCTAGTTATATTTACAAAGAACTGTTCTTTCGTGGGTATTTGCTTATTTTTGTGAGTAAATATGAAACGGACCACGAAGAAGGTGTCTATGTTCCTTCTAAGTATTTATTCTAAAAAGATGTGTGCTTTTGGACTGAGAAACTAGGAATTTGTCCAGTGCATGACATCTCTGGAAAAGTAAGTTCATATTTCACTGTATGTACACATGGAACCCAATCCAGAGCTATTGAAATTACTGAGAGACATTCTGCTGACTTTGAGTGTTTGTATGTGCGGTCACTAGAGATTTGCTGTGTAAACCTACCGTTAGTGGCTGAGCCCAAGACTGGTGTGGACAGATGCCTTTGCCAGATTAGTGTAGTGGTTTTGCCTGCCTTACACGTAGGATAATTCATGATCTTTTGGTAGCTTTCCTGCCTTCATCTTACGATTGGTGCTGTGTATGTAGCCAAGGACTTTCCAAAAGTTTCCTGATACAATAGAGCATAGCTGTAAATTCTAAGTGAATGCAGGCATCATCTTGCCTGTAATATACCGAGTTTTCTTAAGTTGATTCCAGTAGACTTCTATTATATCTTTTGTTGACCCTGAATTTCTCCTAGATTTTCATCATAATTCCTCTTCATTAAGGATGAATAGCATGGGACTACTCCCATCAATCCAAGCTTACTGTAGCAATCTGTTTATCCTGCTTCATAGAAAAATAATAGATGGGTCTTAGTCTTCATTGTCTGGTCTCTACAGAAACCTGCGCTTTCAATTCCAAGTCTGTAGTCAAATAAGCAGCTAAAATAGCATGAAATTTTCATAGGTATAGAATCCAGAGCCCAGATAGATTTTTAAAGAGTTTGAAGTAATTGATGAGCAATGGAGACAGAAAAAAGGTAAAATGGAATATTGTAATTCGAATACAGTTTTAAGGGGATAAAAAGTATTTGCCTTAGAGAGACTAAAATGTAGAATTGTGCCTGATTAGAATTAATTTGTCATATTAGGTGGAATATATTTTTTAAAGATGTTTCTCAGTTAGAAGATCATAAAATAACGTTACACTGGGTTGAAAGATTTAATAGAAGGGAAAAAAGAAACTGTTACAGAAGATTCATGGCATAAGTTATAATTAAACTTGTAAAAATAAAAGAGGAAAAAAGGAAAGCTGAATAACGCATGAAAAAGCTCCTTGGTTCATTAATCTTTGTGTAGTCTCTTCAGAAACAATTCTGTGAGGTGGAATAAGCAGGGGGTGATGCAGTTAAATGCTTCTGCTGTCAAATTGTTTGCTCTGTTTTCTCCCAGTTTTGATTCTATTTCGTATAATCAGTGAGACTTTTTCTTTTCTAGTATAATTTAATGCAGACATGTGTCATACCACCATGTGAATCTTTATTTACCGTTTAGAGTAACTGTGGATAAGAGGGCCAAACCCATGGCTTTAAGTTTAAATAGCCGCATTAAGTGGTAATTCTTGCTATTTTGACAGCATGTATTTCAACATCCCAATGCTTTTTCCATGTAAATACTATGTATTAGCTGGATCACACATACGGTGCTAGTTTGTGATTGGCATACCCCTCACCTTCAAAGACTGTGAGAATATAACCAGAGCACATGTCATCAGAGAAGAAGGAGGGCAAGGAAATCAGGTAATAGAAAATGAAAGGGTTATTAACCTTGACATAGGTAGTTGGAGATTTCTACATAAGAGCTGTAGGAACGAGTACGTGGGAGACAGGACATGCGGCGTTAGTGTGCGTAGCAGTGCAGATTTGGTCATGGTTCCTATGAAGATATTTTGTGTGTGTTAATCTATACTCATAGCTGCCCAGTGCAGATTATCTCTTTGCAGCATAAGGGTGGGATGAGAAGTGGCACAGCATAATCACCAGACATCTGGCATTCCACAGTAGATGCTCTTCAGCTCCCAGAACTGTGCCAGGGCTTGCAGTTTGGTACAACAGAGGACTTTTAGATAATGCTGACATGATAGGTGAGTGCAGCATGGGATTATGCAACTGGGTTGTCAGTAAATGGAGAAGGATTAGGGAATTAGCTGGTACAGAGTTTAGGACTCTAGGATTTTGCAGCATGCAAGGGTGAATATGAGCCACTAATGCTAAATTAAAGCGATTTGAATTGTGTCCTCTGGACATAATGGCTGAGATTCCACAAGTGCTGAGCGATTTCATTGGGAAATGAGGGCAACAAGCTACTCTCTGGTTTGAGCCCCTAAGCACCACAGCTTCTTGGACTGTTGCAAGTTTTTCAAGGCTTTTAAAGGCATGATAATGTATTAGTGAAAATACACACAGTGAGATAACTTTGCTTCCTTTATTTTTATTATAGTTGGATTACTTTTCAGGGAAGAAGTAGTTGTATATTCACTGAGCCTGAGTTTGAACTTGCTTATGCTAACACAGATAGGATGATGCCTGTGGAAGCAATTTGCTGTGTGAGTAAGCAAACATCATAATTGCAGTCCTTACTTTTTATAAAGTCTGTTCTGCGTGAATTAAATATTGAGTTCCTTCCATTTAAAATACTATAGGAATAGAAAAAAATTAAGTTGCGTATGTGTTCTTAAGCTTATTTTTATAATTGCTTTAGATGCTCTCCTTTTTGCAGCACGTATACCCAAACCTGGAAGCCTAACCTTCCTGAGTAGTTATAGATACCTTTATTGGATAGGTTAGAGCACTTACGTTGGGTAGTAGTTAGATTTCTCACTTCTGCATCCAAATCACTTTCTGAACTTACCTGTAAAAGAGCACTGTCCAATTTCCCTGATAGACAGGGATTTAAGTGCTTTAAAAAAGAGTGGTGATGCAGGTAGCAAAACCAAATAGATAATCTTTGCTTTTACAGTTTCTGTTTATATGACAGGAGTTGAGACCTGATAGATAGAATTTTGTTCTATAATTTTATACCTTATAACTTGGTGACCTTATGGATTTTCAGCTTCAGCAGAAATATATATATTTTATATTTGCACTTTTTCATTTGTACTGGCACCTAAAGTGCTGTGGCCTAATATGTTGGATACTGTATTAGTATACAACACAACCAATGTTGGCCTTAAGGAGTTTGTATTCCAATATGTAAACCAGGGGAAATCAAGTGAATGCAGGAAACAGATGGAGAATTGCAAACTGATAACAAGATTAATATAACCTTAAAAATAAAATAAAATCCTAATTATGTTTTGCCTTTTAAAGTAATCTTTTGTATTTTAAAACAGCATTTTAAATCATCACAAATACAGGAGCATTACAATTTAATATCTCAAAATAATGCAAATATTGCCGCTCATTTCAGGAAGAGCAGAATTTTACTTAGTTTTAAGCAAAATGCATACGGATGTATTTGTTATGTTAAAATTTGATTGGAATATAATGTTTTCTGTGATATCTTATTATGAAATAGATTGTGTCTACTGTCTTTTTTTTAAATACATGTATACTTTTAAAAGATGTCCTAGGTCTTATAAAAGATAACCTGTATTTCACCTTAGTATGTGAAGTACTTACCCAGGCAGAGTTTGTATTTGAAAGGCTATTAGCATTATATTGCTATACTAAAACAATTTAAGAGTTACCACTTAAAACACACAATCTGATCTTTCTAAAAATAGATATTTAGAAAAGGTTATTTTTATTTATATCATAAGCAGACAAACGTATAATACATTAATCCAGCAAATCCAAGATTTTCCAGAAGGAATCGTAATTTGTATGTTGTTTGTATGGCTAAGTACAAAAAATTCATAGACAAGATGTTAGTGGATGGGTGTTGAGAAGGAGATCATTCTTTATCTTTCCTCTGACTAGACAGGTAATTTTGTTGAATGACCAAAGCTGTTAGTAGTGTAACAAGTGAACTTTTGTGGTATCAACTGAGAAAAGTAGAAATTTCTTATTTAGAAAATCTTTTCTTTTTTGCATGTAGAACATTCCTCCTTAATTTTGAGGCTGAATTAAATACTTTTTTTTCTTTAGAGTAATCCTAGCCACGTTACAGTGACATGGATTTTCATATGTTGCATATGTAGCACATTACATGTGCCACAGTTCTTCCCTAAAATTAAATATTTTGGTTACTCTGCAGTCACATACGTGGTTGTGAGAGCTCATTTTCATACCTTCTTATGGCTTTAGATTCTTCTCTCAAACTTACATAACTGCTTATGACTAACTTGGTCAAAGTTCTGGCAAAGCACAGTTGTCAAAATCACTCAAAGAAGCTGTTAGTATGTCCTAAATCAGTGGAGTCAGGTAAATGCTTTCCACAGCAAGGCACAAAACTGTAATCATGAAAGCTGTGCCGTGCCATAAAAGGTTTGCAGTTTATTTATAGAGTTTTTATGGATGATTCCATTTTTTTACAACTTTGCATTTGTGGAGTGTTAATTAAAAAAACAAAAAACAAACAACAAAAAAATGAACAACCCACAACAAACAAAACAATCAAAAAGAAGCCCCATAAATATATATATTTTTAACAAAAATCTGAACATTTCTTATATTTATCAATTTGTTAGTAATATTTTTTTTTAATCTGGATCCCAAATGCCAATCTAAGAATGATTTCCTTTTCTTTCTGATAAGAAAATTAAAAAAGAGCACCTCAAAATAATCCAATACTATGAACTACGTTTTAAAATGACTGTGAGTTGTCCTGACTTAGAGTGTATCTATAAATATGTATTTAAAAAAAAACATTTCAATGTGTGTGTGTATATATACACAAATATGTATATATGTATGTACACATATTGAGATGTTTGTGGTTTCATAGGATATTAGGATATGAGTGAGCTAAATGTTGTTTTTTTCAATACCATACTTCTATGTTAGCTTTAGAATAAGGCAGCACCTAAGAAGTTTTTTATTTATTCCATAAAACATACTTTGTTTTGATGTCAGCGTAACTGAATTTCTAAAGTTAAAAATTGTATATATGCTGTAAAACAATTCAGTGCAAAATACAATATGGTATGTTAGAATTTTTAATGTACATATTGTGTAAGTGGAAAATACAAATGTTTCTTAACTTTATAGTATGCTGAACTTTCAAAGATTTGGTTTTGACGGTATCATAACTGGAAATATCTAAATCGGGTAAGACTAGAAAAAGTTTATTTATAGGGCATGGGTTTTTATTTGTAATTAGCTTGACTTTATAACGAGTCAGTAACATGAGAATGTTGCTAGTAAAATTTTAATTGTATTTTGTATTGACTTGTTGCTGAGACTTTAGGGAGCATTTTGCTGAAAGAATTGCCAAATAGAAAAGCATCCCCCCTACATACGTGCTTCACAGAACGTGGATGAATGGCTATCAGTAGGTTACTAAAAATGTATTTTTCTAAGATAAAGTATCATATCAATTCAATATCATGGAAGAGATGGTACATTAAAACTTTGAGACACATTTGTAAAATGTATATCAAACAAAATCCACAAAAATACGTATAAAAATTGGATATTTGTCTTGGATGTCATTCTTCAATTATAGCAATAAGTCGAGGAAAAATTTGTTGGTGTTAATGGGGCTGTATCAGTTTGAAACTTGTAAACAGGAGGAAAGGTAGGATTTATAAGTAAATGCCCTTCACTTGAAGACTTTTTTTTTCATAAACTTTTTTAAGTTATACAAATGCTATATTTTTACTGTCAAAATCTTCATCATATAGAAACTCTCTCCTGCTGCACTTCATTTCCATAGGCTGAATAATTATACACTGTAGCACATAATGAATTTCTGCATGCTGATGTGGATGTGTTCTGGTTTGACAGGGTGACAGGTTGAACAATCAAGATCATGTGCTGTTCAAGACTAACTATTTTATCTGTCTATGCTATACCACATTTGCTTTAGCTGTGTGAGGTTTTATAGTTCTGGTTATTATAGGTGTTTTAAGGGGAGGCGGAGAATTTCAGAGACGTTTTATCTAAGTTGGTTTGCTACAGTAGCCTGGAAAGAGAGGAATCTGATTCAAACATTCACTTTGATAACAGCCCAAGACAATATTTCCATACAAGCACAATTCTTGCATTTGCTTAATCTTTTGGTCTGAAATGTACTGTGCTGAAAGCAGTATATTCTGTGGGAGAATAAATATGATTTTCCTGTTATTCTATCTTTAAATTTTTGTGTTGTATATTTGAAACGGATGCAGAGCATTGAAACGCGTGATGAGCTGTATTTCTTTTTAATATTTTTTTAACCTTTTCTTTTAAAAACACGGTAACTAACTTGCTTCATTCTTTTC